>NW_015172008.1:446072-500288 GCF_001447785.1 Gekko japonicus
AGATACGGGAGAGCATTGATTTGCAGCCGATTAAACAAGAGAGAGAGCAACAAGATATGCTACACGAGGATTTATCAAATAGGACAAAAAAAAAGGATTGCCTGAAAAAAGCACTGGCTAAAAAAGTATGCTTATCGAACATGCAGAGCAAGGAAGATAGGAGGAAGAAAAAGAGGAAATTTATAACGAAAGGTCTAAAGAAATTGAAAGACTTTAGCTTTAAAAAACCTTTGAAGTGTGACACAAAGAATCCAGAAAAGGATCAGGAGTACAAAGATCGGCGGCATTTAAGTGAAAATATGGAAAATCAAAGAAAAAAAGAAAGACAACATGTTAGGGCAGCGCAACTGTATCATATATATTCTGTCTGTACTAGTATGTCTGTTATGTCTCGGTATTACAATTTTGTGAAAATGTGACTTAGGAATTGGCAGATGGTTGACATATATATATTTTAAGATTTGGTAAGTAGGAAAGAAACAGCTAATTTTTGACCTTATAGGCTGTTAGTTGATGTTGGACTAGCCTTTAATATGAGTTTCAACGTTATTGATATTTGTTATAGGAATGTACCTGCTTGTTAGAGTCAGAGTGAAACATATAAGTTAGTATGGAATGTTAAACAATAGTTTAAAATGGAGACCATTTTGGAGATTACAAGACCTGGGTTATTTAAAGGGAATTGAAATTTATTGTGGATCTGAGTCATTATCAGAGTTTCAGTATTTTTTGGTAAGCAAACTGTTGAAAATTATCACTAATATAAGGTCCTCAACAGGACTTGAAAACACAACTCAATATGTAATAGACGGCTTGAAAATAACTACAGACCAAGAAAGATCTGTAGGATAAATTATTTTGTTGTTAGATGAATGAATTCAGGTACAAAATGTGTAAATAAATAGAGTGGTGCAGATGATATGCGCTAAACTGATTGGGGTTGAAGGTGGTGGATTTATGGGTGTTCTGTGTTATGTCTACTTTGTTCTGTATGTTTTTTCTTTTTGTTTCTTTTCTCCTTTATGTGGTAAAAAACTCAATTAAAAATTATTATTAAAAAAAAGATTGTTCCACCTTGTTTACTCTTAGCTATTGAACTACAGCGATCAGATACTGGTTCACAGTCTCTACCATGTCAACAGGTGATTTGGATAAATAAGTATAGAGCTGGGTGTTATCGGCATATTGATATTCCAAAACCATTAATGATTTCTCTTCAGGATGTAGGACTGCCAGGCCTCCTGCTTTGGTTTTCCTCAAAAGTGACATAGTGGTGCAAATGACATCACACACCCCTATGTCACACCTTCCCATATCTCTGCACCCCCCAGCCCTCCTGCCAGTTGCTTTACATAGAGTTTGAATAGCATGCGGGACAAGACTGAGCCTTGTGGAACCCCACAACACAGGTCCCACACCATAGAAAACTTTTCCTCAACAGTAGCCTTCTTATTCCCGTCCTTAAGGAATTATTTGAACGAATCCAAAGCACTAACCCATACTTAATCCATACTTCTACTCTATACATTTCAACGGGATGGCATGCTCCACTGTATCAAAGACTGCTGATAAGTCCGGTACATGTCACCCACTGTGGCCCCAAGTGCTGTTTCTGTCCTGTAGCCTGGCCTTAAATCAGACTGAAGGGGGTCTAAGGCAGATGACTTATCTAAGAAGGCCAGCAGTTGCTTTGCAACTGCTTTCCCCCCAAAAAAGGGATACCAGATGATAACTGGCCACATCATTCTTAGCATTTCTTTTCAGCAACAGATGGATGACTGCCTGTTTTAAGGCACAAGGAAAGATGCACAGGGTCAGCGATTGATTCATAGAGACTGACTAATGTGATCTTTACATGCTTTAGGTGTCCAGGACTGGCAAGGGTATATGCAGAAGTGGTGACCTTCACAAATGCCAGGATCCTGTCAGCATACATAGTAGTAAGCAGCTCAAAATGATCCATAAAAGGACCAGATATTGTGTTGGAGGCATCTAGTGTTTCAGCCGTATTATAACCAGCATCCAAATCAGAGCATAATTGAGAGATAGCTCTGGGGGAAAAAACACCTGCAAAAGCATCACAGCTAATTGACAGTTCCTGGGAGCTTAAAGGCTTGGTTTTTGGAGTTAGCAAGTGGCGAGCTGCTTTAAACAGCTGAGCTAGGTGCAAACTAGATGCCATGATAGTACAGCAAAGTAGAAGTTCTTTGCTACTGTTGTTGCTACCTCATTGGTCTTCCATTGATCTCTGTTGCCTGTCAAACTCAGAATGTGTTTTCCATCAGTGACATTTCAAGATGTCTCCCCATCCTCTTCAAGTCATTCAGTTCCTTTATAAACCATGGTGCCAGATTTTGTCTTGAGTTTCAGAGAGGTTGACAGGTCAATAGCTTCCAGGAGCTTCTCATTCTGGACTTTCATTGTGGCTTCAACATTAGTAAATCAGTAAATAAGAGAACAATTCTAAACAGAATGACACCCTTCTGAAATTGCAAGTAGATAAATAGGTACTGCTTCAGTGGGAAGGTAACAGCATGCCGTGTGGCTCGGCGTTTAGTCATGCTGGCCATATGACCACGGAAACATCTTTGGACAGTGCTGGCTCTTCGGCTTGGAAACTGAGATTAGCACCACCCCCTAGAGTCAGATTTGACTAGCTTTCGAGCAAGGGAAACTTTACAATCCATTCAAGCCAACAGGTTTTAGAAGGATGTAACCCTTGCTCATTATGGGACTGTGAATCAACGCAAAGTTTAAGCACGGGATAGTCCCAGATTTGAACAGTGCCATCCCCTCTGATTTTATTAGCTATTTGAAGACACAAAGAGATCAGAATGGGATTAGCCTTGTTGTGTCTTGTGGGTAACAAGACATACTCAGACAGTGTACCTGATACTTGGAAAAAGTGTACAAAACTAGTACAAGTACATCAAAGATTTGATATCACAATAGCATGGAGGGGTATTGTGCAAAACAAGGCTTACATGAAAATAGGCACAATCGCCAGCAGACAAGGCATTTAACCCTAGATTCACTTTTTTCAATGGATGACAATTATATTTATGCTGAACTTGTTATGAATTTCATCCAAGAATAATAATTACAGTGACATTTGTGATATAGACCCACCATTGTAAACTAGCATGCAAATATTTTACATATTACAGTAAATCCAAATATAATTCAACTAAAACAATTTTTTAATGAGGGAAGAGGGGGAAAGTACATGAAGGGAAAACAAAGAGTAGAGCTCTTTAAACCCCAGGAGAATAAGAACATTTTAAGGTATTTACTAAAGATGGCAATAGAGGTACAAAGATAAATTTGTGACTGAAACAAACTGTTTACCCAGGCCACACGTGTACATTATGCACCCTACAGAGATGCTGTCCCAAACAGCATCCCTCTATTGCATTTCACCCCTCTCCCATGTGATATTAAGCCTTTCCTCACCTCACCACAGCAGCCAGTGATGCCAAGAGAGAGACGTGGAAATCCATAGGGTTCATGCATCTGCTAGTCCCTGAAAACGTAGGCTTTGATAAAATTGTTTAGTCTTTAAGGTGCCACAAGATCCTTTTTTGATCATTGTGTGAGAGTTAAGAGAGTTCCATTTAACAGTAGTGAAATTCAGGTTACACTGAGAATGAAGCCTGGCAGTCACAAGGTGTAGACTCAGTTTAATGAAAGTAGAACTCATACAGTGCAATTTGAAGAACACTTTCCTATGGTATATTTTATTTATTTCTCCGAATATTTTCATCCCACTTTTCTTCTGCAAAGCAAGACTGAAAGTGGCTTACAAAAAAGCTTAAGAAACAATCTAAGTCACAGACAATCATAAAACAGAAACAGCAGCCAGGAGGTGGGACTGAGCTGCTGGAAGAATGAGTCCCTGGTGTAGGGTTGCCAGCCTCCAGGTGGGGCCTGGAGATCTTCCGCTTTTCTAACTGATCCTCAGCTGACAGACATCAGCTCCCCTGGAGAAAATGGCTGTTTTGAAGGGTGGACTCTATGGCATCGTACTATGCTGAGGCCCCTCCCCTCCCCAAACCCTGCCTTCTTCTGGATCCACCCCCAAAGTCTCCAGGTATTTTCCACCCCAGGCCTCGCAACCCTACCCTGGTGGAATAGGTCTCCCCTGGCAAGCAGCAGCCTGAGTTAGGCTTAGGGCTGGGTAGGATTCTGAGCAGACCAGCTCAGAATAGCTCTCATAATGACTGAGATGCGAGTTAGTAAATTTCAATCCAAAACACAAGATGAGGGGAGTCCTACATTTCCAGAGGCACTCTAAGCAGAGTTACACCCTTCTGAGCCCATTGCACTCAATGGACTGAGAAGGGTGTAACTCTCCTTATATCCTGCTTTGCATGGCTCTTCTGGACTGTTCTTTTTCATACAGCAGATGAAGGGTTGTACATCTGAATGTGCCCTCATGAGAAAATTTCCTCGCACTGGAGGGGAAAAAAAACCTTGGATGATGGGGAGAAGGAGGGTACTGGCTTAAATTTCTAAGTGCATGGAATTTTCTTTAAAAAAAACAAAACGGGAGAACGTTCTAACATGTCTGACAGTTGCAGTCTAACCTGGTGCAGCCCAGCGAAAGCTGTTGTGTGTTTCGAAATGTACAATAACAAAGTGGATGCATAACATGCTGGAACCTCAATTTTACAGGTTGGCTTAAGTTATATGTACCAGTAGAGACTTTCTTTCTGTAGCTGATTGTGACTCTGAATATGGTTCTTCCTAGAAATCTCTGCACCCTTTTATAATTTCCAGGTACGGCTTTTGCATCTCTGCACCACAGGGACCAAAATGCGACATGTAGTGTAATGGGTACTGGGGGTTTTGCAGTTGGGGACCATGTCCTTGAAACACCCTTTCCTGTGATGTTCACCTGGTGACTTCATTCATTAGCATTTAGGCCCAAAAGCAAAGTTCTTTTGATCCTGGTAGGTTTTTGGCAGACCCTCTTACCTGATGTGTTTCCTGGCTTCGCCCCCTCTAGTTATGTTCTGCTGTTACAAAGATCTTCCTGCTGTTCTCATTAGTATTTTGTATTAGCTTTTCATTAACTGGTAACTGTTTTGATGTTAGGCACTTTGAGCAAATTATATTTGGAAAAGCAGGGGTACATAATTTTAATAAACCAACAAACCAATAATAGAAGATTAACCACATTAACAAGGCTAGAAGCAAATACAGCAGGAAAGTGAAGACATAGTCACTGCTAATCATGGAAAGGGGAACATGTATACCAGTTTCATGCTGAAATTCAGCATGTTGTGTGCACTTTCAGAAGTAGCAATGTTACCACAAAAAGGCTAGATTTCCAGGTCAGAAGATGTGAATTCCAGGCTAGTCTGTAATTCCATCAGGTTGCATGTGTCTGATACCCATAGGAGGGGAAAGGGGAAGCCTGCAAGTTCAGAACATCCTGACTCGTGCAGGCATATTTTACTCAGTTTGATGTGGCACTTCAAGCTCAATTCAAGGAAGTGATCATCTGCACATTAGAAACCAAGATCAATACACCTGTTGATCAAGAGATCTCTCAAAAACACTCTGCCGAAAAGGTGAAAAGAAACCTCCAAACGATGACCTCTGTTCCTTGTCCCGTCTTAAAAGGCACTCTTAGCACATTGCAAGTGATTAAATTATTGTATAGCGAGTTGAACAATAAAAGCAAAAGCAGTCCTAGCTGTCAGAGTAATTTAGCAAAATGGATGACTCCAAAGACCTTCAGCATAAGGAGAGGACCGCCACCATTGAGAGCCCGCAGTGACTCAGCTGCAGCTTGCCTGAGAATAAGTCATTTTACCTCTTACATTTGTTTAGTATTGAATTTGAAATCCTCAGAGCTCTTTCTTTAATGGGTGCTGTTAAAAATCAAATGCAGCAAAAGTGATCTATTATAGGGGGAAAAGAGGAACAATTAAGGAAATTTATGTTTTGAGCAAAAAGAGGCTCTGTCAGACCAGTACAAAAGGGAAATATACTTTTGAAATAAACACACAATTATTTTTTTATTATTATTATTCCAGGAAGAGTTTTCTTTTTAAATGAATTTTAAAATTTTACAAACACAAAAAATATTCAATACTTTTCTATAATTATACATACAATCGTCTTACAGAAACATAACCGCAAACATGTACAATCATCTGTGACATCTACATCATCTACCGTATCTAATTCTTGCATAGACTACATACTATAATAATGTATTTATCACAATTGTCAATCAGAGCTTACTTGCTTGCGTATGATTTATTTATATATGCTCAAATTTTTTGCTTCTGTTTTATTTTATTCTATCTAGCTTTCTTGAAGTTAATGGATCTACACTCTGGTGGATCCTGTTCCTAAGAATTTGCATCAGCTTCATAGCACAGATGAAAATATAATTATTTGCCTGTTTTAAATACTTTATTTGTGGTCTGTAAATACCAGAGTAGAACATTTGTCTTGTGTTTAAAGAACTGTATGTTTATCTGGCTACAGTGATCCAGTCTCTGATTTCATCCAGACTGGATGAGCTCTAAATGGGGCTGCCTTTGAAAACTGTCTGGAAGCTTCACTTGGTCCAAAATGTCTAGTCGACAGAGATCAGTTCTCTTGCAGGAAATGGCAGCTCTGAAAGGCAGACTGTATGACATCACTTCCCCTCTGAGCTCTGTCCCCTCCCCAGACTCTGCTTTCCTGAGGAACTAGCCCTAAATCTCCAGGAATTTCCAAGCCAAAGTTGGCAACCTTAATCGTGGATACCAAATTGTATAATCTTTGTAGGCCAGCCAGGGACACCTCCCCAGCCATCTTTCCTATTGCCTGTTGGCACTTCAAAGGCCACTGGGAGAACAGTTTGGGGCAATTGAGTCACTGGTGTTTGATACCACTTCCAGTGAAAACTTCCAGATATGGGCCTATTATGCACAGGTGGTTTTCCTTGCTTTCACTGTGCATGTCCATTGGGCTTTCTTTGTCATTCTTCATTGATTTTCCTCCTCTCAGTGCTCAGTTCACTTTCTGGTTGCTGTTTCCCAGATTTTTTTTAGAATGCTTTTGTGCTGATTTTCCCTTGTTCACTTCCAAGCCAGAGGTCATTCAAAAGCATACAGATTCTCTCAGATTTTCCCCCACCCTTTTGATGCCCCTCAAAGGTAATTCCATGTTTACACTGCGGTCGTTCTGCCCACTCTGCATCTTCCGCCTGTTATGTTCTGAGTTATGCTTAAACTGTTGTATGGTTTGTGCTGAGGCATTCTAGTTTCCTCTGTTATGATTGGCTGCCCAATAAAGATTGCCTATTGATCCTTAAGCCAAACAGAGAGTCCTATCATGAGGCTCCGCTTAGGTCCAATCAGACCTCCTGAATGTAGTAACATTGTATATAGTTCAATATTGGAATAGTATAAGTTTGGGTGCCACTCTTATCAGAGCAGATCAGAGCTGAGCAATGTTTTGAATAAAGCCTTCTTCGTTTGACAATTGTCTCCTGCCTCAATACTTAAAACTGCCATCCTCCCCCCTTCATTGGTATACAAGCTCCATTTCCCCATCATTTTTATTTATTTTTTTTACAAGTGGCATGAGTCCAGTAATATGACATGGTTGCTAGCAATGTTCCCTCTAAGCTGTAGAGTCCTGTGAGCAAAAAAATCTACTTTGTGAGCTACTGGCATTAAAGTTGTGAGCAGGTGATTTGGCTGCTGCACAAATTAGTGTGTTCTGGAGCCCTCCTTCCTGAGCCGAGACAAAAATGTGTGAGCCGGAGGCTAAAAAACTGTGAGCTAGCTCACACTAACTCAGCTTAGAGGGAACACTGGTTGCTAGTCTTGGATCACTGAATTAAAAAAATTAAAAAGACAGGGAGAAAGTTTAAAAGGAACTGCACCTGGTGGTATTGACTTAAAAGGGAGATTGGAGAGGAGGCAAACAGCAGTGTCCCCAGTGCAAAAAAAAGGGGGGGGGATTTTAGTGCTGCATGCAAACAAAATAGGGGGGGGATCTCCAGCACAGAATGAAATTGACATGAAATGTAAAGAGAGAGAGAGACTGGGATGGTGTCACGGCTCAGGTGGG
This sequence comes from Gekko japonicus, assembly GCF_001447785.1. Taxonomy (NCBI): domain Eukaryota; kingdom Metazoa; phylum Chordata; class Lepidosauria; order Squamata; family Gekkonidae; genus Gekko; species Gekko japonicus. The sequence goes on from NW_015172008.1 coordinate 454,155, forward strand.
GGGTCACCTGACGCTGCCACCACTCTGGAATTAGGATCCCTTGAGAAGGCCCAGAGCACCTTTCCAAGACCTTCAGAACTCCCTTTTGGCTGAATAATAGGCGTGAGGACCAGGCAGAGTACAACAAGGAAAAGGTTTGTTTTCCGATCCTGTACTGTTTCTTTGAGTTGTTCCACGCTCCGGCTGGAGTTGACTTTTGTGGTGTCTAGCCACCGTGTTCTTTGGCAGCCCGGTTTTCTTTTGCTGCTAACCAATCCAAGCATAATTGCTTTTACTAGTGAGTCTTCCACATGACATGGCCGAAATAAGTCAATGGCAGTTTTGTGATTTTTCCTTCCAATGGCATGTCCAGTTTTATGCACTCTAATACTTGGTTGTTTGTCACCTTTGCTGTCCAATGAATGCACAGGGGCCTTCTCCAGCACCACAGCTCAAATTTTCCTCCTGCCTTGCTTCTTCACAGTCCAACTTTTGCAGCCATAGGTTGCTATGGGGAACACAATAGCACAGACTAATCTCATTTGGTTGCTAGGCTGATGTCCTTGCTCTTCCATATTCGATTCATGCTCATCATTGCTGATTTGACGTTTTATTTCTGGACTACATTCACCGCTTTGGTTGATCTGTGATCCTAAAAAAGTGAAGTCTTCCACACATTCGATTTCTTCATTGTCAAATGTTATTTTGATGTTTCTATTCTTGGTGGTCATGAACTTGTCTTTTTGATGCTTAGAAAGAGGGCAAACTTCTCACTTTGTTCTTTGGTTTTCTTGATCAGGTAATCCAGGCCTTCTTTAGTTTCTGAGAGGAGGTTTGTGTTGTCAGCATATCGGAGATTGTTGATATTCCTTCTTCCAGTCTTTATCCCTAACTTCCTCATGATTGTTTCGGCATACATGTAGAATATACATGTAGAATAGGAAAGGTGAAAAAATGCAACCTTGTTGTACTCCTTTCTTTATCTTGAACCAATCAGTATCTTCGTACAGTGTTTTCACGGTGGCTTCCTGGTTTGTGTACGATGATTGTATCAACTTGACCAGATGTGCTGGCACCCCCTGGTCTTGTAGGGTTCTCCACAGTTTGTCATGATTGACACAGTTGAAGGATCAAATTAGTGGCTCGAAAAGAGAAAACCACGCAAATTTGCAAGGAAGGGCAGGAAATTAGCATTATTATGCAGCTGTGCTAGGGCATCTGCAAAAATACCCCCCCCCAGGTTTTTTTCAATTTAGTTGCACATGACTAAAAAGTTCTCCAGAGCTTTTGCCAGAGGACTGCAGCACTGCAAAGCATGGTGGAGTTGCAGCTGACTTTGCACAGGTGCATGCACGCACACACGTTGCCAACGATCACAGTTTGCAATGCCAGTGTCAGTGGGTTCTATTGTGTATTCGGTACACTAAACATATTTCCCCTTATTATGAGGTCGTGTGACTCTTTCCCATTTTTCACAGTGGCTGATAACACAGCAGAGAATCCCCTAGTGCTGCACAATATGGAAAACAGGGCTTTGCAGCTTCCTGTCAGTTTCAAAAGAAGTCTTGTCAATTTCAACATTGGTTTCCCCCCCCTTTGCCTTCCTTCCTTTCTGTTTCCTTTCATTCAACAAATTAATGCTAAAATGAGGATTTAAATGGAAGGTTCTTGCTGGACGCTCCTGAACAACTGTGATAGGGCAATTGCATAATTAAAAAAAAAAGTTCGACAACCCCCCATCACAAGCGATGTTCCATCCCAATTTAGAAAAGTGAGTTTTAAAAATTGTAGCTGCAGAATAAATACACCGGAGGAAAAAGAAAGGTTTGTAAGGCGGGCATGGAATCTGAAGTTAAGATTAAAGGCTTACTGCTCTGAAAATCTGAGGTAAGATGTGCATGCATAATGGACTATGATGTCATGACATCAGAGTGACATTCTAGGATTTGCCAAAAATGTTGAGTCCTAGAACATCTTCCCCAAACATCATGACATCACTTCTGGTTTTCACCCGAAGTAATGTAGTGCGCTGATGTGGTGTTGCCACTCCTGCCTCTCCCCAATCCTCCCAGGAGTACCATTCAGTGGCCTGGAATCCTAAGTTCCTTGGCTTTGTCCAAACTGTGGTGTGCAGAGTTTAAACTAAAGAAGAATTTATTATAAGGAAGGTCACCTGAGATTATCCAATAGCTGTAAAGCCCTTTATGGTCTAGAATCAGAGTACCTGACTGCCTCCTCTGACCTGTATGTACATTTCCACCCACTTAGATCGGAGGCTGTGCACTGTGTCCACATACTGAAGTCAGATCAGTGTGTACCAGAGATAGGGACTGCTCAGTAGTGGCAACCATACTTTGGAATTCCATCCCCACAGAGACTCGCCTACCACTCATCTTACCTTTCTTAAGGCAAAGACCTTTTTTTAGACTCCATACCAGTTGGTTTTTAACAACTACATCCATATGAACTTTGCCGTATGGTTTTAGGCCTTAACTGGGTGTGGGTTTTTTGCTTGTGGTTTTTCTTTACATCTGATTTTTGCTGTAAAGGCAGTGTCTTGTGGGCTCTTTACAATTTCTTTTAATTGTTCATCAACATCTTGGGAGCAGATACAGATCTGTAGAGAGGCAGGATATAAATATTTTAAATAAACTACGCAAATGGAGGAGAAGAGAAGAGATCTGAGCCTTGTCAGATCCATAACTGAATTCGACAGTCTCTTTAAAAATGGGAAGCTGTAGTGGAATGAATTTTAATAGGAAAGCCTGAGAACTCCATTACAGTAATATAACCTAAGGCTTTCAGGTTAATAACTCAGGGAACTAACACAACAGGAACTTTGTGATTAAAACTCTGGAGGATACATAGCAGTTATCTCAGTCCAGCTAAAGCTCCTAATGCTGCTGTTTCCTACATAATGTATTTGAGTGGTAATGGTTTAAATAATGATATTAATTTTAAACAAACTAATAAATTAAGGAATAAGGTAAGAAGGAATAGTATCTAATAGGGAACAAGTGCTATAGAAAATGTCATTGTTGAGACTGTGAGAGCCAAACTGCATGTTCCGGTTTTTAACAAGATGGGTCTGGGTTCCCCACAGTAATTGCAGGGAATAATGGCAGTTTCTTGAAAAACAAAGGAGAACCCAAACAGGTTCAGAATGCCAGGTCAGAGGAGAGGGCTCCTGCCTCCCCCTACCCTGTTTTCTTGTGTGGAAACAGCACGGGGGGTGATTTATTTCCCCTCTTTACTGCTGCATGTACACAGACTGCTTCACCTAGAGCAGCAAAAACAGGGAAGTGACTCCCCCTCAGCACTGTTTCTGCGTGGTGAAAACAGTGTGGGGAGGAAAGTGGGCGGGGGAGGGGGAGGGCCCTCCCATGGGGGCATTCTGAGCTTGTTGGGGCTCTTCTTTAATTTTTAAAGGCCATCCCGCACATCTGCTGTATGGTTGTGAAGAACCCAGATCTAACTCCTCAAAAACCTAACAATGTAGAAATCTGGGTCTATGGGGGTATCGTTAGTAACACAAACCAGTTGTCAATTCAAACTGTGTGCAAAATACGTTTGAAAGTTTTAATTTTGATTTATATTTTTTAAAAGATTATGCATCTTGCGTACATGCAATCTTAAGCGGAGGTGCAGCCTTCTAAATCCATTCAAGTCAAATGGCTTAGAAGAGCATAACGCTGCTTAGGAGGACACTATGATTGCTAAGCTGTTGTTAAAACTTCAGGATCATAATGGGAGCAACTGCACAAGCAGTTGACTCTGGACTTGTGCGATGCAGTTTCACTCCAGCAAATGAGTTTTCAGTTCTTCCTTTGGAAGGCAATTCCCCATTGCCCATGGAAAGAGTCCCTCCAGAGCACTACTCCAAGAAATGCAAGGTAAATAGAAAAATTACTCATCTCCTTAAGTTAGTAGAAGTGCTTTCTGGTTACCAAGAGAAGGGTTTATATCCAGTCCAAAACAGACCACCAAGCATTTTAGAAGTCAGTATAGTTTTGGCTGGAAAATAAATCCAAGTATAAACAGAAAAATGAAGCATTCAAAACTAATTATAATGAAGCATTATGCAGAAGGGAAATTTGTGTTCTTTAAACTGATTGAGAACTTGCACTCATCTCTGCTGTCTTGTTCTAATTTTGTTCTATATTTTTGGAGATCTTCCCAAATCCCTTGAGTACCCTCCACTAAAATTGTTTCATCAGCACATTCTGTCACCTTGATGCTTACCGTATCTTTCCATTGGATCATTAATATTTGGGACACTGAGCCCACCTTTTTTCCAGCATGCATTTAGACTATAGTTTCACCACTTCTTTACTACAGCCCACTGTTTCCTATAAATACAGCCCCATGCCCTAAAAATCCAGTGTGTGTTTATGGGGGTGAGCTCTTTGTCCTTGATCTAGCAAGGATCGTACATTCAGGCTGGTGGGTGTCAAAAGGTCACTTAGCCCAGCCCGGGCCAATGCCTTTTGTTACAAGGCTGCAACACAAAATTACAAAACCCTGGAGTGTGACTATTCACAAACCAGTCCAGTGGTCTGCCACCAGCCCCTTCCTACTAACCCAACAGAGAAGCCCAAGGGGAAAGCTTCTAACTCTCCTGGGTCTAAATCAGAAAATCTACCCTACAAGGTTGGCTCACAGAAGGAGTTTTTCACAAAGAAAACAAGTTACTCTGGGTGGTCTGCCAGTCAAGGCACTAGATTTAGATTGAGAACTATGGACACAAATAACCGCAAAAGTAAATTAATATAAATATATATTAATTAATTAATAAATATAGATATATGTTAAACATTTTTATTGCTTTTCTAAAACTACAGTACTACAGGATTGGGGGATGGGAACAGCCTAAAACTAGAGTACCAAGGATTATTATTACAAACATTTGTTGTTGATACATCTCTATTGTCAGAAAAGTAAAGCGTGAGAGATAATATTATAAAAATATCAAAGTAAAACAATCACAAACACATTTGGCTGTAGTTGTGCATCTTAGTTTTAAAGTTATACGTTGACAATAAACACTATAGTGTAAATATCATTAGTTTGGAGTTATGCATTAAGAATAAACACCGGGCTATCAAAATTAAGCTACTTTGCATTTTCCTCTCCTCCTGTCAAAGTCCAAATTAATTTTTTAAATGCTTTGGGGGTAGCAATGCCTAGTTCTACTTCAAAATCAAGGGGTTTTGCCAGACTAATCAAATTGATATCAGAGTCTTTCCCATCCTTCTTCATCCTCTTCGTCTCTGTGTTTATTCTCCTCCACTTTCTCAGGTCCCTCTTCTGCTTTCTGTTGTTGCTTCAGGAACATTCACTTTATTTCTTTCTTGCTGAAATTTTGAGTTCCTTTTGCAACGTATACAGCTGTTGCTAAGGTGGTCATCTGGTCCAGTAGAGGTCATAAAGCTGCCGCAATTGGTTTGGGAAAGTCTGTGATTGCTTATGGTCTGATATACGGCGATGATGTGCTGACCATTCCTGTTATAAGTTTTGTTTTAGGTGCCATTTATTCTACTCGCTGCATCATTGTTTACACAAGAGGAAAGTTTAAAAGTTCTCCGTAAGTCTGGTGATTTATTGCTTTCTTGCTAGCCTGCCACACACTCCGTCATAATCCGCTTCCTTCAAGCCACCCTTTCCGCTTCCCACTTTAAATCCAGTCTTTTTGGGATCGGGCACTCCACCCCCTACCGCTTGTTTGAGGCTTTGGGATGGCTTTGCTGCTAGTGTTATATTGATAGTTTCACTCACGTTTGTACTTGTGTTCATTGGGTATGTAGAGAAGATAATTCCTTAGGATCCTTGTGCGCTCTGTCTGGTGTGCCATGTTGGTGCCATGTTGGCTCCGTGCCGTGGCGGCCTTTAGGGGCAAAAAGGTGCCTCAATCCTTTGGCTTCTACCTTGGGAGAGGCACCTCTTGTGCCCCAGCCTGCAGCCCCCCTCCAGGGGGCCTGGGGGTCCAAGATCTTCCCATTGGCACGTTTGCGGGGTGCTCACATTGGAGCTATGATGGAGCACGCCCACTTGTGAGTCGCCAAAAACCAGAAAGCAAAATATATTTTATTAAGGTGCAAATGTACTTCAAACCAGAACAAAAGACTGTGAGGATAAAATAAGAAATCTAGAGATTTAAAGGCTAGTTAAAGCTGTTACACATTGGTTCCATGTTACAAGATATTACTCATTCTCAGATGGTATTTCCAGTAATCCAAAGTGGCTCTTCCCCCGAGTCATCACAGGCCAGTGTTGAATGGCCTAGGCAAGCAAGTGTCCAAGATGGTCGACAGTGTTATCTACACTTCACAAGGTTACTGTGGCTGTGGTCAGATGTGCATTTTAATCCGCTGTTGCTCCACCTCTAATTGATCCAGGGTATTTTATAACAGAGAATACTGATCAGACTCACCCCTTTTAGCACTCTTCAAAGTGTTTCTGCCCCGTTCTTGATCTATCAGTTGCATATCAGACCCAGCAGCCAAGGAGTGTTGCCGTCGGCCATTTTTTAAAAAGACTGTCTTCTGGGCATGTGCACAAGCACTGAGCAGCCTGCTGGGACATGTAGTCTCCCTCTCTAAACTTTTCAATTTATTCCTTCCCCAAAGCACAGGAAAAGGCTGAAGTACAGGGGTGTTTTTCTTTGAAAGTTTTAATGAAGAAAGCAAAGTTTAAAGCAGCCCCTGTGGGAGAGGGGGAGAGAGAGCGGTGTGAATGTGCAGTTGTGCACACTTCGCTAACTAGACAAAAAAAATGGTGACTGAAAAACAAGAGACCAGTCAGACCTGCCTGACAGCTTGGGTGCGCAACAGAGTGATCAGACAGCAGGAAATCCGGTTTGAAACCAGCTCAGTCCAAAAGGACCGGACTTTAGTAATGGTAAAGGTAAAGGTTTCCCTTGCTCGAAAGCCAGTTGAATCCGACTCTAGGGGACGGTGCTCATCTCCGTTTCAAAGCCGAAGAGCCAGCGGTGTCTGGAGATGTTTCTGTGGTCATGTGGCCAGCATGACTAAACACCGAGGCGCACATAACACTGTTACCTTCCCACCAAAGTGATACCTGTTTATCTATTTGCAATTTCTTGCTTTTGAACTGCTAGGTTGGCAGGAGCTGGGGCAAGAGAAGTCACACAGCACTAGGGTCTCAAACAGCTGAACTACAGACCTTCTGGTCTGCAGCTCAGTATCTTAACCTCTGAGCCACTGCGGCCCCGGACCAGACTTTAACAGGTATCAAATAAACATGCAGTAAAGGGGGGGGGACACAGACGAATGGGGTATGACAGACAGATATTGCTATCTGATTGTGCATCCTAAATCCATAAGGGAACAGCAACAGCAACGGATTAAATTGCACGTCTGGTCACAGCCTGTGTTCTTTCTCTGAACCAATTGTTGAATCAGAGCAGGATTTTAAGGGGACCAAAGTTCTTTACAGTGGTGTGTGTGTGTGTGTGTGTGTGTGTGTGTGTAAATACTTTGACTTAGTTGTGGTGCACTTGTTTTATGTGCAAAACGTCTTAGGTCCTGCACATGTTGGTAAATGCTTGAGAACCTGGAGCTCAGCTCCTATGTCTGCTGCCTGGGCTGCTGGAAAAATGGTTGGCCATGTGCAGCAGGCAAAATCCCATTGTCCCCACCTTCCTGAGCCCAGCCAAGTGGCTACCCACTTGCAGGCAGCCCGGGGAAGGCACTCGTGGGCAAAGGTGGAAAGCTGCTGGCTGGCTTGCCGAACATATCTGCTTATGTAAGCATGTCAATGGAGTGAGTAGCTGGGCCAGGTGCACTGTGCACAGCAGCCCAGGCAAGAGAGAAAATCCCGGTGCTTATGTCAGGGGTTCCATGCGTGCAGAACACCAAGGGCAGAGGAGGCCTGCCAAGCTGGGTGAGCTGGAGCCTGCTAACCCACTGACCCAAATGTGCACAGCTCCTCTCCTGCCTGCGTCCCTTGGCAGTGCAGGGAGGATTAAATAGGAAGTGAAGCTGAAATGCACACATGCTCCCCAAGCTCCCTGCACTGCCCTATGTAAAAGTCTAAATTGAAGTGTGTGTGTGGGGGGGGCATTCAGAAAAGTGTGCTGGGTTTGCACGCTGCAGAGGCAGGCACTTGATATGCATCTGTGCACTTGCATATGGGGAGTAATATTTTGGGTGGTTGGATAATGCTGTGGAGCTGGCAGGAAATCCAAGTCTGCAAAGGGCAATTAAAATGGAGCCAGCATCCATGGAGAGTGGCAGCACCTGAAGACTGCTTGTGGTGTTGGGGAGCATCGCAGTTCCCCTTGTGGTTCGAACTTTTTGCTGAGTTTGGGACTTTGCCAGAGGGAAGTGTAAGATTGTGTGGCTGCCTCACCCCCCTCCCCTCCCCAAGGCCTGTGGACTGTAGCAGTTTCTTTAAGGCAGGGCTTGTCGGGTTCCCCTGGTTGATGCCACTTGGCCACCTGTCTTTGGCTGTGGCAACGGAATTCAGCCCTTCATGCTCCAGCTCATCAAAAGCTTCTGAAATGTGTTAGTCTTTAGAGAGCCAGAAGAGTCTCTGGTTGTTGCACCTTGATTGTCAGCCAGCTCTCTGTGCTGTGCAAAATTTCTTCTGAATATTGAGCAAAGTGTGGTTAGTTAGGCGCTGAGGAGGGGTGTGGGTCATCGTCAGTGGTAAAATCTCTCCGGTACCTGACATTACATTTTATGGCACACATGGTTTGGCCCGACAAAGCAATATTTATGTCAGATCCGGCCCTTGTAACAAATGAGTTCAACACTTCTGCACCATATGATCTTATAAGCTCACATGGAAACATTTTTGCCTTTGTGTCTCAGCTCAAGAGTGGACCTATGACATTTGCTGTATCTTTATTGATATATTTCATTTCTCTCTGCCTATCGTGTTGAGACTTGAGGCAGATTACAGGGTTATAAATGACTTACAGAGTTGTACAGTGACTTCTCTCTGCTTGGCCTTCGCTCTCTAGGTCTAGGGCACTTTTCTTCAGAGGTGGCTTACTATCCCTAAAGAGCTACCTATGTCTCAGTGTCATACTTTACTTACTACCTGATTGTTCCTTCTTTGTATAGCTCCAGTAAAAAAAATAATTAAAGAGATTTGTCAGGTTTTACCAATCTGTTGCAGTCTGTGCTTGGAATATGCAGTCTGTGCTTAAAGAACACAGGAAATGGCCATTGGAACCATTAGCCACCTGTGACCTTTGCCTCTTAATCATGAGCCTTCTTGGTTGCTCTGCCCTCTGTGAGAAGGTCTTGTGAATTGTGCACTCTGCATTCCTTCCTTTCTTACCTGTAACTTCACAGGGAAAAAGCTGGACATAGAACTGCTCTTTCTTACCTAAGGTGGAACTAGTTCTCCCAACCTATTTTCCTAATTCAGTAGCTGAGGCAGAAAGAGTTTTGTATTGCTTGGATGTTCAAAGAGAACTAGCATTCCGTCTGGATAGATCAAAGGAGCAAATACTTTGCCTTGTAGCAAGGTCCCAATAAATGACAAAAATTTCCTCCCAGTGCTTCGGTTATTGAGTTTCAGCAACCATAAAACTATGATGACCAGTTCATAAACTGGTCCTTTGGGTTTCTGAGACTGCCAAGTAAGACACATGAGTTGTATAGCAACACCAGCTGTCTTAGAACTTACTCCTTCTCTTTGTTCCAAATATATTTTGGATAGAGCATCACTACTTTCTCTTTGTCTTTTCTATGTACAATTTGTAGTTGATATTTCTGTAAAGTTAGCACTGCAGACATCTTTGGATTCTTGAATATGCATTATATCCCCCCCCCAAAAAAAATCAGTTTCCCACAGTTTGTGATAACTTTCCACAACACTAGGTGTGACTTTTTGGCATATACTCTGCAATCTTTAATAAGAAGATCATCCATCCACTCAACCCTATATTTATGCTAATTTTAAATATGTCACATATGAATCGTTTCCTTCTCTTCCACTCTGAGTTCCACTGGGGGGAAAAATCGTATGTGTCATTTCGTAGAAAAAGAGGTGCAGGAGCTCATTAGCATAACTCATTAGCATAACTTATTTGCATATGCCACACCCCCTGACATCACCGGAAGTGTGTCGGAAGGCAACACCCAGCGCTCAGGCTCCACTGGACTGTTTTGGATTGCTAGCTATTGGGGGGGGGGGGCGTGCAGATCTGTCCTCGGCAGAAGAGGAAAAGCTTGTACCTGAATAAAACTTGGTCTTAAAGGTGCCTGTCATGATCTGGCCTGTGCCAGTACGACCTAGCCAGCCTAAGGGGCCTGGGTGGCAGTAGGAGGCGGCTAGGCCTACAACTCCCAGAAGGCATTGGGAGAGTCAGAGAAGATTCTAAGGAGACCATTGGAATCTGTTGGGAACAAAGTCTGGGGGAAGACAGTTTAAGGCAGTTGCGGGCTGCTGGTTGATGGTAGCTGGAGACTCTGAGTGAGAAGGGGAGAAGCCTCCGTCCTTTGCCTCCCTGCGGCTGGGTCTCGTGTGAGAGACAGGCCGGTCTGGGAGAAGGAGGAGCCTGAGTGAGTTAGGCAGGATGGGGCCTGATAGGAAAAGCCAAGTAAGGCAGTTGCGTTAGTTTATTTTCATTTGACCTTTCCCCCTGTTATCCAGTTGACGCACCTTGCCCAATTTTCCTAATAAACCCTGTTCTGTGTGATTTGGTTGGTGTCCGCCTGGGTCATTCACGCCTGTAACACTCGGTTAGCAAGGGCTTGGGAGCTACCCTGGGACTCCCGAGGGACCCGAAAGTCCAGGGTGGTGGCGGCAAAACCCAAAGACCCCTCTGGGGGTCATGACAGTGCCACTGGACTGTTTTGGGCCAGGGGGCGGGGGGGCTCTGCAACTTACCTGGCTGCTTCTTGCTCTGACTGAGGGCTGCTGGGAGCAGGGGGTGGGGCTTGTTGCATGTGGGCTCTTTACTGCCGGAGCTCAGGTCCTGTGTGCTCCTGCAGGAAATGACCCCTGGTTACATCCAGCCAACTTTTGCACCCAGTCTAGCCCGATTTCCCTCTCCTTATTACAACCCCCATCACGTATGGCTTTTGCCCATTCAGGTTCCATAATCCTCAGAACAGCCTTATGTGGTCAAACAGAACCCCTTTCTTTTTGTTTTGCCAGTGGAAAAACTTGTTGGATCCAACCTTATGTGTCTACTTTATAAATAAAGCTTGGTTGTTTTCCTCTTATGGGAATTTTTTTATCGCATTGAAAAATATCAAACATTTCTTCCCTTCAATACAAAGATTGGCAATACAACTCAAACACTTATACCTGCGTTCTCCAAATACCAACTAGGGATATGCAGCTCAAAAACAAAACATCATGTTTTCCCCTCTGGTCCTGGATATTAGAGAGCTGGAAAATATCACTGTCCCCAATTTCCAAAAACCAGTTTGGTGTTCAGATCTGTGCCCCCCCCTTCTGATATTTTCCAGCACCATTATTCCCTATGGGGAATGTTTTTTGGGGGGCTGGAGGGGCTGTTTTAAAGGCTACGGACACCAAAATTTCAGCAGAACTGCTGGTGCATGTTCTTTAAATAATCTCAGAATTTCAAGTGAACTGGACCTCTTGGTGGGCCCCTGAACAAGATGTACACAGCCATCCGCTATGGAGTCCTGCAGGATTTTTTTTTTAAAAAAATCAGAAAATCTAGACAATGTACAACCCAAGAATCTTCAGTAGTTCAAAGTCTAAGACTCTGTGCCAATGTAAAATGTCAGATTCCGCCATAAAAACCAAACCTGACTTGAAGCAATTTGAGAAAACAACACAACTTTGCAAAGTCTACAAAACCAATTTAAAAGGCCATAATCTAAAACAAATCAACCTGGCAAGCCAATACCAAGCCCAGGAAGACGAAGACACTCTTGGGGGCTGGGGAACCAGCCTTGGGAGCCTTCATATGCTGGCTCCCGATACTCCTGGATACCAGCCTCCCAGGAGGCTTTAAGCAAACCCATTTTTCTTTCACTCTTTAACTCTGAATTCCCTCTGCTGGCACCCTGTAATATTTGCTGCTGAAAATTTTGCTTAGAGGGGGAAATGTGAAAAACAAGAAGACTTTACTTAAAACTGTGCCCACGGTTACAACATCAATCTCAAATTGGTGACTTAGGTTTCTGTTGGTGTTCCCTAGACCTGCTTCCTTCAGTGCATTCACTCACAGAACATTATTACGTTCTCTTCATACAATAGCTGGTTTTGTTCCATGCTTCCTTTTCTAGCAACACATCAGTCCTCTATAATTTACTCTGGGTGGCCATAACCTTGTTCACAGGGTTTGTTTTAGATGAGGATCAATCTTATCAGGGACTTCTTATGGAAAACAATGTAACAGAGGTATGCAGAAGTCACTTTATCACTCAGATTTACTGCTTCAGGGCTCCGATGGGGAGAAATGTTTTGTGTATATTATCAGCATCAATGTTCCCAATTGGCTTAACTCTAAAAATATCATAAATCAAGTTCCAGGTGGCTGCCATGTCTATCTAGCCTGCAGACAAGCTCACAGTAAAATATACATCCAGTGCATGAATATGTGCATAGATTTTTATGGTGAAATTAAAACGATTACTTCCTGTGATCCTTCACAGGAATTATGAGTAGTCACTTGTTCCTTTAGCGACAGTGACTAACTTTTATATTATCTTGGCTGCCAAGAGACTCCTCTGTCTTTATATTTCAGAGTACAATGAGCATGAGGGATTATAGTCTCTGACTGGCAGGGGGGAGAAGTGCACAAGGTCTTGCTAGCAACAAGCTAGCAGCAGCTGATTTCCATCTGGGCTAAGTTTGTTCTCCTCTTCCTGCAGGTATTAAAAACTTCGTGAGGCCAGAGGTGTGAACTGGGTAAGAGCCAAAGGACTCAGCCTGTAACATGCAGCCCGGAGGCCTGTGTTAAGCAGTGTCAAAACGTTTTTTGTCTTTTTGTTGTGTTTGCATTGCATGGCTTGTATTTCATTATTGTTCTGTGAGCCATCCATAGAAATGTCAATAAATGTTAAAAATCCTGATCAGATGACAAAGTTGAGTGAGGGCAGAAGGTGTCATAGCTGACTTTTTCAGTTTCACCTGAAAGTCTGTTCAGAGTCTGTTTGTATAAAAAGCCCAGTCAGAGTCTCTGAGCATGGAAGTGGTCCACACAGAGGCTCTTTCCAGACCATTTGCTGAATGAATAGAGGTTGGGATGGGGTCTTGCCATGGTAGTCCCACTCCTTCTTTCTCCATCTCTTCCATGTACCCAGTTAGGCTAAGAGGGAGTAACTGACCTAAGGTCAACCAGTGAGCTACATGGATGAGGGGAGATTTGAACTCAGGTCTCCCTGGACTTAGCATGATAACTAGCCACTATATTACACCGCCTGGAGACAACAGCACATATCAGTCTGGCTGAGAACTGCAGCATCTATAGACTGCTTGATCCATGTGGCTTTATGTCTCTAGCTCCTGTTGGTGTAGCTGGTGTTGGTTTCAGCCCATTATGGGTGCGAAAGTTATGTTCCAGCAGCATTTCCCCCTAAAGAATGCACTCCATCAGGTTTGAAAAATATAAAGTGAGAATCACCCTTTGGAAACTACCAGGCTTGAGTAGAGCCTTGAGGGTCTGTGCAGAGTAGGATTGCTGACTCTGGGTTTGGACATTCCCAGAAATTCTCCAGGAGAACTGATCTCTGTCATCTGAAGATCAGTTGTAATTCTGAGAGACCTCCAGGCCCCACAAGGTTGACAACCATGTTTCAGAGGGCCAGCTCTGGGGGACTAAGCACCGAAAGAGGCTTGCTCTAAATGGAAACCCTGGCCTGCCTCCCCTGTCCCACCCCTGTGAAGGAGGGAGTCCACCCTCATCAGCCTGGTGGCTCATCCAGACCAACTGGTGGCTTGAAGTGTGCCCACACCACCCTGGAGGCCAGCAATATGCCTGGCCCAGCAGTTCGGAGTGCACCTGACTGCCTGTTGGCTTGGACAGTGCCTGGCTGGCAAAGGTGGGAGTCTTTTTAGCCCAGCCAAGCTGGTATGAATTGATGAATTGGCTCTGTTGACGAGGATGATGGGGGGCCTGGAGACCAAACCCTAGGAGGAAAGGCTGAGGGACTTGGGAATGTTCGATTTGGAGAAGAGGAGGTTGGGGGAGAATTGATTGCTCTCTTAAAGTATTTGAAGGGCTGTCACTTAGAGGAGGGCAGGGAGCTGTTCCTGTTGGCAGCAGAGGATAGGACTTGCAATAATGGGTTTAAATTAAGGGTACTGGCTGGAAACAAATTTTACAGTAAGAGTTGTGCAACAGTGGGATCAGCTGCCTAGGGAGATGGTGAGCTTCCCTTCACTGGCAGTCTTTAAGCAGCGGCTGGACAAACACTTGTCAGGAAGGCTCTAGGCCAGGGGTGGCCAAACTGTGGCTTGGGAGCCCCATGTGCCTCTTTCACACACATTGTGCGGCTCCTGGCAGGGCGGCTGGGGAAGCTAAATATCATTAGCAAACAAATATCATTGGACAAACAAATATCATTATCAACATCTGCTTTTACTGCTTTTGTTATTATTTTTGGCAGTCTCATTTAATGTTAATAAAAAGCAAATTTGCAAATTTCCCAGTAATAACGTGTAATATTTGTTCATGTCTTGTGGCTCTCAAACATCTGATGTTTATTCTATGTGGCTCTTATGTTAAGCACGTTTGGCCACCCCTGCTCTAGGCTGACCCTGCATTGAGCAGGGGGTTGGACTGGATGGCTTCTATGGACCCTTCTAACTCTGAGATTCTGTGATTCTATGCTAGGCACCAAAAGCCCTGTCTGTCTATGGAGCCTGAACTTAAACTTTTCAGTTTTGTAGTAATTTAAGAGGTGGGTGTTTTATTAACTCTAGTTCAATCAGAATGAGTAAAATAAGTCAGTATATGAGGAAAGACCCCAAACTATTGGATGAATTGGCTCTGTTGACATTCAGACCTACTAAGGACACAAACCTACTAAGGAATGTATATAAATCTTCCAGTGTAGGAAAGAGCTAGAGAGACACTCAGCTGGAATGCAACAAGAGGTACTAAATCTGATCTGCTGTTAGTGTGTTCTATTCCAGATTTCAGAAGGTAGGAACAGCCCCCAGGGCTTAGTATTTACAGTGCTGGACTAGAACACGGGAGACCTAGGTGTGAGTCATGCTGCCATGGAAGCCCCCTGGGTGAACTTGAGATACTCTCAGCCTAGCCTACCTTGCAGGGTTGTTGTGGTGAAGATAAAAATGGAGGGGAAGCATAGGATGTAAGCTGCCTTGAGTCCCCGTTGATGGGGGCAAAAGTAGGAAATAAATAGCTAAATAATTAAATTAAGTTACAGACAGTTTGTACTGCTGTGGCACGTGGACATTTCAAGCAGTGAAAATGCCAGCAACTGACAAACAGCATTGAGCTGTGAAAGACATGAGTGACTTGGGAGACTATTTTGGTTTATGGAAGAAAAATATTAAAAACATGGTACTACATTAAATATGATACACATTTTATCTGCACAAGCAGGTGGGTGGCCGTGTTAGTCTGCAGTAGAAGAGGAAGAGTTTAGTCCAGAAGGACCTTAAACAAGATTTCCAGGGTATAAGCTTTCAAGAGTCCAGGCTCCCTTTGTCCAGTGAAGGGAGCGCTGACTCTCAAAAGCATAGACCTTGGACATCTTGTTGGTCTTTGAGGTGTTCCTGGACTCAAATGTGGCAACGGAACACCTGTTACATTGCTACTGGGTACCTTGATTTCTTTAACGTTTGATACTGAGTTTGGATCTATCTGGTTCTACTCCAGCACTGAAAAGTTGATAATGATGCCTTCAAGGTAAAGCAGCTTCTTTAATCATATGTTGTGTTGATGTGGGTGGAAATCAATGGGATCTGAATAAAAGCAATGAATCACTGAATGATGCAAATAGTGACACTGTGTGAATCTAGAATTAAAAAAAACTCTTTAAAAAGGCTCTTCGGCCCTTTTTTGGACATCAGATGTTAATTTACTAGGTGACTAGAACAATGGTGACTGGGCTTGTCATGTTACAGTTTTGGAACATCTGGAGACACCTTCATATAAAAACCACCACCACTTGTTGAAGCGAATGATTTGGTGAAATGACAGTCATCTCCAGTAGGTGTCACTGCAGCCAGTTAGAATGGAGGAAGTGACTTTTATCTGTAGACTGGACCACGTAGAACTGATGAGCCAAATTTTCAATGTGCGTTTTCTCATTGATGAGACAGATATCCGGTGGGAAACAATATTTGGCAATTTTATTAACAAGTTGCACAAAGATACCACACTCTTATTCTGGTGCAAAATGGGAAATATTCAGTTTTATAGATAAGATTTCTTATAATCTAGCCAGTTATTCTGCGTGGAACTTGTAACCTTTTCATCCCACTGACAATAGAATGTTCTAGGAATACCTGATGAGTACTGAATTTGCAATGACTGGTCACCTTTGACACAGCATTAACTAGCTTGGGTATGATTTGAATTTTCGCTATAGAAATACAATTGTCTGCATAGATGTCAGTTCATTTGAATCATACGTAAAGAGCATTTTCTCCTTGGAGCATACGGGGACAACCTATAGTTACTATATGAATAAAATCAACAACAATCCTGAATAGGAATAATTTTTCATTGAAGAAAAGCTTACATGACTTTGTGGATGGTTGAGAAAAACTGTCTGCATTGAGATGTAATCAAAACACTATTTTCAAGCAAATTTGTACTTCACTTCATTGTACTGCTTGATTTAACACCCAAGAATTGATAGTGATATGCCAAATGGAACCTTACTTTCTAGCATGAAATAGGTTTACGCTTAAACTTTCTGCAACATAAATAACTACAGAAATCAGTTGATAACTAGCATTTTAGATTACCACGTATAGACAGAACTGGACGGTGAATCTGATTATATACCTTGGAGAGGCACCATCGTATTTAATTTCTAATACTGTTCAAAGGACAATTTACAGTGAAAACTCATCAAGATGCATCATGAAAAAGGTATGATATTTCTTTCTTCTTCTAATATGATGCCAAATTGTAGGCCTGTTGCATTCATGAAGAGTACGTAGTTGGCTTTTTATACCTAAGAAGGTCTTATGGAACCAATGCTGGCTTTGAATTTTTTAAGTTATTAGATGGTGCTATTTGAACTCTTGGACTATTTTGCAGCAACAGACTAACACAGCTAATTCCTCTGAATCTAAACCCACCACTCAGGCTCCACCCCCAAAATCTCCAAGGTATTGCCAACTCAGAGCTGGTGAGCTATCTGATGGCACATGTGGGGGAAAACAAACAAACCACCCATGTCAGGTAAAAAGGATAGAAGTTCAACACATTTTTATCTATTTTTAGTAACTGGTTTGTTGAGAGAAAAGCAACAACAAGAACATCAGTGAAGACCTAGTACCAGAGTGCCAAAAAGGAAAGCTGTTTGGTAATAGATGAAGTACAAAATATGTAGCTATTCACATTCCAGTTACCAGGAGTGTTCCCTCTAAGCTGAGTTAGTGTGAGCTAGCTCACAGCTTTTAAGACTCTGGCTCACATATTTTCCCTTCACTCAGGAAGGAGGGCTCCAGAGGCAAACTAACTGATGCAGTAGCCAAATCACTTGCTCACAGCTTTAATGCCAGTGGCTCACAAAGTAGAAATTTTGCTCACAAGACTCCACAGCTTAGAGGGAACATTGGAGGCAATTCCAGGGAGAAAAAACAGCTATATACCAAGACCAGCTATAAACCAAGACCAGCTATAAACCAAGACCAGCTATAAACCAAGCACGGGGGCAGATTACCACATTGCTACGGAAAATACACAGAAAATCCAGGCATTTATAAGCGGTGGACCTGCAAGTCTGGCAGGAGTGCGAGGAAGCCCCGCGAAGCCCCCCCGGCCCCCAATGGTCCCGGTCGGAAGCCCTGCGAAGCCCCCCCGGCCCCCGACGGTCCCGGCCGCCGCTGCCGGCCTTGCGGCTCCACTGCTGAGCCCCATCAGGGGCCCAGCGGTGGACCTGCAATGCCGGCGGGAGTGCGAGGAAGCCCTGCCAAGGCCCTCCCTGGCCCCAGGCAGGCAGGGGGGGGGAGAGGCGGGGAGGAAGCAACTTACCCTCCCTCTTCTACTGCCTCCTCCTGGCTGAATGAGGGTCGGAAGCGGGGCGGCCGGAAGCAGGGGGCAGGGTTTCGTCGTGTGCCCTGCCCCCTGCACCTCACCTGGGGGAACGGCGATCCCCGTGATTCCCCCTGAATCGACCTCTGATTATATGCATTTCCTTTTTAATTACTTGTCCCTTCTGTAAACATTTTTGTGAAAAAAATTTGTCGTTTCTGGCTGCGGTCACACACACTAAATAATCCACTTTCAATCTACTTTCAATCAACTTTCCAAATGGATTTTGCCAGTTCACATGCTAAAATCCAGTTGGAAAGTGCACTGAAAGTGGATTATTTAGCATGTGTACCACAGCCTCTGTGTTCTTAATTTTATTTTAAAACAATATATTCTGAATATGATTTTCAGATAATCTAATTTTTGTGTGTTTCTTTACAATGCAAACAGTTTGCCAGAATGAAGCATTTTAATAATGGTGATTATTTTCTGGAAACTAGGGAAGGGATGTAATCATATATCAACAAAGATTTTAAAAACTATATATTTTCAAATGTGACCAGGATTCTGTCCATGTTTTTCATCCTGATATTTCATTGTCCTGTAAGCCTGCCCTCTTTATTTCAATGGATAAAGTACATCTCTGGCATACATTCACTGAAATGAACTGTGCACTTCTTGCAAAAACTCTGGGGATGAATTGATGTCCAGGAGCAGACAGGGCACCCCTCCACATCAATGTCCCCACTTACTGTAGTGATTCCCCCACAGTGCCCACCCCAGGAGATTTAGTGGGCCATCCCAGAAAGGCAAGGACATAGCCCAATGGCAGCCAGAGGCTGGCACCTTCCCCACAGCTCAGCAGCCCAGTGGAGGTTTGGCTGGAAGGCAGCCCAACTGCTCACCGTGAATGCACAGGCAAAAGAAACAACAAGGGCCCAACCCAGCCAATGGGCAGAGACCCAGGGTCCCAGCTGGAGGGTGGTGGAGGAAGCCTCTAAAGGCCAATTGGCTCAAACAATAGGGGGTTGTGAGGGCCTATTTATTAACCCTCTCAGTCTTGGACCAGGGGAGGAGGTGGCTGGGAGCTGTTCCTGTCTGAGAGAGGGCCAGAAGGGATATGTAGGAAGCATGCTGACAGGAGGAGGATCCTGGTGAGCACAGCCTCCTCCCCTTCTCATCTGAGGGACCTGGAGGCCCAGGATTCATCTCCAGCTGGGAACCAGGAAGAGACTCCAGCTGCCATGCTCAACTCTTCTCTTTTCTGTCTCGTTTGTACAGCCACCCTTCCCTGTGGCAATCCAGTGTGGCCCAAACCTCTCACAATTGACATCCGCATTCATTGGGAATTTCTGCAGGTAGCTGGGAGATCTGGAAAGTGCCTTTGGCCATATGCAAAGTGTCTTCCCTTCAAAGTGCCTCTATCTGCATGCAAGGTGTCTTCCCTTCACTGGAAACAACCCTTCTGTGTAGGTTTAAGACCCAGTACCTGTTACTATTGAATAAAAATAGTGCATCTGTAAACAAAGTTGAGAAGGCTTCCCTTCCAAGCCTGTTGACTTCTGAATTTAGAAAGGTGTTAATTTTGCTTAGGATTGCACTGTAAGAAGCCTTTCATCTCTGTTTAAAAGGATAACAATGGGAGGACTGGGAAAGACCTTTGTCAGCCTGAGATATTGAAGGAACACCACAGTTCAGGCCAGGCCCTGCCTGGCTAGAGAGACTAACAGTGAGTCTAACTACCTAGGCACTAACTCGTATATCAACCCCAAAATGTGAAACATTCAGTTTTTTGTGGTATTCGAGTTTGCAAGGGATGACAGTCCAACAAGACTGCCCAAAATAAGAGAAAAGATGTTTCACTATCACATTATCATTGCTTTTCAGGATGCTATTATGAGTTTGGTCTCCAATGGCTGTGCCTTTAAGTAAGACTGGGCGCCTTTAGGTCACATGACATTGATGGATTGTTTTTGAAACACGCATCCAGAGTTAAAATTAAAAAGACTAACTATAAAGCTGTTCTGCCAGCTGTACTTCATGTGTATGCTCATGTGGCAAATGGTGCTCTCATATCACACAGATTTTTCGTTTGTCTGTTTAAACTATATTTTAAATAACAGTTTAGGATTTGTATTCCTTCACCACTGTCCTGAGTCTAACATCTTTGGTAGTAAGGAAAAAATGTGTATTATTTATAGCTGCAGGACTAACACGGCTCCGGTAGTAATTAGAGCCTATCTGAGGAATCTGAAGCATGATTCTCGTGCCTCAGCCGAAGCCTTATGCTGGGGACAAGGTATCTTCCTTCCTGTGTCTGCCTCTTCTGCAAACAGATAGGAGGATATGGTTGTGAGCATCTACCCATGACTGCAGAGCTGAAGCAAGGATGATGGCAGCGGAGGAGCCTTATTGTGACTCCACACCGTTACTGTAATAGTTTCATGAAATAATAGAAGGCATGCCTAAATAGTACAATGCTGGGATGATATAAATTCAGGGAATTTGCTCTTTCCTATGCTTATACCAGGTGATACAGTGGGGCTGGTAATGGTACCAATGCAGAAAGACTTAAGAAAAGTTAGGGATCAACACTGTACCTCTTGCATGGAACCAGCACCACGGAAAACTGGTTCCCTGTGATTTCTTCATGGCTGGGAGGATGTGTCAACTGGATGTGCTTGGCAGTTGGTAATTAAATTATTTGTTGGGAGAGGGAAGCCAGTCAGCCTACTGGCTACGCTTTAGTTACATCTAGACTGGACTGTTGCGATGTGCTGCACTTGGGGCTACTCTTGAAGATCATTTGGAAGCTGCAGCTAGTGCACAATGCTGTGGCGAGATGGCTTGTTGGGGTTAGTTACCGGGATCTTGTGACCCTGATACTACAGCAATTTCATTGGCTATTGATCTGCTTCTGATCCTAATTCAAAGTGTTGGTTGTATCCTTTAAAGCCCTACACAGCTTTAAAGCTCCACATGCCCTTTAAAGTCCGACTGTCTTCTCCCATTCATTCCTGTCTGGGAATTAAGATCACAGGGAGAGGCCCTCTTGACTGTCCCATTGACTAAAGAAGCTTGTCTGGTGGGTACAAGACAGAAGGCCTTTTCAGGGAGCCACCGAGACAATGGACCCACAGTGAGGGTCTGCTGAGGCAGGGCTGTCCTCCTTCATCCTCCTCCTCCAATGAGGACTCATCTTCCCACGCTAAGCCGGGGTGGTCTATGACATCATCTTCACTTTAAAAAAGATGCATCTACCACTTGAGTGAGCAGGAATTCAAAGACCTGAAGAATTACACCTCCATTCCAGATTGAGTGTAGCCTTGTTCGCACATTGCAATGAACACATATACAATCCGTGTACTGTATACACTTGGGTTTTTTAAAAAGTATGTGCATTGAGTAATTGTCATGTTACATTCAATGCATGTACAGCTGAACATGTGGTACAACCCCACATTTATCAGGCACTGATTCCTGGTTTCAATTGCCAAGCAAATGCACATTGGCTCTTTCTTACAAACAGATATACAAACATACATGCAGGATATACGAGTGTTCACTGTGGCATGTGAACAGGGTTTCGGACTGGAGATGCTGGGGTCCTACCTGAAATAGTACTGGGCACTGTTCTCTCTAAGCTGAGTTAGTGTGAGCTAGCTCACAGTTTTTTAGACTCTGGCTCACACATTTTTGTTTTAGCTCAGGAAGGATGGCACCAGAGCAAACTAATGTATGCAGTAGCCAAATCGCTCGCTCACAACTTTAATGCCAGTAGCTCAGAAAGTAGCATTTTTGCTCACAAGACTCCACAGCTTAGAGGGAGCATTGGTTCTGGGCAGCGGAGACAGAGGTTTGTTTGTTTAAAAAAACAGTGCCTACACCACCTACATTTATTTCAGAATTTGAATTATAAGACTCTGGAAACAAAATATGAGAAAACGGAGGTGTAACCTCAGCCCAATACAGGAGCAGTCAGATGCCCTTCACAGTTTATTGAGGGTCTAACTGTGTGATATTTCATGGTCTACCAACAAAGACTTCCAGAATGAGGAATGCCTTAAAGCAACTTTAATACAAAGAGCAACAAGAACATCTTGTACAGTCACTGTATCGGTGCAGTCCTAAGCAGAGTTACACCTTAGTCCACTGAAGTCAATAGTGTTAGAAGGATATAACTCCACTGAGGAATGCAAGCCCTAGAACTAACTCAATTCATGTGATCTTAGGGCAACTCTTCTATCTAACAGGTCCCTAACCACTGTTAGGTATCTAAATTATAAATTTTACCCCTGAAAGCAGTTTAAGGCCCGGTCACATGAGCGAGATAATCTGGGGGGGAAGTGAGGCTTTCTGCTCCGGAGCAAAATGAAGCGTGGTATCACGATCCGACGTTCCCCTGAATCTCCATGCTCAGGCTGTCAGCCACTGATCACACAGGGATGGTGAAGCATGGCAACAAAGCAGTACTGCGTTTGTGTGTGTGTGCGTTTGTGTACATACCATGGAGGCTTACAAGAAAACATCCGGTGGGACGTGGACGGGCGCCAGATGTGACAGGATACCAGCGCTTCCGCGATCAGATGCTCGCCCGTGCCCCGTGTTTTCCGGATAATACAACACTTTCTCAGCTACTTTTTAACTCCACATCTTCGGCCGGACACTACGAGTTGGAGACGGGCATGCGACGTTTGCCAGATGTTGCCGTATGATCGCACCCTTTTAATCCACCCGGCAGTTGTGCCTCTTGCACAGCAAATTCTCCGTGTGACCGGGACCTAATTCATTCAAAATAATTTGGTATAGTGTTTTGTGTGCTTATGCATATCTTTGCTGACCCAGCTGAAAGATGTATCACAAGAAAAAGACATGGAGAATGTAATAGGGTCTGTTGAGAGAAATGCTGACCTTTCACCTGGAAGGGAAGGCCCCGGTCAAGTATTCTTCCCTCATAGGAACTTCAGCAAGCCTTGCAGAGTTAGCAGGCCTGGGCATATTTATGAAAACAGTATCCAGTATGTATTTATTTAAAACATTACTTAGCTGCCTTTCTACCTTATATAATTCAAGGTGGCTTACAAAAGAACATAATGTAAACTACAGAAAATGCATAAAAGTCTATGAATTAAAACAACTATTTAAAACTGCCAGTAGGTACAAAGCTAAACTGAATAAAACTGTCTCAAGCTGAAGCATTTGGGGGGCACGCATGCATCCTCAAGGAGGTTCTTCCAGAATCCAGGGACTGCCACTGAAAAACCCCAAGTGCAGAGAAGGCGAATGGCAAGGGCTGAGGCTTGGACCAGGTGCAGGTGTACATGCTTGGCAGCCCTAAGGTCTCCCTTCCACTGAGGGAATGGCAGGGGAAAGCAATACGTCACTGCAAGATCTGACCTCCACTACTCCTCAAGAGTAAAGGAGCAGACTTAGCTCATGAAGAGATGCCTGATCTGAGACCAGCCTCACCTGCAGGGAAACACTCTATATAAGGCTGCAGTGAGGCTAGAGCCAGTGTGGGGTTAATGCGTCTGTGGTCTTGCTAATGGTCCCACTGGGTGCCTGACCTGCTTGAGACTGATTTGTGAAACCTTGTTACCTGACCATAGGACTTCTTTCAGACCCTGCCTTTGGAACATGTGCCTTGACCCTGGACTGAGACCTTGGTCTGCCTTCTGACCTTGCATGTGAATTGTGTTATTGGACCCTGGGCTTTGGCATTGGGCAGTGTGATCTGAGAACACCTGCTGTGAGACCCTGTGGTTGCTGGGACTTGCCTCCCACCTGCTGGCCCAGACAGATGATGATGAGGCCTCCAAAGAATGCCATCACAAGATCTATGGTCTTAATGAGTTATGGACTGAATCCTTTATTTGGATTAATTTGGGGGCATCCAACAGATGCCCAGAAACCTAGCCTAGTTACTGTGATTAATTCTGAAGGAGACCGGAGTAGTTCTGTCCATTTCTATTTATAAATCTCCTCTTCAGTATAATTTATGTGCTGCTATCCAGATTTTATGTCAGAGCCTCTCCTTGAACATGAGAGTGACTAGCAGAACTGATATTAAATATTTGAATAGGGCTAGCAGCAGATGTTACAATCTACAAAGGTTAGTAAGCTCCTGATAAAATTACTTTGAAAAGAGGAAATGGTGTACATCAGAAAGGCCCCTATATTTTTTAATCCCATGGCGTCGATAGCTGACAAAAATGGTTGAACATATCATGCCTAGAAATTAAAATTTCATACCTTATTGGACCAGTTTTGTTTCTTGAGTTTCTATAGCTCATTGGGGAGCTGATGCACCCACGTTCAGCAGAAAGGCCATCCCTCACTCGCTGACCAACCGCTAATAAATGTGAATGCACCAAAGTCAATACAATTATTCAGCTACTTGTCAAGTCTCCTGGTTTGTTAATCAGCCCAGAGACAGTCTTATAAACACTTATGGTGAAGCGTCTAAATTACTAAATGATCTCAATGAAATAAGCCAGCCACACCCAGAAAGATACTGAGCACGTGGTTTCTATAAGAATACCTAGCATTTATTTTTATTTATTTATTTTATTTGTCTTGTATCCTGCCCTCTCTGCAAGCAGGCTCAGGGCAGGTTCCATCACTCTGAATACAATACACAATACAATTAAAAACAGTTTAAAACAACAATATAAAACAACATACTCATAAAGTGCTATGTATAATTTAGCCAGATGTCTCAGGAGTTGGTCGCTCTTGTATAGCTATTCAGATCCAGGCCGCTGATTGAAGATCAGATGGTGTGTGGTGTGTGTGTGTGTGTGTGTGTGATGTCCGCTGCCTCAATCAAAAGCCTGGTGGAAGAGCTCAGTCTTACAGGCCCAGTGGGATTTATTACAATTCCCACAGGATCCTGACTCATCATATAGGAGCTCATTCCACCAAGTAGGGGCCAGGGCCAAGAAGGCCCTGGCCCCGGTTGAGGCAAGTCAAATGTCCCTAGGACCGGGGACTACCAAAAGATGTTGGTGGTAGACCTCAGTGCTCTACAGGGCTCATATGGGGAGAGGCAGCCCCTGACCATGTAAGGCTTTAAAGGTAAGCACCAGCACTTTAAAACGGATCCAATATTTGATAAGCAGTCAGTGCAGTTTGCGCAGCACTAGGTGGATGTGAGCCCGCACAGGTGTCACTGTCAGCACCCGTGCTGCTGTGTTTTAGATCATAGATGAACTCCATATTGTAACCATGGATTTTAAAGCCAAAAAATGCTATAGCTGAACCATCAGGTCTGTTGTTGTTGTTTTTTTAAAAGAAAATTTGTGTCTTTCTGTCTCCCAGTCTCCCGTGCAGTAATGTTTGGTTTAATCTGGTACTCAGGAACTGAGTTTGTTTGTTTATTTAGTGCATGTGTGTCCCGCATTTCTCCCAGTTGGTACCCAAGGCAGTTTCCGTTGTTCTCCTAGTTGTGCCTATGCTGTATATATGTTCAGCCAGGCACTGATTGCTGCGAAAGAGTCAGTTTCCGTTGTTCTCCTAGTTGTGCCTATACTGTATATATGTTCAGCCTGGCATTGATTGCTGTGAAAGGCAATTTCAGTTTCCTCTTCTCCTCACACTGCAGTCCAAGTCCATTTAGGCTCCTTCTGTCCCACTTGGCTATTTTCTGGTCCCTTTCATCTAGTCATTTCGATAATGAGTATGCTAGCTCAAGGGAATAAGGAAATAGGTAATACGATTTCTCTAAATTAGCTTGTCAATTAAACTGTCTGTCTATATGATTATGTTTCAACACTACAATGGCCATAACATCTAATTTCATTCTGTTTTAAAGTCACTGTTCAAATTTCACTGCCAACATTTCACCTAAAATAAAATTTAAAATGAATTTGTGAGTTGTTACTCAAGAAAAACAACAGATAGATTTTAAAGCAAACACCAAAATGTTTTTTAACTAAAGGAGCTGGGTATATTCCCTGGTTGTAACTGGGTCTAGCCTAAAGCGAAATTTACAGGTACCTCATATATTATTGTATATGAATTGGAAATATTTTCCAAATTGTTCATATTAACAAAAGGAAAATATTAATAGATGGAAGAAGTCAAGAAATTAAAAATCAATGCCAGCAAGAAATAGAGGATGGGAAAGCATAACTTACCAGATCACTTATAATTCAGGTTCTCGGTCTTTCTTTTCTCTTAAAAAAATCTTTCTAGGGAATTACAGCTGAAATCCAGGTGACACAGATTAGTTCCCCTGGAGAAAATGACTGCATTGGAGGGTGGACTGTATGTCGTTCCCTCCCCCCAAACTCCACCCCCAAATCCCCAGGAATTTCCCAGACAGAAGTTGGCAATCCTACTTTTCACTAGCCTAATTATTATCCTAAGGATCTATATGGTACAGTCAGGGAATTTTAAGTGATTTTTAAAAAATTTTAAGGGATGATTAGGTGAAATACTAATTTCATCTAGCCTATAGTAACCACATATCAGCATGATAGACTCTGAGGATGAAAATGTACTTTCTGCTGCTCCATGATTACAATCTAATCACAATGGTAAGCATATAGTAAGGAACTAATCTCATGCTGAGCTGGTTCTAGATCCAAGCTGAGTGTATTAAAGATCTTTCTATAACTTCTGGAAAGATCTAAAGCTCTGTAGTTTTAACAAACCCATCTCTCTTTTTATTAAAAGGAGCAAAATTCACACAAGCTCATTGGCATGAATAGAAATTGTGCTAGAAGTGTCCATTGCCAGTTACATCCTGGCCCTTTGTTCAGCCCAGAGGGACTTCCTATCATCTGTACAAATTGTCTATTATTTCAGTAGGACTATTGATTGCCTGCAGTCCTGCCTGGATCCCAAATGAGCATCTAGGATTAATGGTAGTGTGCAAACTGCAGAGAAAACCGGTTCCAGTTTTGCTATATTATATCAACGACTGAACTCACAAAGTAGCCTTATACTAGTCATTATCTTTCAGCTTCACACACACACTCGTTCCCATTTGTCATGTGAGATTAGGAAACAAAACATGGGAACTAAGCCAAAGGAGGTTTAGTTTAAGAGGCTAATTTATCAACCCGTATAGATTATGAAAGGCTTTTGGTGTTGGTGATATACCATACTAGGCAGTGAAAACAGTATGTCCCAGCATGTATCACGCCTGACTCAATCAGCGACATGGAACAAATCATAATGGTTGAAGGAGAAACAAATGGGCAAACAGCCTTGATGATCTGTATTACTTCAAAACCAGTGGAACATTAGCTCTTCTTGCTACCCATATACCATAAATGCTTGTACAAAGGGGTACATGTAACAAGTGATTACATTTCAAGCATTATCCAGGATGGATGATAGAGGACAATGTCCCTTAAAGAAGACCACATATTTTGATGTCTGAGGTGAACGTGAATGTCCATCCTACATTTACAGAGGTAACACTGAAAAACTGGGGGGGGGAGCAGTGGAACAGCAAGGGTTACCTGGGGGGTGTCTTGTCTTCCTCTCCTCCACTATTTCCTCTTTCACTTCTCTGAGAGCCTCCATAGCTTCTCCCCTTTTCCTTCTTCCCTTCCCAGCCTCCAGCCAACTTACTTTTATCTGCCCCCACATCTTCAGCTTTCCCTTCGTCCATCCCTCTGGCAGCCTCTTTTTGCGAAAACTGTGCAAGGCTGGCTGCTAGGCCTAGCCCAGTTGGGCCATGAGGAACCTGCAATGTCTTCTGGAGTGGGGACGCATCACTTTCCCCTTCCCTAAACTGTTTCCTCTTTTTCCTTCTCTTGGCAGCCCCACCTTTCCTGTTTCCTTTTCTCCTTCCCATCCACCAACCTACCTTTCAACTGCCACTCCATCTTTTGCTATAGTCATTTTTTATTCATTTATACTCCACCTTTATCCACAACAGGGACCCAAAGCAGCTTGCATATGTCTGTTCTCCATTTTATCCTCACAACAACCCTGTGAGGTAAGCTAGGCTAAGAATATGTGACCCTGTGAGTTTCCATGACATACTGGGGATTGGAATGTGAATGTTCCAGAACCTGGTCTGGAACTCTAACCACTGCACAACACTGACTTTTGTGGGGTGGCTGCTCTTGAAAAGTAGGAAGCATTTGGGCCTGGATGACTCATGCAGTTTGAATGGTAGCAAGTCACATGGTGGTTGCTGCTGGGTCTGGCCCCAATGAGACCTCCCCCAAAGGTCAAAATAGTCCAGAAAGCCCCCTTTCCCTGCCTTTTACTGACAGAAGCCAAGGCTTGACAGCTAGTAATACTGTTGTGCAGGGGTCATTTTGTAGAAAAAGAGCTGCAGGAGCTCATTAGAATAACTTATTAGCATATGCCACACCCCCTGACATCACCGGTAGTGTGCACCAGCCCCTCTGAAAGGCAGAAGCACCTGGGATCCATTCTTTCCCCCCTCTCTCTTCCCTTCGCCTCCAAGTCTGGTGAAGGAAAAGGGGAGGGGGAGGATCACAGGCGCTTCTGCCTGACAGAGGTGCTGGCATGCCCACAGCCAGCCTGGGTGAATTATAGAATCATAGACTCATAGAGTGGGAAGGTTCCTCCAGGGTCATCTAGTCCAACCCCCTACACAATGCAGGAAATTCACCAATACCCCCCACACACCCCAGTGACCCCTGTTCCACGCCCAGAACATGATTTAAAAAAACCTCCAGGATCACTGGGGGCCAAACTGGCCTGGAGAAAAATTGCTTCCTGGCCCCAAAGTGGCGATCAGCATTTCCCTGGGTGTGTAAGAAAGGGCCACGAGAACTAAGCACTGATGCAACCCTTCCTGCTCTATCTCTCGTGATTTGCCTAAGTTCACACAATCAGCATTATGATCCCTTTAAAGTTGAAAGCATGATATAAATGCAAAGGACTATTTGTAAGATTATCTGTAAGACACAAGACCAGGACGCATCTCACTTCTGGCAATCACTTGGAGAGACCCTATCACTCAGCTTCCATTGCCCCACACACACCCCACACTGGAATAAGAACATAATATCAGACCATAGCACATTGCAATAAAGTCCCTACAACTGTATACAGAAATGGTTGTTGTGAAGATGAAATGGAGACTCATGGGCAGGGTCCCCAGCTTCCCTGGCAGGAACACTATGTTAAGAAATCTCTCACAATTATGCAGCCATAGCAGGCAGGAGGAAAGGAGGTGAATACCTCCAGCGCCAGAGACTTGTAGAGGAAGAGTAAAACTTTGGGGACTCACCCGTGCACCAGAGGGCCAAGGCAGCAGGAGGCAAGACGCCTGGGTGAGCTGGGCTCCTCCATGCCTGGCAGAAGATGAGGTGCAGAGGCGAGAGGTGGGCAAGCAGAAGAGGCACTCAGCCAGCCGCACAAGCTGCGTGCAAAGAAACTCCCGCTGCCCCAAGCGTCAGGGCTGCCTCGTTAAAGGAGTGCAGAGGCCAGACTCGCAAATGAGAAAAAGCAAGCTCAAGGTTCGTGGGTCACTTTTTGGGCTGTGGAAGAGGAACCGGCTCAATTTCTGGAGTTCTCTCAAGTTCCTGTGCTTTTGGTTTTGCTTTTTGCCAATCCGCCTCCCAAGATTGCTCCAGGTGCTCCGGCCTGAAGGCTGCTGGGGGCGGGGCTCGAGTGCTCATTACTTGTGGAGCTGAGGCTCAATGTCTCCAGCTGCTCCGCCACCTTCCCTTGGTTTGCTCTGGGAGCCCGAGCAAGCCGACTGCTGGAGGGAAGGAGAGGCGGTTTAAACCACCTTTCCTTCCCTTGGCTTGCTCAGGATCAATGCGGCTGCAGAGAGCCCGAGCAAGCCGGCTGCTGGAGGGATGTGCATTTGGTTTGTCTGAACCGAATGCACCCCCAAAAATGGCCCATTCAGGCCCCTTTCAGGCTGCTGCGGGCCGAATCAGATTCTCTGATCTGAATCAGCTTCCCGCAGTTCGGCCCCATTATATCCTATGGGCCTCTTTGTTCTGCTCTAATCCTTTTACTTCCCTTTCCCCAAAATCCTATCAATACCATGATTCCTGGGAATTGTAGTTTGTCAGGTAAGGATGCCAGCTCTAAGCAGGGAAATTTCTAGAGATTTGGGGGTGGAACCTGGGGAGGATGGAGCTTCAGGAAGGGAAGCATTTCAACAGGGTATAGTGCCATCAACTCCACCCTCCAAAGCAGCCATTTTCTCCAGGGGAACTGATCTACGTTGTCCGAAGAAGAGCTTTAATTCTAGAAAATCTCCAGACCCCACCTGGAAGTTGGCAGCTTTATATCTGGACTCCTTAATGATGACCAAGAAGTCCTGGCAAACTGTAATTCCCCAGCTGGGGACTGTGCTGGGAACTCTGTTTTCTGAGCAAATTGAAGGCCTTTCACTTCCTGCCCCTCTGGGTAAGGTAATTCTGAGAAAATGTCAGGGGGAAGGAAGAAACGTGGCTAGAGAGAAGTCTAAGGACAATAAGGTTGGCAGGGGAGCATTTGGAATGGGTGACTTATTCTCCAAGATTCCGGAGGACTCTTTAAAAAAATAAGTCCATTCCAGTTTGAGAGGGGACAAGTTCACCTGTCTAAATTGTAAACCTGAAATATGTGAGGCGAATAACAATTAGTGCAGCATTTCAATGCTATGCCCACTTGCTAATTTTGACAAGTCTGTCAGCACTGGTCGTGGTGTTCAGCTGAGTAGTGGCAATCAGTATGGGGAGTGATACAGTCCTAATGAATTTCAAGCTGTGTCCATTGTACTGAATCAAGATGCCTAGTTTTTAAAAAAGCCCTCAATGTGGAAGTACCCTCGGAGCAAGTTCAAACTGTACTTGACACCATGGGTACACCGATGGTTGACTGGGGTTTGCTGTGGTAAATATATAAAGTGCGGAGGTATAACATGTGTGGATAATATCCTCCGTTCATGACAGAAAGTGTCCGATGAAATTATGGTATCTTAACTCTGTTTTTCACACTCAGCTTGCAATTTCATTGTTCTGCTGATACCAGAAAATAAAACAGCAGTCTTTGTAAGAGGGAAGTAAATGTTTCTTTTGAACAACAAATGGTGGAATAAGAACAGAGCCAACAAGCAACACCAGAGTAGCATTTTCCAACAGTAGGAAATCTGCTGTACTTGCAGGCAATGCTCCCTCTAAGCTGTGGAGTCTTGTGAGCAAAATTCTCCTTTGTGAGCTACTGGCATTAAATTTGTGAGCAAACAATTTGGCTGCTGCAGAAATTAGTTTGCTCTGGCACTAAGACAAAAATGTGTGAGCTGGAGACTAAAAAACTGTGAGCTAGCTCACACTAACTCAGCTTAGAGGGAATGCTGCTTGCAGGCAGTGTTCCCTCTAAGCTGAGTTAGTATGAGCTAGCTCACAGTTTGTTAGCCTCCAGCTCACACATTTTTGTCTTAGCTCAGGAAGGATGGCTCCTGAGCAAACTAATTTATGTGGCAGCCAAATCGCTCGCTCACAACTTGAATGCCAGTAGCTCGCAAAGTAGAATTTTTGCTCACAGAACTCCACAGCTTAGAGGGAGCATTGCTTGCAGGTAGAAGGAACAGGAAGGTAGGAAGGGGGGGGGACTGAAGCAATTAAGAAGAGAAGGGCTAAGCAAAAGCTAAAAGAGGACAAGAGTAATATAATGGAGCATGTGAAGAGTCCAGGAGTCATTGGAGGGGCATTAGAAATATCTGAATGAAGCAGCCTGTTGAAACACACAGGCCCGGGGTCATGGGCAAGCATGTGAAACAATGCAGCAAAACTCTGAATGTATGTATATAAATAGGCGTGAGGGCATAAAGTGATGCTTTTTTTATCTTTCAGCAGGAAAAAAAACAGGAACCTCATTCATACTGTTCTCGTGTTTTCTGGACCTTTTAGGTCAAACTGCATGATATAAAAACTGGGAAGACATTGATTCAATAAATCATGGCCTGCTTTTGAAACTCACAGGTCCTAAAAGTGCCTTGCAGTGTGCACAGAGGAGAGAATTGGTATTTGCAGGGGTCAGTGCCAATGTTCCCTCTAAGCTGCGGAGTCTTGTGAGCAGAAATTCTACTTTGCAAGCTACTAGCATTAAAGCTGTGAGCGAGCAATTTGGCTCCTGCATAAATTAGTCTGTTCTGGAGCTATCCTTCCTGAGCTAAGACAAAAATCTGTGAGCTGGAGGCTGAAAAACTGTGAGCTAGCTCGGACTAACTCAGCTTAGAGGGAACACTGGTCAGTGGTGAATCCCATTGTATCTGTGGTTCTTTGCCATGTGCTTTTCAGTACTGAAAAGGAGAAGGTTCCTGGAGGGGAAAAGGTGACTTGAGGGGAGGTGAGCTGGTGACATTTCAGCAAACAGAAAACTTGTGGGATAACAATCACAGACCCCAGGAAGTCCTAGATCTGGTGGCTGGTGAAAACAAATTATACACACACACATACATATGTTTGTGTTATTCATCCTTAATGTAGTCAGAGATGCCAGAAAAAGACGACCTGGACCTTTGTCTGGGAAAGAAATGGAGTGAAGAGAGAAAATGAAATCACAAGTCTTCATAGATAATAACTGTTTTTCAAGTGTTTGTGGACTGATCTAAAGAGTAGCCAAGGGTTTTAAATAATTGTGGTGTTGTGTGTGCGTTAAGTGCTGTCAAGTTGCTTCCGACTTACATTGACCATACGAATCAATGACCTCCAAAGCATCCTATCGTTCATGCCCTTGCTCATCTCTTGAAAACTGAGGACTGGAGCTTCCTTGTTTGAGTCCATCCATCTCATGTTGGGTCTTCCTCTTTTCCTGCTGCCTTCAACTTTTCCTAGCATTATGTTCAACCTTTATTTAGTCAAAGACACCAGAAAAAAAAGACAAGGATCAGGACCACATTGCCTGAGAGAAAAGTGGGGTGAAGAGAGAAAAATGAAATCACTTCACAAGTCTTCATAACTATAACTGTTTTTCAAGTGTTTGTGGATTGATTGAAAGAGTAGCCAAGGGCATTAAATGACTGTGGTAAGCCTACCTAATTCTGGGCAATAATGGAGTTATCTCCACTGGTATACCTTGGATACTCAACTAATGTTTGGGGAACTGAAAAAGCAATTAGCACTCTATGAAGAGGTGTATTTTATTTAGCAGATTAATTAAAGAAATCAAGTAGCTACATAAATTATCCAAAGCCCTTTTCGAGTTGCAAAAGTTATGCATCTTTATACACAGTTTCAGATGTTAAACCAAAGTAAGCACAGAATATGTACACTTGCAGGCCTCCCTGATGACAAAAGATTGAAAAGTCCTTTCTGATTTTAGTCTAGTAATTTTACTTCTCTGCTTTAGAAAGTATCTTTTAACATTTGGGATTTTTGTTGGTCATGTTTCACCAATGTTTTGACAAAAGAAAAGAAATCTTGCATTATTGCATTTAATGGCATGTATTCAACAATGCAGCTTATCTGACAGAATGACATTTCTGTTTGTGAAAGAAGTGTGGAAAAATTCCCACCAATTCCCCTCCTCCCACTGCAGACCCCAACTTTGCCCCCTTCTTACTCTTGGTAACAAAATATAAGTCACTGAGATGCAGCAGAAGAGGGAAATGAGAAATCTCTGCTCTGTGGAATCCATGGACTTTAATAGATATCATTTAAAGTTTTGTTTTTATTATTTTTATTTTGTAAGCTACCTTGGGTAGGTACCTGGATAGTCAGCATAAACATTTTCTGATTATATAAATAAATGGATGGTTGGTTACATGCCAATAGTTTTGAAAGAAAATAGGGTGAAACCTATGTCTATTCTACTACTCAACTGAGCAACACTGAAGGAGCCTTCCTTCAAAATTAAATGGCTCTTCTGCTGGAGGAAGATCCATATAAGTTGGAGGAAGGCTGGGGGAAGTTTCCTTGGAGGATAGTTGGATACTCCTCAATATGTAGATATCGGCTGAAATCACTTAAGAAGCAATTTCGCCCCAGCTTAGAAGTGTGGCCCTCATTTTTTGAACCCACCAATTCCCCTCCTCCCACTGCAGACCCCAACTTTGCCCCCTTCTTACTCTTGGTAACAAAATATAAGTCACTGAGATGCAGCAGAAGAGGGAAATGAGAAATCTCTGCTCTGTGGAATCCATGGACTTTAATAGATATCATTTAAAGTTTTGTTTTTATTATTTTTATTTTGTAAGCTACCTTGGGTAGGTACCTGGATAGTCAGCATAAACATTTTCTGATTATATAAATAAATGGATGGTTGGTTACATGCCAATAGTTTTGAAAGAAAATAGGGTGAAACCTATGTCTATTCTACTACTCAACTGAGCAACACTGAAGGAGCCTTCCTTCAAAATTAAATGGCTCTTCTGCTGGAGGAAGATCCATATAAGTTGGTTAGACAGTGTCATAGATACAACAAAAATTCAATTGAGCAAACTTCAAAGGACAGCGGAAGACCGGAAGGCCTGGCGGGAGCTGGTCCATGGGGTCGCGAAGAGTCGGACTCGCGACTGAACAACAACAAAAGTTCTCTCTTTCTGTCATATTTTCTGGCTGACACAAAAAGAGAGACATTCAGCATCAAGAAAGAGAAAATGGCACTGAAATGAAGATTTGTGGACTGAGATTGCACAAGGCAGAAGGAAAGTTGAAAAGGATATATTTGTACCCAGATACAACCTTAATTTCACTTTAAAAAAATGAGTGTATCATGTTCCAAATCTATAGATGAAAACAACAGTCCAGTCATTTTTCTCCCCGAGAAGCTTTACTCATAGGAAGCTGAGTGATTGCACAGACTGTTACAGTTCTTTTTAAATAGTGGTATTGGCGGTTCCCAGGAAAATCTATACAGCACAGCATTGTAAGCTTCAGAGGAAATCCAGCTTCCTTCCATAAAATTTGTCAACAATACCATCTTATTAATTAAGGCTTCCTTTGTAAACACACTTACTTATAAGCAAAGGACAGTTTGCAGGGGATGCTATTGAATTTCACAAGTTTCCAAGTGTGATTCAAATATTCCCTTTTCAACTTTCCTTCTGGCAGTGAATTTTGACGTCTGTGGAATTCACAACATTATTGCTTTGTTTCAGGTCATTGTAGGTTTTAGAATGTGTTGTTCTATTCTCAACAGGAATAATGGAACATCTTCTTCCAGAAGCACATTGTTTGGTTAGTGTTAGTTCTATAGATTCAGTATAATCAGTTTCTTTAGTCAAAAACCTCTGAATATGAGTCCTAGGAGGTAACATCAAGGGAAGGCCTGTATGCATTATTTGTTAGCCCTCCAGGGCAACTGCTGGCCACTGTGGGAAACAGTGCTTGAAGTAGATGGACCACTGGTCTGATCCAATAATATGTCCCTAATTGCTGTTGCAGGGTTCTGTCTACCAGATGTTATGGAAGAACTGAATAGGAGCCTGTGGTTCTTCAGAGAATTTACAACCACGCAGTAGGCGGTAGACTAGTGGAAGCAGTTATTGCAGCCTCAAGGAGTACTGACTCATCCCACTTCCTGTTTCTGTACGTGATAGAGCCCAGGGGTAGGCTAACTTTAGCCTTGCATCTCTCCCTCCCATAGAATTAGACCATGGACACCAGCTTTTAGCATTGCTCCCTACATTTTGGGCACTTTGCTTATATCTGGGTTAGAAAAAAAAACATAAAAATCTGTGTCAATCACTATATGTGACCAGCACTAGTGGTTCACCAGTTGTGATCACAGCAGAGAGATAATTCCTGATGTAGTCACTATAAGATAGTGATATGTCCATATAAACATCTGCTTTCTGACCAATATCTTCACTGATATCAGCATCCCATGAGTGCACCATCAGCAGATATCCACTCAACTCCCATGTCTACCACTTCTCTCAGCACATATAAGACAGAGTGAAATGTTCATCAAGTTCTCATTTTTTGCCTCTTACATTTTTTTGTGACTAAACCAGTCAAAGTACCACTTAGTTGTTCACAAAATTGTTTCCTTGCCTCTGTTTTTGCTTTAGTATCTGGCATTTCCAGTTAAAAGGATCAAGTTGTAGATGAGTTGGGTCAGGAAACAGGTAGAAGAAGTGGGTGTTTGGAGGTGTGTGGAAGGTGTGAGGCAGGAGTTTAAGCAGAAATCACTCTATGTTCTCAGGAGCCAAATCCCTACAGTTCCATTTTCAGAAGTAATGATTTACACATAGTTTCAGTCATTCCTGATATGCAGGTGCTCTTTTGATCAACAAAGTTCAAAATATTACAAGTAGCACTAGGTTCCCAATGTTCCCTCTAAGCTGTGGAGTCTTGTGAGCAAAAATTCTACCTTGTGAGCTCCTGGCATTAAAGCTGTGAGAGAGCGATTTGGCTATTGCATAAATTAGTTTCCTCTGGAACCATCCTTCCTGAGCTGAGACAAAAATGTGTGAGCCGGAGGCTAAAAAACTGTGAGCTAGCTCACACTAACTCAGCTTAGAGGGAACACTGGATCCCACCTATTTTTACTATTTGTTAACAGGCAGTGATGTGACCTGGATAGCCCAGCCTATCTGGATCTTGTCAGATTTTGAAAGCTAGGCAGGATTGGCCCGGGTTAGTATTTGGATGGGGAATTATCAAAGAAGTCCAGGGCTGCTACACAGAGGCAGGTAATGGCAAACCACCTCTGAATGTCTCTTCCCTTGAGAACCCTATGAGGTCGCCATAAATCAGCTGCAATGTGACACCCTCCCTTCAAGCTACTGTCAGTTCCATGGTGAGTACCACTGTGAGATAGGAACAGAGAAGGAAGAGGAAGTAGTAGTAGTGCATCCCCAAGCATTTTTCAGGCCATATTGACTCTATGCTGGGAGGGAGGGACTGTGGCTTAGTGGCAGTGCATCTGCTTTACTGTTCAGTCCCTGGTATTGCCAGTTAAAATGATTAGGTAGGGGGTGATATGAAAGACCTCTCTCTGAGACCCCGGAGAGCTGCTGCCAGTCAGGGTGGACAATAATGACCTTGATTGACTGATGGTGTGACTCAGTATAGGGGAACTTCATGTAAGCTCAGAGAACCTCCCAAGCTTGGGCAACACAGGACATGTATTC
Organism: Gekko japonicus; assembly: GCF_001447785.1. Classification (NCBI taxonomy): domain Eukaryota; kingdom Metazoa; phylum Chordata; class Lepidosauria; order Squamata; family Gekkonidae; genus Gekko; species Gekko japonicus. The sequence goes on from NW_015172008.1 coordinate 491,297, forward strand.
TCACTAGGAATGTATAAAGCTTAAGGTTGCCAGGTCACTCCTTCTCACCAGCGGGGGGCTTTGGGGGGTGTTCTGGGAGAGGGTAGGGCATTGCATGACATGCTGACGTCACCTGAAAGTGATGTCAGCACATTGGAGGTGACTTTTTGGGCAAAACTCTATGGTCAAAGTGACCTCAAACCATAGAGTTTTGCCCAAAAAAGCAGAGCATCACCCCCCGACAGCACCAATGCACTGACGTCACTTCTGAGTGATGTCAGCACATTGCGCAGGACAACACTCTTGGGGGGGGGATTTCCCCCCACCAGCCAGCTGGTCCATGGCGGGCAGAAGCCCGTGAAAGCTAATAAAGCTGTCCCTGTATCTTTATTGGTAAGGCTGCTTTTTTACATACTGGCAGTGTGTGTTTGGGTTACTTATTCACCAGATCAAAACTGATCTCTTGTTGCAGATCAGCTCTGTGAAAGTGGGCTTAATTGCATAGTAAACTCCCTGTTTGAAAGCAAAGCCATCTTTCTAAGCCGCAGTAAGAAGAGAAAGGAAGAAGAGTTGGTTTTTATACCCCGCTTTTCTCTGCCCTAAGGAGGCTCAAAGCAGCTTACAATAGTTTTCTCTTCCTCTCCCCACAACAGGCACCTTGTGAGGTGGTGGGGCTGAGAGAATTCTGTGGTTGGCCCAAGAAGCAGGGTATCAAACCTGGTTGTCCAGATTAGACTTCACTTCTCTTAACCACTACACCATACTGGCTCTTTTAGGCAGGTCTGAAACTCTGTTCTACTACTACTACTATTATTATTAATGAAGATGATGAACAGGAGGAGGAGGAGGAGGAAGAGGATGTGGTGCTCACCTTGTCCATGTGCTCACCACGTTTTCACAGATATGATCATAATGTTCTCAACTCTAATGTCCTTTAAGACCCTTATCCTCTTCAGTAACCTTTTTTGTAAGCAGAAGATTGCAGATAACACCAGTTCCCCTATCATTTCATTGTGTTTAAATGATTATTAATGTAAATAGTTCAGTGCTGTCGTGCTGTTTATATCTTTACTCTGCTGAGTATACTGGCATATGAAAAAATACTTCAGCTATTTAATGGACCGAAACTAAACTTTGATGGCTCATATACTGTCAATTTACTGCCTTCAGAGCTTTTAATGGCCTTATCTTCACATTTCCAGTTTCAGTAATCTGAGGTGCTCTTTCTCTGTACATTGCCTGAAAACTACACCAGTTTGGTGTAGTGGTTAAGTGTGCGGACTCTAATCTGGGAGAACCGAATTTGATTCCCCACTCCTCCGCTTGCACCTGCTGATGTGACCTTGGGTCAGTCACAAGCTCTGGCACAGCTGTCCTTGAAAAAGAGCAGTTTGTGTCAGAGTTCTCTCAGCCCCACCTACCTCACAGGGTGTCTGTTGTGGGGAGGGGAAGGGAAAGGAGTTTGTAAGCCGCTCTGAGACACCTTCGGGTAGTGAAGGGCGGGGTATAAATCCAATCTCTTCTTCTTCTTCTTGTTTCTGCGATTGGGAGAGGTTTGGAACATGCAGGTACCATAATGAAGAGTGTTGCTGACAGTCAGTTTGGTTCTTGTGCATATCAGTCACAAATCTGTTAAGAGCTTCAAAATATTATCGTATTTAGAATTGTGGTGCATTTGTCCTAATGTTCTCAGTACCCTTGAGGACTAGATTTACTGCAGAGTGTTTTGTAACAATATTCGTCAAATGGGTGTTGAACATTTTGGTAGTCATGGAAGCAAAAGACATAAACTGTAATGTACAGCACTTTGACACACAAATGCCCCCCCCCTTTTACCTCAAGGTATTATCAGTCTTCAGCAAACAATAATGGGTAATAGTGTAATGGCTACTGTGTCAGAAAAGAACTGGGTCATGTGGGTTCAAATCCCCAGTCAATCATGAAGCTCACCAGGTGACTGGACAAACACATCATTACATCTAACTTTCCAAATAGGATTTTAGTAAAGATAAAAGGTGTGTGTGTGTGTGAATCATGTACATAATTCTGAGCTCCTACAAGGAAGGGCAGGATACAAACATAATAAACTGCTGATCAGTACTCATAATAGTATGAAATGGAACTTGCTTTCCTAGGAACATGGAAGGACCATGGATGAGTTGTAAAGCGTGTACCCTGAATGCAGAGGTAGCCAGATTCAGTCCCAAGCACCTCCAGTGAGTGGATTCTAAGCCTCAGAAGGTGTGGAAGACTAGTCTCACCTGGAAAGTTCTGGCTAGAGAAGACAACACTGTGGGGTCTTGCTCAGCTCTGTGTGTTCAATATTTATTTTCTGGAGTTTTTGATTTGGCTGGGGAAGGAATTCCCATGCATGTAACCTGGTTTGCTGATTTGCTCCTAAGCTTTAACCATTCTTTAATACTGAAGGCCTATGACATAGGCATTCCATCATTTTCAGACTTCTTTCTAGCGCCTTGGAACGCAAAACAAACAGTTTATAAACAGAATAATGAATACTAAATTAGGAAAATATTTCTATTTTTGTATAATTTTTGTATAATGGCAATTTGCAATGTGCACAAAGTATCTGGATTAAATAAATATGCATGCACTGCCTTGGCTCAGACATTACACAAAACCATGGTTTATTTTAAGTATGGTTAGTTTGTGTAACTAGAATTCATCTAACAGTCATTCAGATCCTGGTTTTCCTCAACAAATGCTGGTTTCATTGCCTTTTCTCTGCAGTTTCGGAGGGTGTTGCCATAGAACAAGCCAGGATTAAACCATGATAAAGCCAGGATGTGTGCCTTCAGATGTCACAGGAAACTATAATTAAGATTAACTGTAATAAATCAACTTGAGATTCCAGCTTCAGATCCTAGTTTGGTAGACCCTAACTAATCTTAGTGGAGTGGCCTACGTTCAGTCACACTAACTGTAGTTAGTTTAAATGAACTGTAGTTTTGTGTGTTCATAGAATCATAGAATGTTAGAGTTGGAAAGAACCTTGCGGGTCATGTAGACCAACCCCCTGCACTCTGCAGGAGCATAGCTGAAAGACAGCCCCCCTACAACATACCCGAAAGATGGTCGTCCAGCCTCTGCTTGAAAACGTCCAGTGAAGGAGCATCCACCACCTCCCGAGGCAGTCTGTTCCACTGCTCAGCCACTCTTACAGTTAGGAAGTTTCTCCTGATATTTAGTGGGTAATGACTCCCTTGTAATTTCCACCCATTAGATCTAGTCTTGCAATCCGGAGCAAGAGAGAATAGATCCACTCTCTCTTCTACATGACAGCCCTTCAAATACATGAAGACTGCAATCATGTCCCCTCTAAGCCTTCTCAGTTCTGTTGTTTGAACTGAGCCATTGTGCCATTCCCCCCACACACAAATTCTAGTCCAGAATTAGGAATTTCAGATTCAGCATTTCATAGACATATGCAGCTCATTTGAGGTTTTTTCCTACTACAACACAGCCATCTCAGCATGACAGCTGATGTCAACAGTCTGAAGGGAAATAAATCTAGATGGCTTTTCACCTTTAAGAATTGCTATCCCTGCCAACATAGAAGAAATGAATGGTTGTAATCTCTGAAATTTATAGCCAGAGAAGAGCCTGTTCATCAGTTGATTGGCATCTGCACATTGTCAGTGTTTAAAGCTAGCTTCTTGACCTGATTGCTGGCAAGTGTGGAAGGAGAAAGGGGGGAAACCGTGTTGTGCAGCTATCCAGAAGGCTTCCTATTGTGCTAATAAGCACTGCAGATCTAAAACAGAATGCTAACTCACTGATTTTATATAGATGAATAAAAGAATCCACCAGGCCTGCTTCCCATCCAGACTCCTGTGAAACAAATGGGGATGTATTAATTCAATTGAGGCCTATCTATTCAAAAGGAAATCATAAAGCAAAACATTCCTCCCAGGACACAAGCAACATACTGACACAGAAGAGGTATGGCGGGAGAGAAGAGTCTGTACTCAAGCTGCTGTGCATGAGCAAGAGAAAATAAATGCATGAAACGGGCTGAAGTAGCTGCAGATGTACTTCTGAATAAAAGAGTCGAATGTCCTCTAAATGAGCATTGTGTAGCCATCTCTTTCCTTCCAGCAAACAAGTTGAAATGCTTGAAGTTCCACGATACTTTGTTATTTTTCCTCCTCTTCCTTTTCTCTAAACAGTTCTGATCATTGTATACAAAAAGGAGCTAAAATGGTTTCTGCTTTGATGTTTGTATCAGTTTTTGTTTACCTGTTTCCATACACATTTGAAGCTCATCAAGGCAACATCAAAGAGTTACTCTAGTGCCACAAAATGGCAACGAAGAGAGGGAAAGAAATCTTTCAGGAAGAAATCCATATGATGTTCCTCTCTTCATCTCTGTGTTTGAAGAGATGATTAAGAAACAAATGAGGAGTATTTTCTGTTGATATTAAACAAATGCAACACCTTCAATCATCTCGAGACTTCAAATGCCATCTTTGCTCTTCCAAAACAAAATAACTGATAGAGACACATGCACTCTCTGTAAAGCCATTATGTAGGGATCCATTAAAATGATGTCATTTCATTGTCACGATTTCAGTATGCCAACTCATCTACTTTTATTTTAGTCACTTAAAACATTTTTATCCCGCCTTTCCACCCAATTAGGGTCCACAAGGCAGTGAACAGTTAACATTAAAACCAACTTTTGAAACCATATATAATGATGAAAGAGGGTCATTAAGGGCACACCAAATGAAACCAAATAGTTTTCACTCACTGGCAGAAGATGGTAGAGATTTATCTCCCTGGGGAGGGAATTCCACAGTTTTTGTGCCAGAAGCAATAAGGCCCATCTAGCTGTCAAAGGCATTCAGAGCAAGGCCCACAAAGATGACTGTAATGGTTAGGTAGTTTCAGGGCTATTTTTGGGCAGGAACGCACAGGAATGGAGTTCCGGCTGTCTTCAGATTTGGCCACACCCACTACAGCCAAAACCTCTGTGTGCCTGGCTACAAAGGGAAGGCCTGGAGAGTGACACCCCCCCTGACTCCGAGGCGGGTATACCGGGGGGCCCTGGAAGGATCTGTCCAAGGGCTGGCTTGTCCAAGCTCCCCGCAGGACAGATCCTTCCAAAGGAAGGCATGGGATGTAGCCTAATATGCTAATTAGCTGTGCTGTCAGGGTGTGGCCTAATATGATAATGGGTTTCTGCTGTTGGGTGTGGCCTGTTATGCTAATGAGTTCCTGCTGGGCTATTTCTACAAAAAAAGCCCTGGGTAGTTTCATATGGGAGCAGATGGTCCTTAACTCTTATAATACAACCACAAGTATGAAGAACTTCAGGATATCTTAGAAGTCAACCTATTTGCTTATAATAAAAATCAGTTTTCAAACTTGCCAGTAGTACAACCAGCAGTTGTATGCTATACTAATTAATGAACTGTTGTATCTCACTTCCACAAACCCAAGACAGATGTGGTCTTTCAACTCTAGTGGCCACAATCCAATAAGGGCTCCTATGATGGATGACAGCTTATTCAGGTTTTCTCATTAATTTGTCTATTAGACCAGTGATCTTCAAATTGTCCAGGATCATGACCCCTCTTTAAATCAAGCAGTAAAGGATCCACTTAGATGAAAGCAGGAAGTCACCTAAAATCACAGTCAAGCGACAGGGAGGGGGGGATTATGATCTCATTGCAATCGAGGCAAGGACTGTGGGCATTAGAACAAAACAGCTGGGAACAAACACAGCATAAGCTAAACTCCAGGTGTTGTACCATGTGAGGGGGAAAAGCCAAGAGTCAAAACCATAGAGGAATCTTCTCCACCTCTTGAGTGCCCTTGCCTTGTTGTCTGGCTGCTCCTGTCAGCATGTGCATGTAGAGAGGCAGGACGCATAGTGCCCTTGTTCTCTACACAAGCATGCTAGCAATATGTCCTTTCCAAAAGCTGGGGTGGGTGGGTTGGAAGTTCTACTGGGGCTTGCAGCCCAGAAGGTGGGGCTCCACAATTTAACTGAAGATTTAGATGCATGGGTTGAGGATACTGTATTAGACATCTCTTGGGATACAGTATCATAAGCAAGGTTCGTTGGTTACCTCAGGGTTCTACCAAAACATGGATCACAAATCTAAGTTAATTGAAAACCTATTTTATTCTGCTGTAGCTTATGAGTGGTGGGAAGATCCAGGCATAGTACTACCAAGATTCATTTCCTTTGAGCCAGAGTCCACTGAAGACTTAAGATAGTTTGGTAATATTTGTTTATTCTAGAAGATAGCTATATTTTTTATCCCTAAACTTGTCAGCTCTGTTTCTTTTGTAAGTGACTGATAAAACTGGTTCATGCAACCTTTTCTGCACATGATAATGGCACAAATATTATAAATTAATACATACTGATTTATAACTATTCATTTGTGAGCATCGTTCATTTCAAAATATGATATACAGGAGAAGACAAAGATTGCAAAAATTCTCCATTACATCATGATTAAGGTTCTAATTGCCATCATTTCCCAAGCAGTTGAAAATGAGACTCCAAGCTAATCGTCTGTCAAACAGGTGGCATGCTATTTTGCTAAAATCAATATCTCTTTTCAACGCATTCCATATTCACCACATTCCAAAAAAAAAATGACTTCTAAAAATGATTTGTTTTGTTTAAGAGGAAATTCTGCCTCTATTAGCATACTGGCTTAACTGTCTTCACCTGTTCACCTGAGGAGGTGCATGCTTTACTGATGGACAAGTAAAATATCACTAATTTTCATAATTAATGTCACCAATACAAGTAGTCCCAGTGCTTGAAAGGAACACAGTAATTCAGCGAGGCAAAGGTCACCTAGAAACCATACAAAATTCATGAGTGCTGTTTTAAAACTAATCTGCTTGGTTATTATCATGAACTATTTAAATTATTTTAAGAAGCATTTTGCATAAAACATACAGAACAATGGGACAGCCTTTCCCCTTCTGTTGCATTTTAAGCCACTCCACTCACTACATGCACAGCTTCTCAATTCCAGCTGATCAAGTTGCTTAGGTAGAAGGAACCACTGCGATATGCCAGAGGAGAGTGGAGTCAGTTCCTTGCATACAGGCTCAAGGTTTAGCTTCCCTCCTCTTGCCCCTACTTCCCAATGATAGTTGAGGAAAGAATCTCAGCTCAAGAGACAGAGTGAGGGACAAAGAAAATGTGTATAGTTGCAAAGCTATGCTTGTCAGGAAAATCTGTTTCTAATTTCCCCTGAGCCTTGAAATTTCAAGGGTCCTTAAGTAACCCACAGTCTCTCAGCATCAGTTCCCTTCTGCAATATGGAAATATTAATATTGGTTGCCTTATAGGTTCATAGCATATGCCTCAGCCCTTTGAAAACTGGGAATGCACTATGTAAGAATTAATTTTTATTCTTATCTGTGGGCTTCAGTCTTCAGGTATGTTCACACCACCTACCATAATGTGGTATCAGTTTGCACTCTACTATGTGTTCTGATCTTATGTACTCCTGCACTTTGAGTTGTAGTTTCTCTTTTAAAAGGAACATGAGTAGGAAGTGGTGAGAGAGCCGAAACAGGGAGAAGCCCCTGCAGTTAAGTGAGAGCTTGGTTCACATGAGCTCTAAATGCCTTGCGCATCTTTGATTTCGGTTTTGGACCATTTCAGCCTGCTCAGCCTGGAGGAAATTGACAAATTGCTCACAATGGTACATCCAACCACGTGCAGCCTTGATCCGTGCCCTTCCTGGCTTATTAAAGCTGGGCATGAAGGGTTTCGAAGTACCCTAAGGGAAATTATCAACAAGTCCCTCTCTGAGGGGCTGTTCCAGGGGGCACTCAAGGAAGTGATTGTCCGCCCTCTCCTGAAAAACCATCTCTGGATCCGGCTGAATTGGCCAGCTATTGGCCGGTCTCCAATTTGCGCTATTTGGGCAAATTAATTGAGAGGGCAGTGGCGATACAGTTGCAGAGCTTTATGGATGACGCTTCAATGTTAGATCCCTTCCAGTCCGGCATTCGCCAGGGACATTGGATGGAGATGCCATTGGTCGCTCTTACTGACAACCTCCGGAGGCATCTGGATTGGGGCGGTTCTTCAGCAGTACTGTTGTTGTTGGACCTGTCAGCTGCATTCAACATGATCGACCATCAGTTGCTGACTCACCGCCTCACTGACAGGGGAATCCAGGGGCTTGCCTTGCAATGGCTTCCTTCCTTCTTCCATGGTTGGGGACAAAGGGTGGCACTAGGGGAACAGCAGTCCAGGAGATACCTGCTTGAGTGCGGAGTGCCTCAAGGGGCAGTGCTTTCCCCAATGTTATTTAACATCTATATGCGCCCCCTTGCCCAGATTGCCCGGAGGTATGGGCTGGGGTATCACCAGTACGCTGATGACACCAAGCTCTATCTGATGTTGGGCGGCCAGTAGGACTCCAGACCAAGGCTCCCTCTAAGCTGTGGAGTCTTGTGAGCAGAAATTATACTTTGTGAGCTACTGGCATTAAAGTTGTGAGCGAGCGATTTGGCTCCTGCATGAATTAGTTTGCTCTGGAGCCATCCTTCCAGTTGGGCGGCCAGTAGGACTCCAGACCAAGGCTCCCTCTAAGCTGTGGAGTCTTGTGAGCAGAAATTATACTTTGTGAGCTACTGGCATTAAAGTTGTGAGCGAGCGATTTGGCTCCTGCATGAATTAGTTTGCTCTGGAGCCATCCTTCCAGAGGCTAAAACACTGTGAGCTAGCTCACACTAACTCAGCTTAGCGGGAACACTGCTTCAGACTAGAAGATCTGGAGCGGGCACTGCAAGTTGTGGCTGGTTGGCTTAGGCTGAGTAGATTGAAGCTGAATCTGGCAAAGACGGAGGTCTTGTGCTTGAGTCGGGGCAGGGTGGGGATAGGGATCCCACTCCCAACCTTTGGTGGGACACCGTTGGTGCCAGTGCTGGAGGTTAGGAGCTTGAGAGTGCTCCTGGATACCTCCTTAACAATGGAGGCCCAGGTAGCAGACACTGCTAAGTC
>NW_015172008.1:501110-542733 GCF_001447785.1 Gekko japonicus
AAATATGTGAAAAAATGTGACTGATCAAGATACTTTTCTGTCTGGATCAGAATACTGCAATAGGTTTGGCAGTCTGTGGTCAAACTCAAAAAGAATAGCATGCATTCCTCATGATTTCTTATTTGAGAACAATTTACATACCACAACAATTTGGTTTTGTGTGTGAGGTAACTATGGAGAAATAACACAAAGAGATTGGCTGGAGTCCCAAGCACAGGACAAAGGAAATATTATTGCTACCATAAATGACAGGTAAAAACCTATGTTTATCAAATACAAAAGAGGGTGGCAGGGAAAATGATTCCCTGCTCTGTAGAATTCTTAAGGAAGACACAATCATTGTTTCATTTGAACCAGCTGACAAAGTGAGGCAAGATGTTTCCCAGGACTATTTCCAGCCGTCTACAAAGGATCTTTTCAAGTCCACCTACAGACTTAATCGTTTCATTTGTTCTGAACTATAAATGATTGTACAATATTTCAGCACTCTGCTGTTTGCAGGTGTTATACTTATTCGACATTGTCATTTTCATTACAGGGAAAACTTGTACAAAGTAAAAAGGGAAATGACAATGACCAATAGTAAAATTCCCTCAAATAGCCAAGTGCTGAGACATCCCAGAATTCTTTTCATCGCATTTTCATCCAAGGACTCCACTGTGATGAGCTGAAACAAAGCAATATAACCTAAGTGCCTCCATCATTCTGAAACATTTCTCAAATATATTTCACTTGTCTCAATGTGAGCTGGGATTTTAACATCCAAGTTTTATACAGCTGGAGCTGTATAAAATGTCTTCAGCATTTGAAACCATATCTTCACAGTTGGATATATTTTCACAAAGATAGATTTGTTTCCCCTAATCCCATAGAAAGGTTGACTCAGATGTTAACTCAGTTGACTCAGACAACAACTGGTAATAAGAATGAATTCTGTTTATTCTTGGGATTGTGTACTTTGTCTCCTCCCCCTAGTTTAATACAGATTTACAATATCAGTTTGTGGGCAAGAAATAGACTCCAATTTATTGAGGCACCCAAATACAGACATGTTTATATGTTATGCTTAGTCAAAGACTTCTTAAACCAGGAGGTCTTTGATCTTGGCTTGACATGTGGCTAAAAGGGAGAAGGAGGGAGCACACGAACCCAAAACAAATTAGGCTGAATACTGGAATGAATAAAAAACACTTCCTCTTTGTCTTGATTGTCATATGTTGCTATAAATGTGTGGTGATAGGATCTGTAGTTACAGTATATTGGTAGATCCTTGATTTTTTGTTGTTGTCATCTGGATGAGAGATAGTGTTCATGTGGTATCTACTCCACTTTGCCACCTAGAAAGAAGCTTTCATAACATATCAAAATGCAATTAAATTAGCAGGGTGGGTGCTTCCATCATTGCCAGCACGTTTCATGGGTGTATGGATGCCAGCTCCAGGTGGGACCTGGGGATCCCCCAGAATTACAGCTCATCTCTAGATCACAGAGTTCAATTTCCATGGAGGAAATGGATGCTTTGGAGGGTGGATTGCAGGGCATTGAGGTCCCTGTCCTCCGCAGGCTCCATTGTCAAATCTCCAGGAGTTCCCCAACCTGGAGTTGGCAGCCCTAGTGGCCCCATCCCCTGCCAGTGGCCATGAGGGACCTGGCAACCCTAGTTTGGGGTAGCATCTCCCCCAATTCTCCATAGGGCATTGTAGTTGTTCTCTTCCTGTTTCATTTCATTCCACTCCCCTAGCTGTTGGCAGTTGAATGGTCAGTGGCAAGGCTGAGTGGTCCTGACAGTGCAAATCTAAGAATAGGGTTTTTTTTCTTAGAAAAAACCTGCAGACACATTTGGCACAGCAAAATCATGTTGTAGCTCAGGCTGTAAACCTTCAGCTTCCCTCTTGGGGTACGATGCTTGCTGTTTATGACTTTTGTTGTGAAAACAGTAATTAATAAGAAGGAGAACACTCTCTTGGGGGTAAGCCCCATAGAATAGTTTGAGTAAACCTATTAAGAATTGCTCTGAAATTCTCTTCCTGCAGAGTGACAGTTCTTTTCATTGTCTCAGGGCAGAGTGGGGAAGCCAGATGCACCAGTTCTGCCTTGTTATATGGTAGTTTAGAGTATCCAAAGCACTTCACAGATGTTATCTGCTTGCAGGTTTTACAATAACCCTGTAGGGTCGGTATTACTATCCAGATATTGCAGATGGAAGGTTGAGAGAGAGACAGAGAGATAATCAGAGACTTGTCTCAGGCCAGCCAATTAGTTTACAAGAGAGGCAAAATCCTACCATGCCAGTGTAATGTAGTGGTTAGAGTGTCATACTAGGATCTGGGAGACCAGGGTTAACTTTCTGGGTAACCTTGGACTAGTCATACACTCTCCATACAATGGAGAAGAGGAGAACAACATGAGCCACTCTGGGTCCCTATTGGGGAGAAAAGTGAGGTATAAATGAAGTATATAAATAAATAAATTTCATAGCTTAGCCAGCCATCAGGGCCCCCATATTGGGAGAAAGAGGTATACTTTACTGGGACCCAGAGTTCTAGAATGGCCTGGCAGTGACCCAGGCCATAATCCTCTTTACCATGAGGTAAAAAAATCATGCCCTCTTGTGAGATTTGCAGAAGCCAAGTCAGAAAGGGTGTTAGAGCAGCAATCTCAATGAACATTATGAATCGCTCAACCTAAGGCGCTTCTCTAGTATGCTTGTGCAGTTAAACTAGGACTGTGTAGTTAAAACTGAGAGAGATGGATTTGTTTTCCTCTATTTGAAATAGTCTGTTGGCCTAATCTTTGCAGCCCTGTTGGTCCATTAGAAGAGTGGTTCTCAAGAGTGGTATGTGTACCACTGGTGGAACACAAAAGTCTCGGTAGGTTGCAAGGTTTTGATAACAATTACTACGAATTTGCTCTTCCTCAGTCCCCATGTGCAAATGTCAAGTGTCATCTCCTGCTGACCATACCTGCCATGGACTTGCCCATCTGTGAACTTTTGACATCCTACTAGTAATCCTGGACAACTGGTATTTCTCCTAATCTCCTGTTCTTCCTGCCCACCAGCAAGTGTCTTTGATGGGCTGCTTCCTTCCAGTCCATCCTGCTAAGGATTATCCATCATGCTTCCGCAATTTTTTAAATGTTCCACAAAAATTACTGTACTATATCATAACAGAACACCTGTAAAAATATCAATGTCATTCTTGGGAGAAGTAGACTTTATTGTTGAACATGTCATAGTAGTACTTATGCTCTGCTTCAGTTCTGTTCCTGATTTCTGGTGGGTTTCAGTTTTCTATAATTCAGATCCTGATGCATTGTTTATTGGCTGTCCCAGTCTGTTGATCGTGTTGACTTCTCTGTGTAATTGGCCCCGAGACCCAGTGAGAAAGGCGGACTACAAATAAGGTAATTGAATAAACCAGGGAAGGGGCTGCAGCTCAATGACTGAGCATAAGCTTTGCATGCAGAAGGTCCCAGATTTAATCCCTGGCATCTCCAGATAATAGGACCCGGTAGTAGGTGATGTGAAAGACCTCTGCCTGAGAACCTGCAGAGCCTCTGAAAGTCAGAGTGGACAGTGATAGGCCAATGGTCTGACGGTAGAAGTCAGCTTCATGTGCTCATTTGAAAACAATATTTTAATTGTTTTATTGATCTCTTATGTGAGCTGCAGTGGGCCCCCTTGGGTGAGGGGTGGGAGATAGGATATAAATATATAAATAAATAAAAGCTGAGCAGTGGCCAAGAAATAGAGACACCCAATCTGCATGTATGTAGCAGAAAAACATGCTTCCAGGGTTGCATAAATCAGTGCAGCTATATCTGTATATATCTCTGGTTGTATGTTGTGCTGCTCCTCTGAATGTGTCCTGGGAATACTCTGTGTGCACCATGCGGATATCAGTTTAATATGAGTAAGCCATTAAATTCGTTGAATGACTCACATGGTCTATTTGCAGAGAAACTTTCTGATTCTGCATAAGTACTTATTCTTACAGATCTGACCATTATGCTGCCTGATCTAAGCAACACATACCTGCAAGTGGTACAGCAAAGGGGAAGAAAATAGTAAAGCTTAAAAGGACACCATGCCATTTCCTTGACCTAATGCTTGCCCAAGTTCATCGCTGCAAAGCTCCAGAACAAAGCTGCTGATTTCCTTTGCCTTTTCTGAATGCTACCACCTCAGACTTTGTTCTTCTTTCTTTTAGATCCTAGACAACTGGGTATATGTTTCCAATTTTCTCCTCTGATGTGTGTGTGTGTGTGTGTGTGTGTGTGTGTGTGTATGGGGGGGGGAGTCTTACCTGGAGCAGCCTGTGTTTTGCTAGCACTTTTTGTCTGCTTTTCCATATATAGAAGATTAATCTTCCAGGCATAGTTCTGTGTTTGCTCACTGTCTGATTTTAACTTTTCATTACGTGACTTCCACACTACGGAGGGATCCAGGGACACTGAAGCTTTCTGTCCACAAACAAGTATATCACTGACAGCAGTGGCAGATTTACCAAAAAAAAGAGATACTGACAGCAAATGCTGATTCAGCCTCATAGCTTGCATGAGACAACGTGGCTCTGTAATGGGTTGTGGAATTTTTAATCTGTTTGTACAAAAGATGTTCAACCTCACCGCAGTTCAGTCCCTGACTATCCTGCCACCTCTTCTCCTCTAGCTGTTTACGTATTATGACCTGCTTTTAGTTTGTATGTAGTGGCCTCTGAAACTTATGTGCACACCTATTTATTTACTAGCAATAATGGCACCCACTCTATAGGAATAATTAGGTTTAACAGTCATTTCCTACCACTACCTCCCCTTCTCACTTGCCTTGAAAGCCCCTTGCTGGGATCACCATAAGTCAGTTAGGACTTGACAGCATGAACATGTATAAGCTGCCTTCAGTTCCACAAGGTAGGAATTCTAATAAATGTTATAAATAAATAAATACAGTCTCTGATTTTGTACTGGATGAAGTCAGAAGTGCATCGTTCCCAATCAACACACGAGTTGGCTTTCTTAGACGTTCCCAGGCAAAGTCCTTCAAAATACACATACTATAAGAGTCTGTGACTGAATGAATGGACTGGCTCTCATACTGCCCTACAGATACTTGTTCAGAGATAGGGTTGCCAGCCTCCAGGTGGTGGCTGGAGATCTCCTGGGATTACAACTGATCCCCAGGCGACAGAGATCAGTTCACCTGAACAAAATGTCTGCTCTGGAAGGTGGACTCTATGGCATTATACCCCACTGAAGTCCCTCCCCTCTCCAAACCCTGCCCTCCTTGGGCTCCACCCCCCCAAGTCTCCAGGTATTTCCCAACCAGAGCTGGCAACCCAACCTAAGCTCAAGATCCCAAGAATGTTCCTGATAAAAAAGTAATATTGGCTCCGGTCACACGGGCAGGAAACTGCGGGGGGGGGGGGAAGCGGGGCTGTTTGCCCCGGGGCAAACTAACGCATGGTTAAGCGATCAGACCTCCTGTGGAGGTTCTGTGGAGGTACCGTGGAGGTTCCATGGGTAGGGAGAGGTGCCGATCACAGGACACCCCCGCGCACAACGAAGAAGCGTGCGGTGCGGCAAACTGGGGTTTTTTTGTGTGTACACGACAAATGCGCATGCTCCGTTGGGTGTGTGTGCGCATCCATGGACACTTGGGGGGAAAAACCCCACCTTTTTTGCAAGGGGACATGGTCGGGCGCCGGATGCCACCGGAAACGCGATCAGACGCCCGCCCTTGCCCCGCAGTTTCCGGAAACTAGTACCTCCAAGGTACTAGTTTTTTGCTGCGTGTTTTTGGCAGGAAGCCTTGGTTGTGCCATGGAAGCGCTACACTTCCCAGATGTGCCGGTGAGATCACGCCCGGAAAATCCACCTGTCTTCCGTCTCTCTTGCGTGGTGAATGTTCCGTGTGACCGCAGCCATTGTATTTAATTATTCAAGGATTTGATGCAGTTGGGCCTTTAATACCGTGTGTCTCTTGAGCAAATAATATGTAGTATTTTCCCTGTGGATCTGTCCTTTGTGGATATGGAGTAGTCCTTTCTAAAAGCCTAATTAGAATAGATATTTTCATACCAAAACATCATCAGCAGTGCAAGACAACACTTAATTCCCAGGGACTTAATTAAATTTAAACAATCCCTTCAGTGTCAGTCACCTGTGGTTTACAATATGTTAAAACATTTACTAAGGAACTTGGCTGGTGGAGCATAATCTTGTTATCATTGCATGCGTCTTCATGATGTGACATTCTACTATTTCCTGGAGCCAGAACTGGCTTTTGGTTAGCTTCTGAGAATATGTTTTATAGTGAGGATCAATTATAATGATTATAGGACTAGGAGTCCCTTGCTGACTGTTTATACAATACAGACAAAAATGAAGCCTTATCTTATGCAAAGCCTCTACTCAGACAATGAATGTAACTCCACCAATAGTTTATGAACTGTAGCAATATGTACTGTTAAAAAAAACGGATGGCAAATGAATCATGCTTTTCCACAGAGGTTTTAATATGCAAGGTTTACATATATATTTGTGTGTGCATGCATTATAATGTGTTACACAGAATGTTGAGTGCGTGCGTGTATAACATTTTACTATGTTCTCTCTTGCGATAACCAGGGCAGATCCAGTTTTTGCAAAGAAGACATTCAAAAACTGAACTTACCTTTGTTTGCAGTGCTCATTCCATCTTGAGCTGAGTACCCCATATGATTGAATTGATGGTTTTTAATATGAGCAATATTTCAAGTAGTTGTGCATTTGTGCAGTTGATGGCATTCAGTGTGGTGGCTTGATAGGGACAGCTGTGGGGTAACTGTGAAAATGTACATGTATAAAACATTGGTAATATCGTTTGACTGGAAAAAAGTGAAAAGATTTTGAGTGTTCAAGACTGCTACTTGCAGTTTGCAATCAGATTGCTATTTGAACAGTGGGATTACTGACAGTAATGTGAAACTATGGGTAGGATACAAGGAATCACTTCAAGTAAATGTGGAGTAATTCTGTGATGAAAAGAACCTTCTCGGGTGGAAGAAGCCATCATTCATTGGAGGAAGGCTCCCCAATTAGTGGAGTCAATTACCTATTGGTTGAATAATGACTATGGCTCAGATCCAAGGATTCCATTCCTCATTTCCTTCTCAGGGGACAGTTCTTGGATATGACCCTATGAAAGCTATCCATATTAGAAAATATGCAGTATTTTAGGCATTAAGCATTGATATCATTGACTTGTATGTATCTGGGTTGTAATTTTAATTTGCAGTGTAGAATTATGACATTTTCACCAGTTTCCCTCTGGATCTGTAAATAGAACCTAGTAAAGAAGAGTTTTGGTGGAATCTTTCCATCAACAGGCTCTGGTCAACCTTTATTTGCTTGGTGATTAAGAAATATAGAAGTAAACGTGGAAGGGAGCAGACCAATAAATTGTTATTCTGCAGAGTTTCTATTAAGAACAGTTCTCAGGGCCTCTTAACCTTTACCTAATGAAAGGAATGCTGGACAGGGGGTCAAATATTAAGCCTGCAACCAGCGTGCATTGATGTGGCTTAGAGTTTCCATATATTTAAGCCAGTGTTATAAATCTCATAATCTTTAGAGACTTCCTTCTGGAAACTTTGATGCTATTTAGCTACAGCACTGGATTTGGAATCCATAAATCCAGATTGAGTCATGCCTTCTGTTCAGAAATCAACAAACACACCACCAGAGCCTCTGATGGTTTAAGATAAGGTCCAGACATTACCCTCTATACCCAAATCTCTCTTATATTCATGTTTTCTTTTGTACTGCCACCTGGTGGTTTGTCATTGGATGTTATTTTCTACCTCTAATGGCCATTTGGAACAATCAGTGGAACTATAAACAGAGCATCAGAATGTGCATGTTGTGTATGGACTATAGGGATACCTTTTTATCCCCATTACAAAGCAACGGAGATTTTTAGCCAAGTGCTTATCCATTTAAAGCTGCCTTATTCTTGCTCTGAGCACTTTTACATGAAAGGCAGGCAATGGTGTA
This sequence comes from Gekko japonicus, assembly GCF_001447785.1. NCBI lineage: Eukaryota > Metazoa > Chordata > Lepidosauria > Squamata > Gekkonidae > Gekko > Gekko japonicus. The sequence continues at coordinate 509,145 of NW_015172008.1, forward strand.
AATAAACAAACATTGCTTCAGACTATCGATCTCTCCAGCCCAATACTGCCCATTGCTCTCCAGCAGGCAAAAGTCTTCCCTGATACCAGTTACCTGCAATTATGTAACTGAATATCCTGCATGTAAATCAAGAGATCTCCTACTGAACTATGGCTCCTGGTGTTAGGAAGATCTGTATGTCAACCAGGGAGAGACTTCAAATTAGCTATCTGCAAATTACATTATGAAACTTCAAAGACAGGGCTCATGCTACACATGTACACATGAAGCTGTCTTATACTGAGTGAGCCTTTTGGTCTTATCAAGGTTACTATTGTCTACTCTGAACAGCAGCAACTCTACAGGGTCTTCAGTAGAAGTCTTTTATGTCACCTCTTATCTGATCCTTTTAACTGGCCTGCCATCAGGGACTGAACTGAGCCACAGTCCAATTCCCAGCACTGGTTGGATATGATAGTGGGTCATAGGTGATGACACAAATAGTACACACAAATGACAGCCAAGCCTATAATATGCCACATGGCTTTCCAGTTGCCCTCTCCTATTCTTGAGTAGATTGTGAAACAGTCTTTTTGGTTTTTTTTACATAGCTAAAAGAGCAATGGAAGGGAAGAAACACTCATAGCTGGCAGCTGAGAGACCAGGGAAGACAAGACGATCACACTATATGACCAGAGTTTCATGTGCAGGGAAATGGCATCATATATGGCTTTATATTTTGCTTCCACCTAAAGAGACAGACAGGAATGAATGTCCATCATTTGTAATGGTACTTTAAAAATGCACAAATAGTACACACAAGTAAATCTTCTCACACATTTACCTCAGTGCATGGGTATCCACACTTGTTTATCAGCTTATGTGTGTGCAGCAGCCAATGTTCCATCTAAGCTCCACAGTGCTGTGAGCAAAAATTCTACCTTGTGAGTGAAAAAGCTAGTAGCATTAAAGTTGTGAACAAGTCTACATTTGACTATTGCGTGAATCAGTTTTTTAGAAAATTATTTCCATAACCATGTAAAAATCTCAGAATGAATTCTTTTAAACTATATTTAAACTATATTTTAAGAATAATTTAAACATTATAAGAAAAAACAGAATCAAATCAAATTTCATTACAGAAAATGCCCTCTACGGGATTAGACCAGGCCTCTGGAGAACAGGTCTACTATATTGGTTGACTTGTATTGGTTGACTTGGCCTCAAACTGTTGCCCTGCATTGAGCCTTAGAAAACATACCAGCACTTTGGGGGTTTTTTTGGTATGAAATATAACTACCAGCATTACAGGTCAAGTATAACAGAGGAGGAAAAATCACTGTCAGAGCCCTGCCTAATATAACAAACAAGAAGTTTCTTAAATGTTATCAACCTGCCCAAACTACTTATTTATTCAAATATTTGTATTCCCCTTTTCCCTGTGACTCAAGGCAGCTTACAAATCATACTGGAAAACATAATGGGGTGTGCAAAAAAATTGATATTTTTCTGGCTCCATCATAGCCAATGGGCCCCATAGGCTGTAATGGAAAATGAGTCCAGGAGTATCTGGGTTTTTTTTTAATTGAGTTAGAGGCACCAAATTTGCAGCATAGCTGCTGGTACCTCTCCTCAAACCCCCAAATTTCAAAAAGATTGGACCAAGGAGTCCAATTCATTGTTTCCAATGGAGGGAAAAATGCTTCTCAGTTCACTTGTGGGTTGAAGCAAAAAAACCCTGAACTGTCGGCTAAAATTTTGTGTGCCAGCACCCCGTAGCACAGCTTAGGGGGAACTTTGGCAGCAGGACTCCTATTCTGCCCCACATATGTGGGAAAGGCTTAGCTCTGTATCTGTTCTTAAATGGGTCTGTGTGCCCCAAATTGTTGTTTTTAGGGAAAAGCCAAAAGGCAAACCAATCATTTTACATTTTTATTCAGTTATTGCACTCTAGCAAACAGTAATATACAATTTAAGGAGAGATTACATATTTTTGTCAGGAGATCCACAAGTTCACAATTGAGTTCTTTCAGAACTCTTGGATGTATGCCATCTGGGCCTGGTGATTTATCAGTTTTTAAGTTGTTTATCAGTTTTAGGACCTCCTCTCTCGTCACCTCAATCTGACTCAGGTCTTTCAACACCCCTCCCGAACTCAGCGGCTCTGGAGTGGGCAAGCACCTCTCATCTTCCACAGTGAAGACACTCCTATTCTGCCCCACATATGTGGGAAAGGCTTATCTCTGTATCTGTTCTTAAATGGGTCTGTGTGCCCCAAATTGTTGTTTTTAGGGAAAAGCCAAAAGGCAAACCAATCATTTTACATTTTTATTCAGTTATTGCACTCTAGCAAACACTAATATACAATTTATCACAAGACCATTGGAATTTTTATTTAACGCCCCCCAACCAACCAAATGTTTCTATTGTGTTCTACAAGAACTCAGGATAAATTGTAATTTTCTCTCACGTCTGAATTTGTCACTTAGAGAAAATTAAATATGTGATTTGTAAAAGGCCCTGAATAAAATCTTCACTTCAGCTTGATGTCTGTGACCGTAGAAGGGCAGAGTGTAGTATGCAAAGTGGCAATTAAATTCTAATGAGAGGAGGTCAGTCTTCTTGCCTCAGTTAAATGCCTCGCCTTGACTTAAACATGCATATTTATTTTCAAGACACATATTTCATTCAACATTCACTTATAACTGTATGTGGATTGAACAATATGTCCGCATTTCACACCTGTGTCTCTGGAATCCCTTACTTAATTAAACTAAACTTTTTCTTTACAGGAATGAGCAGTTGGAAATTTACAAATGAAGACCTGGCTTGAACAATGGCCATTCATAAGTATCTGAAAAGTTCCACATCTCAACAAAATTATTTCCAACATTTGAGAGACCGTGGATACCTTCTTTTACCATGTTTTCATTTGCAAAGGCAACGGGACGACCTGGGGCAGTGAAAGAAATGAGGGACTCAGCATCAGAAGTTCTGTGTGGATGAGAGACATCTCCCAACTAGGGATTCCTTGGGCTAATGGAGAGGCAGGGTATTCATATTTTAAATAAATAATGATCACGTGGAAGAGCTTCAGCCAGATCTGACCATCCTGATCTATGCTGTGGTTTTCAGAGCTTCCATGTTGTGTCCCTGCACCATCCAACTGGCTTGGGGAGGGAGTTTTAATTCTGTAACCTGGGAGAGAGAGGCATAGAGGTTCTTGTGTCATGTGGAGGGAGGTCTGACCCAAGAAATGAGTTATCCCCTGTTCTGGCTGGTGTTGCACTCCCCATGAAGGAGCAGGCTGGCGGAATGGGGGTGCTCCTGGACCCAGGCCTCTTGTTGGATAAACAGGTGGCAACGGTAACCAGGGGTGCCTTTCACCAGCTTCAGCTGGTGAGGCAGCTGCACCTTTTCCTGTGCAGGAAAGATCTTCCCACTGTGGTCTTTGCCTTGGTATGCCCAGGATACCTTAATGACCACCTATGCCCATATGAGCCTATCCATCCATTTTGGTCATCTTTGGAGGCCCTACTTTGGGTACCCCCACCACCTGAGCCTAGATGGGTTGCCACCCAAGAAAGGGCCTTCTCAGTTGTGGCACCAAGACTCTGGAAACCCAACCCCCCCATTCTACGAAACAACCCCTGGTGGCCAGGGGTGCCTTTCAGCAGCTACAGCTGGTGAGACAGCTGCGGTCCTTTCTGGGCAGAAAAGATCTTGCTACTGTGGTACATATTCTGGTTACATCTAGATTACATTACTGCAATGTGATCTAGGTAAGGCTGCCCTTTATGAGACTGCAGTTGGTACACAATGCTGCACCAAAGTTTTGACTGGAGTGGGTTGTAGGGATCTTATCACTCTAGTCTTGTTCCATTAACACTGGCTTCCAGTTTGCATCTGGGCTCAATTGAAGGTGCTAATATTGAGCTGTATGGCCTGGGACCAACATACCTTAAGGATCACCTTTTCCCATTTGAATCTACCTGTTCACTCAGGTCATTTCCAGAGGCCCTGCTTTGGTTGCCCATACTAGCTGATGCTAGGCAGGTGGTGACTAGGGATGGGCACAGACTGAAAAAAGTGGTTCAGTTCAGGGTCTATGGTGGCCCACGGACCGAACCCCTAACCAAACCGGCCTCACACAGACTGAACCAGTCTTGGAAATTCAGGACATGGCAGAACAGCCTCCTGAGAAGCTAGAGACTCCAAACTTACAGGGGGTCTCCAACCAGCTCTCCTCTACCTGCCTACCAAGGTTGGTTAAGATTGGACTTAGGGAGTCTGAGTTTTGGCCCCCCAAAGGAGGTGCCACCAGGAAAATGGTTTTGGGGGAGACATCAGGCACAGGTTCTGGATTGTATAGAATGACCCTCATGTGAGCTAGAGGCAACAAACTCGCAGCAGACCTCCCAAGGATGCCCCTACATGCCCACCAAGTTATGTGTGGTTTAGACTTGGGGGAGAGGCTGTGGAATCAGAACCCTGACCCATAAACACCAAAAGCCCCCAGCAGTGAGAGAGCCAGAAGATCCAAAAAGGGGGGGGTGTATAAATTTGTGAGCCCTCAGATGAGGTACCCACCTGCTATGTCCCACCACATAGCATGAGTAGAGAGGCTGTGGAATCAGAGCCCTGTCCCACAAACACTCAAAGCTGCCTACAGCAAAAGCAAAGCAAAGGCTGTATGCGGCACACAGAGCCCTGGCCCAGCAAACACACCACACAGAGACACAGTTCAGAAAGCTGATCAACAAAAGTAGGGGGGAGTGTAGAAATCTGGGTCCTCTTCAGAGGAACCAACAAGTGGAGCCCCACTGCTTAACGTGCGCAGAAAGGCTGGGTACCATGGCACACACAAAGCTAAGAGTAAAGCAATCCCCTCCCCTCCCCTCCCCTGCCCAGCAAAGCTGAATCTGATCAACATTTGTGTCCTATTAACTGCAGCTTTGCAAATACAATATTGATCCTCTCCTGCTCGCTGCAAACCCCCAACAAAGGAATGCGGAGCTACACCCACTCTTACTTTTCAGATCTCATAGAGCTGAATGGGAGTGCTCTAATTGGTAGCCAGCAGTGCCTGTCAAGCTTTGAAGGGCCTCCATTGCTATTTCCAAGGCTGGAGAGAATTCCACCACCATAGTTGCTGGCATTGCTGGCATTGACACCAGATTTTCCAGGAGACGTTTCTGTTTTCTGGGCCACCTTAAACTGCCCCTATGTTCAGGGAATGTCCATAGAGCACATGCTTTGCTGAACATTGGTACCCAGAGCTTGGACCAGCCCAAATTCGGCATGGATTTTACTTCATGCACTGATTTGTGCCCATCCCTAGTGGTGACATGAAAAAGGGCTTTCTTAATTGTGGCACCAAAACTTTTGAATTTCTTCCCCAGGGAGATTTGTCTGTCTCCCTTGATTGGAGGTGTTTTCCTCCAGCAGGTGAAGACTTTTTTGTTTCATTTGGCATACCCCCAATAACAATTACTGGCCCTCCTCACTGGTTCTGGTGTTGTCTGTTCACATATTTTTGTTGAATTATTATATAATTTTAAATGCTGTTTTAGTTTGTTCAGATGTTTTAATGCCTTTATATGCACTGCCTTGGGGACCTTGATCGGGTGAAAAGTAGCCATACACATGTTTTAAATAAATAAGCAAATAAATAAATACAGTGCTAACCAACTACTTGCCCTGAAGGAGACTCAGGCAGATATTTTGCTTGTATTATGTGGCAATTGTGCCTGTAGAGAAGGTGGGGGGCGGCAGATGGAAATGCCCATTCCTTATAATAGACAGCCTGGCTGTCCTGCAGACAGAATGGGAAGAGGGCATCTTCCCCCACCCATACATGCATATCCACATGCACCAAACCAAATAAAATTATGTGGGAGAACAGTGTTGGGAAAGAATGACATCTCTATCTGTTAGATATTTATCCCTTGCCTTTTCCCTCAATGGGGACCCAAAGCACTTTGCAACGTTTTTCTCCCTTCCTCCATATTATTGTTACAACAACAACTCTGTGAGGTAGGTCCAAGGTCATCCAACAAATTTTCATGGTAGACTGGAGATTTGAACCTGGGTCTCCCAGATTGTAGATTGACACTCTAACCACTGTACCATACTGGTTGTATGCCAGAAAGAACTGTACATTCAGGATCTGAGATGTTTCAATGCCTGTACTGCTGTGTAAAAGTACAAAGCAGTCACACCTTTCCCAGGTACACATTACCCCCAATCTAGTGTTATCAGTGCCCTGACATGGATAACCCAGGTTAGCCTGATCTCATCAGATCTCAGAAGCTAAGCAGGGTCAGCCCTGGCTAGTATTTGGATGGGAGACTTCCAAGGAATACTAGGGCTGTGTCATGGAGGCAGGCAATGGCAAACCGCCTCTGAACGTCTCTTGCCTTGAAAACCCTACAGGGCCACTGCAAGTCAGCTATGACTTTCTATTACCACCAGTGTTATGAATCCCAAAAGAAGGGACAAACAGGCAACTTTCTTGGTCACACATAAAGGAAGTGGGGGTGGAGGTTATTTTTTAAACATAACCAGAGAATATGGATCAGGGAGCAAAACCTCCTCCCATGTCTTTATCTAGCATCTTCCTTCCTTAGTAAAAGATCTGATGAGAAACCAGAGTATTTTGTCTAGTACTGGAATCATATTTTCTTTCAAGATCAAATTCTTACATGGGAAGTTGGCAGATGGGAGGGGGATTATTGAAAGCAGTTAAGTATAATGAGGCAGAAGGGGCAGGGTTTAGATGCCTTTGCCCACATATTCCCCTTCCCCACTCTCCAAGGTCAGATTTCATTTCCAGGATTGACAGATTTGGCATTCTGGACTGAATGCAGGTGGAACATCAAGGCAAATAAAACTAAAGCAGATTGACTATTATGCAAGGTACAATACAGATTAGGACCCCCCACCTAGGGTGTAATTACCCAGTAAATTTACATCATCAAGAGTTTGTAATGTATGGGCAAACCTATTAGGTAGCCCCACTAGTTGTTAAGGGTTCATTTCAACCAGAGCTGTGCTCAGAAGATAAGCTGTCTCCTCTGCCAGGAACTATTTGATTTTGCTGTCTTCCCTTCCCCCCTGTGCTCTTTCCCCTGCTGGTGAGTGTTGTATTGCAGGCATCATGGAAAATTGTGTTTTTGTATTTGACTTGCTCTGAGTTGTAATGCTTTGTGCCTGCAATTTTAGAATGCATATGGATTGTGGTATGAAATGATTCAGATCGATGTTGCACACCCAGGGATCGTTTCGTAGAAAAAGAGCTAGGGGAACTCATTAGCATAACTCATTAGCATATGCCACACCCCCTGACATCACCGGAAGTGTGCAGGGGGTGGGGCTTTGTCATGTGCCCCGCTCCCCGTACCTAACCCGGGGGAACTGTGATCCCCCGCGATCCCCCCGAAATGACCTCTGTTCACACCTCAAAATCTCTTTCTAAAGTTAGCCATATTTTTAATTGTTGTCCAGACCTTTTAAAAATCTTTCTGGAGTTTAGAGAGATATAAGTAAGACTCTCCTTTTTCTCCCCTTTTCTGATGTGTAAGAATTGTATTTTTTTTTCTTGGAGGGATATACTGTTAAAGTTTTTAAATGCTTAAATAAAAATAGTTTAAAAAGAGTTTGTAATGTATGGCTGCATTTGTGCATAGGTGACTTGGCTTCTGGCTTCTCACCCTACCATATGAAAATGTTGAATGGTCACCTATGAGAAATGTCAGTTTATAAAGACCCATGGTTCAGCAAAGCAGATTTCTGTCTTTTAAAACCAAGTCCTAAGCAGGTCTGTTTAGAGATGATCTGTAGAGTTTTCTGAGACTGCTCACACAGTTAATAATTCTCATGGAAATGAAGTACACAGATGGGGGAAATGTGCTGATTTTCTATCTGGCTGGCAAGAATCTACCCTTATGGGAGTAATACGGGATCCAAACAAAGGAAGTGGCAACCACATGCTGCAGAATTATATAAGAAACTGGTCAAAGCAGGATTAAATTATTAACACACTGAAGAAAACTGAGGTAGCAGCTTCACCTTCATCCCAGCCCAGCTCATGTGATGGTAGAAACAAAGAGATGGTGAGGTACTGAATTTGTTTCATTTCCCTTTGGGTGTTCTCAGGTTTAGGCTCACACAGCTGTTGCATTAATTGCTCTTTGCTGATAAGAGACAAAATTCTAATGAACCCTGTGTGAAAGACAGAGTAGAACACTGATAAGGCACAGCTTCACAACCACTTAAAATGGACTAGGAGAGACACCCTCCTCAGTTACTAGGCAACTGGATTAGTGTACACCACAGAGATCCCTTGGAACAGAAGACAAAGGTTTCTGAAAATGCTATAAATCCACTTTATGTTTCACAGATAGTTTACCACAAGGGACCTCTAAAGCTTAAGGTACATGTTGCCTCTACAGCATGGCGGCTAAAATATGCTCCCCTGTGATTGCACATCCATTGTTCCTTGATAATGTGTTAAAGTATCAATCTTTCAAGTTTGCTCAATGACATGGTTACTTTCCATTTCAGCATTAGAAACTTTGGTAAAGTTGCAGTACAGGTGTGAGAAGTAACCGTATTTTCCAAGTAATCCATAGGAATCTTCCTTCCTTCTGTCATGCCATGGTATAATGCAGTAGTCTTTAGCCTTTCCAGGCCCAGGAGGATACACGTTGAACCCCAAGTGGCTGCAGGAAGACCCCTGGTATAATGCAAACAATGAAGCATGGGAAGGTTCTATGAGGCTGGATATCTGTAATTAGATCTCCCATTTCTTTAAACTTGTTTTTAATAATCAGCTAGGATAGCCCAGCTGATGAAGCTTTTATTCTCACAAGCAAGGCAAGATAGGTAGCTGTGTTAGTCTTTAAGGTACTACTGGTCTCTTGCTCTTTTCTACTGCTGCAGACAGACTAGCAACATATGTGGCAGGATATGAGCTTTCGTGACTCACTGCTCACATATTTTATTAGTCTTTAAGGTGCTACTGGTCTCTTGCTCTTTTCTACTGCTGCAGACAGACTAGCAACATATGTGGCAGGATATGAGCTTTCGTGACTCACTGCTCACATATTTTATTAGTCTTTAAGGTGCTACTGGTCTCTTGCTCTTTTCTACAAGCAAAGTAGTAATCCTGAAAACTACCCTGTGTAGGTTGAGGAATAGTGAGTGGCTGCTTCAAATTTATAGTTCCTCTTTCCTTTTCCCCCTAACTAAAGGGCCACCAATTTATAAATTAACAAACCAGCAGCACATCACCCAATTTGGTAGACCCCCCCCAAATTACCAGGACAACTGGAATATTGCCCTCCTTGTCTCCCCACCCCTTCTTGGTGGCCCTAATCTGAGGTCTGTCAGATGCTATCAATTATTACATTAAATGTATTTGTATGCACAACCACAAGAATGATACTTGCAGTTTTTAAGAGAAAATGTGTGAACAGGCCCTAGAACTGAAATATGAAACACTTGCTGCTTTGTGGTAGATATAACTTGTGTGATACATGTCAAACCCACGTGTCTAATGAGCTAAAGCAAGTTTATCACTCAGTTTGGTGTAGTGATTAGGAGCGTGGACTCTAATCTGGGAGAACCGTGTTTGATTCCTGCTCCTCCATATGCAGCTGCTGTTGTGACCTTGGGTCAGTCATAAGTTCTTTCAGGGCTGTTCTCTCATGAGCAGTTCTTGGAGGAGCTTTCTCAGCCCCATCTACCTCACAGGGTGTCTGTTGTGGGGAGGGAAAGGGAATGGAGGTTGTAAACCACTCTGAGACTCCTTCAGGTAGTGAAGGGTGGGATATAAATCCAATAAATTCTTCTTCTTCTTCTTCTTCTTTGCTGCATGTGGCATATGTTTCATATCTAGCACTGTATTTTCACATAGGTGGACATGGGTTTCTGTGAACTGTGTTCTGTTCTAGCTGAAGGAGAATTCAGAGTCAAGTTGCTCATTGTATATATTGCATTTTGCTTCCTTTACACAATTATACATGGTGATCCTGGGAATTTTTTAATAGGTGTAGAGCCATGTAAGCTGCTTTGTGGACCTGTGTTGGCAAGGTTATTTAAGAATTATCTTAAATAAATAGAATTTTTATAAGGTGAGTTCTTTTAGGAAAATAATAGCAGGTAAGATGCATACCAAATAGTTTGAACTACACACTGTAAAGTGAACACACTTGTCAGTTTGCATCAGCTACCGACTGAGCTCTCATTAAGGCAAGACCTAAGAATGAGAGTGGAGCCTTGGAAGAGTGGGGTTTAACTTCCTGTACCTAAACTCACTTTCTTAAGTTTCACCCTGGTCTTCCTTTGAGTACATTAGGATGGCATACATGGTTCTGTCTCCTCCTCACAACAGCTACATGCAAAAAGCCAGTGTGGTATAATTGTTAGCATGTTGGACTAGGATCTAGGAGACCCAGCTTCAAATCCCTATTCCGTCATGGAAGCTTGCTGGGTGACTTTGGGCCCTTCACACATGCTCAGCATAACTTAACTCATGGGGTTGTTATGAACATAAAACGGAGGAGAGAAGAATGATGTCAGCCAAACTGGGTCCACATTGGGGAGGAGGGAGAGGCCTACGTAATTAAATAAATAAATAAATATCCTAGAGTCAGTCAGCTGGATAGTGAGTAAGATTTGAATGTGGCTCTCCTATTTCCTAGTCCAACAGTCTAATCACTACACACATGGATTGCCTACATACTGAGCTACAGCCCATTCCGTAATATGCTCTGTCCCTGTACAAGGGTACGCATTCAAATGATATTGCGGCCTGTTGTTTAAAACTTCTGTGATCTCAAAGCTTGAGTCTGTGACCTCTTTTCATCTGAACTGGCATTGAGGGTTGGATGAAGCTTGTCAAGATTAGGCATTTTAGCATCTGTCATCTTTTTAAGCTGTTCTGATTGGGCTTTGATGCCATTTTAACTGGATTTAATAATTGCTGTGTAGAATACGGTAGATTAGTTATTAGAATAAATTCTTAAGAAATCTTCTCAACATTCCATTGCCATTTTTACCCAATTGTATTTATTTATTATGTATTTCTTTAGGATGTTTCTATGTTGCCTCGTCAGAGTCCTGTTGGAGGAGGCTTACAATTAATACCCCATTAGAATATTAGAAACAAGCCATTAAAAACAAGCCTACTGAATAATTTGGGCTCATATACTCTATAGGAGCATTGCTACAGATCTCTTCCTTCACTGCCGACGTCTCAGCCATCACTTGGCTTATTTTACAAATTATCACACAGAAATAGAAGTAAAGTATTTTTCATTGCTCTTCATTTCAGTTCATGGCCTCATAACTGCTGATGCTGTCACTTGGTGACTGAAACTGTGCATTGTGCTTGCCCTAAAGGAAAAACCCTATGCCCTCTTGAAGCTTATGAACGTCTCACTGTCAAGTATGTATTTGAAGGGCCTCTTTAGTGAGCTTGCTAGAGACCAAGGAAAACTTTTGCCAAACTGAAATTCAAAGAGAATGTGAACTCTTTGAAAACCAGACCAGAAGGTGTGAAGGTAAGCTGAGTGAACCCAGGCCACATGCCAAAGGTAACTGATTCACATGCAGAAGAAGAGATTCAGAAAATCTGTAACAAAGCTAAGACTCTTAAAGTCATCCTTAAAGTAGAAGAATTATGATTTCTACTTACATATGTATGTATTGCCACATCTGAACTTATGTAAAAGTTGGAAGTGCAACATATCCCACTTTGTGCTATGCTTATATCATAGTGGGGTATTATTACTATATAAATGTTGTAATCAGTGCTGCATCTCTACCAAGAATTTCACATGCTGTCTCATTTGTTTTACCAGATGTTGTTGTTATAAGGCACCCCAGAAATACTCTATTGAATCAAGAGATGGCTGTAGATATACCTTTCTTTTTCACCAGAAACTGAATAAAAGCCTGAAGTGTGCATTATTAATTATAAAATTGTATGGTTCAAATGAAAACTTGTAAAGATTTATGATGCCATAATTATGGCAGCTCTGATTGGATTCAAAAATTAATAGTTCCAGCTGGAGGAGACCTAACTAGTCAAAGAGATGACATTTATTTTGACTCATCAAAGTTTAATAATACATTATTAGTGTTTTAGCTTAACTGTAGAAATATAAATGCTTATGGAAATTGCAACCAATATGAAAAATAATGATTCCTCTCAGAGTTTATTAGTTTTACTGTCAATAAGAAATAACAGTTATTCTTCTGAGGTAAAATGTATTTCTAGATTGGCACATTTGTTTGTGAAGCTGTCTAAGTGTGGTGTCTTTTAGATCTCTGCTATTCTCTTTCTTAGAAATCGGAAAACAAGTTACTGAGTCAACTACATTATTGGGAGGGGAATGAACCAGTTCCCAGTGCTGAACAGAAAACCCCCAAAGATAAAGCTACACTTTTCATGGAGTAAAGCATCATGAATCAGACTAGTTGTCTGGAAATCCCTTCCTGAGACAAAATTTCTTAGCAATCAGGCAGCAGTAGTTTCTTTGTAATGTCACAGATAAATTAAACAAATACAGCCCGAACACTTCAATCACCTGTTGTTACTGCAATATCTGGTAAAAGACATCAGCATTTGTCCTGAAATGCTGGTATTTTCTGCAAGTGTGGGAACTTTGTTTCATCTGAAAGCAAATTCTCTTACTAATTAGTCATCCCCATCATTCCTTTCTGGAACTGGATGGCAAATCATAGCATGTGAATGATTTAATTTATAGTCATAACTAAATCAACCAAGTTCAGTGCAGAAGGCATCTCCAACAAAGTTCTTTCATGCATGGTCCAGTTCATTTTGTCCAGTCTGTGCGCTTTCAATCATTGCTGTAGAACAGATGTCAGTACATCACAGGTTCATAACAAAGCTTTTTCAGAGCAGACGATAGCTGACACATGACACTGTAGTCTAATGCTATTTTTTATTGTTTTGGTTTCTTTTAAAAACCAATTCAGGAGTTACAATTGGTGCTGGGGAAGAGGACAGCTATTCCTTTCCCCTCAGGTTTTCCTTCCTGAAAAGAGCACCCTCCCTGGCTTTCCCCCTATGCATTTGAAAACCTAGGCAGGAGCTGGAACTAGAGACAGGAGCTCACCCTGTCTTGCGGCACCCGGGTCTTGAACCGCTGAACTACTGACCTTCCACAGCCTGCAGTTCAGCGTCTGAACCACTTGAGCCACCGCAGCTCCCCTTGAAAACCTAGTCATGTGTAATTTCATCTTCAAAGGCATCAGAAGCAAGTATCATCGACATGTTGTCATCACTTGCTTCACTGAAGACAGCTGTAACATTTTAATATGGTGCCTTCAAAGCCACATTCACATTCCCTCCACTCTGAGTATTTGGTTTTAGGATATGTGTATAAACCACATGCCACACTTAAAATGTGACATCTGTCTTCATCTCATCCTTACTTTTCTCTAAAATTATATCAATAGCAGGCTCAGAGTTAAGTGTCCTACTATGGCCTGTCAGACCTCCCAGGTGCTTTGAAAAGAACTAGATGGAAAGAAAGCATGAATTAGTGGTTGGCCAGTAACTGGGACGCAGCAACAGAAACAAATTATTGAGGCGCAGATGACAAGAGAGGGAAAAAAGCTGAGTCAGAAGCAGCATCTCCCAAACCATGGACAGCTCCAAGGCAATCGGAAATTTACGTAACCCAAAGAGATCAGCTCTGGGGCCCAAGTACTCCTGATGCTTCTCCTAATGCTGTCCCCCCCCCCTTTTACCAAATGCCGCTGCAGAAGCTGCAAATTGAAGTAGACTGAAACAAAGAACAAAGGTTCTTAATCCTTCCTGTTGTTCCCCCTACCCCCGAAAATCTCCTCTTGTTCAGCTGCTTTCTGCCCTGCAAGGGGAAAGATACAGGTAGGTTTACCCTAGCAGGCAAAATACAGTTCTTGTTTTCAGCAAACAAATGGCATGAAGATACAGAACTGAGACCTTTGACCCACTGTACCAGCTTCTTCTTTTGAGTGCATCATCTGTGGATGCCATTCATCAGTAAGCAACCCCCCCCCCCAAGTTTTGGAGACAAAATCCACATAACTGAGCATTATGTACTTTGCCACTGGTGGGCCCTCTCTTGGGATGGGTCCTGATAAATGGGCCAAGCCCTGTCTCTGCAGTAGAAAATGAAGTGCATAAGTAATAGGAGCCTTGGACTCCTATGGGACTCTCTAGCTTCTCAGTAGGTTTGTTTACACCTTAGGATTACAGAGAATTTTCACTTGATTGAACTGATTCCCTAAAGGGCTTAAGCTGCTTATTCTGGTAGCCTCAATTTCAAGAAAATCTTGGCTGAAAAGTTCAATACTGGGATGTGCCACTGCAGTCATATGAAGTCCAAACATACTCTAGCTCCATATCTGTTTCCAGGCTTAGTTCCATGTGCTGGCTTTAGGATTATAAATAGTTTGGGTCCAAAGCACCTAAAGGACCACCTCTATCCATATCAGCCAATTCAAATTCTGGGATCCATAAGAGAACATAAGAGAACATAAGAGAACATAAGAGAACATAAGAGAACATAAGAGAACATAAGAGAACATAAGAGAACATAAGAGAACATAAGAGAACATAAGAGAACATAAGAGAACATAAGAGAACATAAGAGAACATAAGAGAACATAAGAGAACATAAGAGAACATAAGAGAACATAAGAGAACATAAGAGAACATAAGAGAACATAAGAGAACCCAAGGACCAAGAAGACAGAGCATCACTTGCCCCAGAGCCTCTATCTATATCTTGTGGCTAATAGCCACTGATGGACCTCTGCTCCATATGCTTATCTAATTCCCTTTTGAAACCGTCCATGCTTGTAGCCACCACCACTTCCTGTGGCAGTGAGTGCCCATGAGTTCTTGTGTTGTGAGAAAGGGAGAAAAGTACCTCTTTCTCTACCTGCTCTATCCCATGCATAATCTTATAAACCTCAATCATGTCTCCCCTCAGTCGTCGTTTCTCCAAGCTAAAGAGCCCTAAGCGCTTTAACCTTTCCTCATAGGGAAAGTGTTCCAACCCTTTTATCATTCGAGTTGCCCATTTCTTTGTAGTATCTTTCGTTGAAACCAATAAAATCTGTTTAGGGGGGGGGGAGAAAGATTTGAGGATTCCTGTGGAAAGCAAACATTACATAAGGCTCCCTTTGTAGAAACTGCTGAAGCTAAGGCTAGCACCCCACGGTAGGATAGTGCATAGCAAGCCAGTCTGGTGTAGTGGTTAAGTGTGCGTACTGTAATCTGGGAGAACCAGGTTTGATTCCCCACTCCTCCACTCCTCCACTTGCACCTGCTGGATGACCTTGGGCAAGCCATAGTTCTGGCACAGCTCTCTCAGTCCCACCTACTTCACAGGGTGTCTGTTGTGGGAAAGGGAAGGGAAAGGAGTTCGTAAGGTGCTCTGAGACTCCTTCGGGTAGTGAAGGGCGGGGTATAAATCCAATCTCTTCTCTTTGGAAAAGTGCAGAAAAGCTTTGGAAAAAGTGCAGAAACGGGCAACTAGAATGATAAAAGGGTTGGAACACTTTCCCGATAAAGAAAGGTTAAAACACTTGGGGCTCTGTAGCTTGGAGAAATGACGGCTGAGGGGTGACATGATTGAGGTTTATAAGATTATGTATGCAGGTAGAGAAAGAGGTACTTTTCTCCCTTTCTCACAATACAAGAACTTGTGGGCACTCCATAAAATTGCTGAGCGGTCTGGTTAGAACAGATAAAAGGAAGTAATTCTTCACCCAAAGAGTGATTAACACATGGAATTCACTGCCACAGGAGGGGGTGGCGGCTACAAGCATGGACAGCTTCAAGCGGGAATTGGATAAACATATGGAGCAGAGGTCCATCAGTGGCTATTAGCCACAAGGTATAGATAGGGACTCCGGGGCAAGTGATGCTCTGTATTTTTGGTGCTTGGTCAATAGTGTGAGGGCTCCTAGTGTCCTGGCCCCGCTGCTGGACCTCCGGATATCACCTGGTATTTTTGGCCACTCTGTGAGAGAGTGTTGGACTGGATGGGCCATTGGCCTGATCCAACATTGGTTTCTCTTATGTTCTTACGTTCTCTTCTCTTCTCTTCTTACAGTCTTGTCCTGGGTTCCTATTTGCTTCTGATGCCAACTCAAGGAGCCGGTGATTAAAGAACTACATTGCTTGGGTTGTGCATATTCTTGGGAGAACTTTCCCTCTTTGTGCTCTTCCTAATCTCTTTAAATCTAGAGAAGCTGCCTTGCTTCACATATCCCCTTTGCCCACAATGAGATGAATGAGGACCATAGCTGTAGCCATCAGTGGGGTTTGGGGGCTGGCCCCCCGTTGTGTACCCCAAAGCCTGACCAGGCACCCTAAAGCCCCCCAACCCACCACCTTGCGGGACTTCCTAAGCTGTGCTGCCTCACAGCTCCATAGCCAGTTTGAAGCTCTTCCTTCCTTGTGTTGGCAGGGGGTGGGTCACCCCGTGCTACAGCACCATTATGTCCTCTTCCTCCTGATGGGGAAAGTGCTGTGGGAGGAGGGCATCAGTGTGCAGCCCACATTGCCGAGCCAGGACAGGCATGGCAGCTGCCGAGACAGTGAAACTGACAGCTCTGGGCAGGGCTCTTTTCGTAGCAGGAACTCCTTTGCATATTAGGCGACACACCCCTAATGTAGCCAATCCTCCAAGAGCTTACAGAGCTCTTCTTACAGGGGCTCCTGTAAGCTCTTGGAGGATTGGCTACAATAGGGGTGTGTCGCCTAATATGCAAAGGAGTTCCTGCTATGAAAAGAGCCCTGGCTCTGGGCAAAAGGTGGAAGATAGCCAAGAGCGTTGTTGACAGGCCACTTGCACGTCCCCCCCCCCAATTGGTGGGGAAAGTAGCAACCCAGGTCTGTATCCCCTTTGTAGAGAAGAGCTTTTCTCCCTCTATCTGGAATGGCCTTCCATTGGGACAAGCCTCCTTTCTTCCTTGAGTGGGCTGGTGCAGAGCAGGGAAGGGGAGTAGTAGTTACTCTTAATTTAATTTTTTTAGAGCCCCACCTTGCATCCCAGAGCCCCCCCCACCCCCAAAAATCCTAGCTACAGGGCTGATGTGGACACTTAACAGGGCTTTTTTGGAGATTGCTCCCATGCTGTGAAATGACCTGCCTAGGTGAGAAGATCACTCAAGAAAATATCTTGTTCTTTTTTTTTTGTTCATTTAGAAAGTTAAACCCTTTTGCACTCTAATTATAGAGAGGGTCAGAGTCAAGCAATACCTTTACTCTTCCACCAAGGAGAAACCTTAGTTCCTTCCAGGTTTCTCTCCTACCTGGCTGATTTATAAAGCTGCAGGTGATTAAGGATTTTTCCATTTTATGCAGACTTGTTTTAAAAAGCGAACAATAAATTGTGAAGGTATCAGAGCTCTGCACTGTCTCTGTCAAAGGCAGCTTGTGATAAGCCATTTAACAGCAAACTGCTGAATGGGGAGAAGATGGCTCTCAAAGAGACTAATCCATGAGCCAAGAATGTTTGAAGGAGTTAAGGGGGAAAAGCAACAGAGACATGGATTCCTTTCTGCAAGAATAAACTGTGCACAAAAATATGCTGCATGCATATATGCTGGTAAACCACCTTATACCCCGCCAAAAAAAAGATTTCTCCCTGAAGTATAACAAGAAAGGCATTTGTTGATTATGATAATGTGGTGTCGGGATTACTCTTAACCTCAGACTAAGGAGACACAATTCAAATCCCAATTCATTGGCAAAGACCTTTGGCCAGTCCTTCTCTGTCAGTATAGCCTATTCCACAAGGCTGCTTAGGAGATACAATGAAAGCAATTAAATAAATGTCATCCTGAGCTCATTGGAGAAAGGGTGTGATTAAAATGTAATATACAGTCATATGAATACTAGATGGCATGTGCAGAACATGGTTAGTTTTTTGTTTGCTTTTTGCAATTCACCTGGAGAACTCAAAAAGGGTTTTTTTGCAGTAGTTTGGCAAAAGTGTATTGCATTTTTTTAACATGAAAACATCATTCACTTGACTACCTCAAAATAAGGTGTCTTTAGCAATCACAAATATAGCTGCCACATACAGATTAACATTCTCAGAATAGGCTCAGGGAGTTTCAAGCTTCAAATAGATGTTTTGCAACCCATTAACACCCAAGACAGTCATGTTGCAGACTGGATTTGGATAAGAGACAGGGTATGAGTGCTATCTTCTGCCATTCACTTGCACACAAACTTTCTTCCAATTGAGTGTTCATTACTAGCTTGAGAACAAATGTACCTTTACCAGGGGACTTAAGTCAAGGCCAGATGGGTACATCAGAATGACATCCATCTGCCATGGCTGGCTTTATCTTAAATTTGGGGAGCTTTAGACTATTTCAAATCTTTAAATATCATAGACCAGGCTTAAAAATTTACTTCCCAAAGATTCTCATACTTTGTTGAAAGTTGAGGTGGTCAGATATGTTCAAGGGTGGTAAATGAATGGTAAAGTTTGGAATAAACCTGTTTCACATGCAAAACCAATTTCCTTCTGCCTCCCCCCTTTCTAATGGTGCAAATACATTGCTTTAATACATGTAAAGAGAGAGGGGGGAATATGATGCACTGCTCATTAGATTTAATGTGAAAATAACTTTTCTTTCATCTGTGGAAATATTTGTTTCTAAAATAAGATTTCCAGATAATAAGGAGTGAGCCATTAATTGCATGCATCGAGAATATGATTCACAGAGCAACGAGGATGTTGTTGACCATGCATCGGAGTAATTCCTAAATATAGAACCTGTTACTCATGATTGCCATATGAAAATCAAATAAGAAAATAGGATTATATTTAATATCCCTTATATTTCAGATAATAATCATAGCATATTCCATTTGCAATATGACATAAATTAGTGAGGTACTTTCGTAAGCTTTTTGTTTTGTTATGATGAGTATTTGTCACACTTATGAAGAAAGTTTCAGTTATTTTTGGTTTTAACATAATAGAATGATTGTTTCATTCTACACAGTGGAATGAAACAATCTGCAAAGACAAAAAGAACATGGAGAATCTAGGTATAAATCTGCCTCTGTTTGTCATTTAGCCATAGTATATTTGATCCAAAAGAATTCACTCAAAAGGAAACAAAAGTCAGTGCGCTTACTTCATCTACTACGGTTATTAAATATGACTTAGCTGGAGCATTTCAGTTTCCTTGTCTGACAAGCCCAGCTATGTCAATCATCTCCTTTATCTCATAGCTGAATCAATAAAAACATTACCAAAGTCAAATGTTCTAATAACAAAAAAGGAGGAGGATGAAATGCTGTATCCTATTCCTATGGGTATAGTATTTTGGCTTCTAGGTATTAATCATATGAGAAAATCATGTATGGGATGAAACCTCATATCAGCCACATCTTCATCCTCTACATCATAAATCTCTGCCCAAAAAGCATTCGGTTTGCAGCCTACCATTCTGTCTAGTCAGTAGCCAATTACAGAAGACAGCTATGATGCTGAAGATTAGTATGGTGGAATATAGATGGGTTTTTAACAAAAAACAACCCAACAAACACTGTAATGGGCATTGAAAACTAAGAACTGCAACACTGTATTGCCTTTTAATTAATTGTCTTAGTAATTGTTTCATATTAATTTTACAAAAATGATTGACAGTATTCACATAGTCCATCAAAAGTTCAAATGAAAAGTCTATTGATGCTATTCAATCTGGTGGTAAGAGAAGACCCTCCAGAGGTCCCCTTAGTTTGATATCATTGTCATTATGTTTTAAAAGCTTCCCACTTCCTAATTTCCCTCCTTAGGCATTAGCAATTCTTGTTGAGATAGGCTCCTTAATAAATGTTAATTTGGCTCTGCAGTGAGTGAAGAAGTCAACTGTTGCTCTTTGGGACCAGTTTGATAACTACATACATTAATTGACTTGCATCTTTTATTGTTGCGGGTGATTTTAATGCACATACTGGAACTGCCCTAGAAGTCTTTCATTTTGTGTCTCTAGGAATATTAATGGAGGAAACAAGTTGTTTTAACCACCTTTATAGATCATCTAAGGATAACAAGATCAATTTATCTGGTAAACTAATGGCCACATTTATAGATAGTAGAAAATTGATTATTTTAAATGTTCTTAAGGAAAGAGTAGACCACAGGGAGTTTACCTGTTTAAACAATTTTGGGTTGTGTGTTATAGACTATTCTCTTATCTCCACTGATTTGATTGATCTGGTAAAATTATCTTGAAGTGTATCACATGACCTTTGAATGTAATTACTTTTATGACCCTAGAAATCTTGTAATTCTTCCTTTGCTCAAAAATAGAAATCATACGGAGACATTTCCTCTTTTATTAGAAGATAATAGCAGACCTATCACTCTTTTAGCTGTGAAATTTTATGCTCCTGTGATAGATTTTTGCAGCCGTTTAAATGAGGTCTAACTTTTTATATATTTTAGTAATTTGCTTAGAACTATTAAGTTAAGAAGCAGTATGTGGTAGAGAGATTCCTGGTGAGTTGCTACAGTTGTTCTGACTATGTTAAGACTTTTTTAAAAAAGCCATTGCTTCATTAAAATATTTTAATTTCTTTAAATTTATATTGCATGCCATTCTTGGAATCCATGCAAAGAGACCCATGGGTGTTAAGATTAATAAAGGGGATGGTCTGGTTATCACAAAGGTATGAGTCTGTGCAGTTTGAAGTCACTACTGACCCACCCCCTCCTTGGTGAGCTTTCTGCTGTCATCTGGCTCTTCTGTGTACTTGTAAGGCTGGCCTTCTAGTCTTTTCCCAGATTGGCCTGGAAGTGATAGTGGGCTTGGCAAAAGTGAGAACACCGAGCAGTAGTGGCAGTGAACTAGCCTCAGTCCCAGCCAGTTGTGGTGAATAACTTCCTGCTTGGTGTCATGTTTCGAACGCTTGTTTGTGCATGAAAGATAGTTTATCTCACTCATTTTGTGTGTATTGTTCTCTGTACGTGTACCTCTTCTCTGTGCCTCCTTGGCTCTGTCCCTTTGTATTTTGCACCTGAATCCCTCAATCTACTTCTGGTGCCTCGTGTGCCCATTCTGTCTTAATCTTCTATCTGCTTTCTGTGCATATCTTCTGAGTTTTGTGTCTCTTGTTGTTTCGTTGTCCATCAGTGCCCTTTATGTCAGGTAGGTGCATTTATATCATGCACACATATAGCACTGTCAAGGAAGGAAGTATTTGGAAGACATTCCAGAAATCAGCCCAATTTCATGTGGGGCTCAAACTGACATAATGCTTAGAGTTTCATGGAGGGACTTTTTTTGGGGGGGGTAAAAATAAGGGGTGTGTGTGGAGGGGGTCTGATTTGCCTTCAGATTGCTTAAGCTTTTCTCTTCTCAGTTTTCTTAATCTGAAATGCCCTGTGAAGTCTGTATTTATCACACTGGGGAAGCATACAGGTACCTTTTTCATGTATTTCCCCCGTAGGGAAAACAGCACTCTGCAGGGCTGTTTCAGATCAGGAAACTGGTGCACAGAGAGGGAAACTCCTGATATGATCAGGCCTTTGCATGCCTGATTTTTAGAGAAAAACATGCCGGGAGTTCCTTTCACTTAACTCTCAGTGTCACATTTGTGCAGGACACCATGACAGTGTATACAACTGTGTGATTTTGTTCTATTTGAGCTGGACTATCCATGATGACTCTCTGCTTCATCTAGTATGTCATGTGGATTAGAAGAGAAGAAGAGAAGAGATTGGATTTATACCCTGCCCTTCACTCAGAGTGGTTTATAAACTCCTTTCCCTTCCCCCTCCCCACAACAGATAGCCGGTGAAGTAGGTGGGGCTGAGATTACTCTTTCCAGAACTGCCATTTCAAGGACACCTCTGACAGAACTATGGCTTGCCCAAGGTCATCTAGCAGATGCAAGTGGAGGAGTGGGGAATCAAATCCGGTTTTCCCAGATTAGAGTCCACACACTTTAACCACTACACCAAACTGGCAGAAAAGGTGGGATAAGAATGGTATCAGCATAATGATAGTTAATTTTATGATAGTCCATAGTTAATGAAGAGTAGCTCAGGCAAAACCCACCTTGTGGACACACATCTCCATGCCATGCAGATGTTAAAGGCTCAGCAACTGCCTTTGAGGTAGCAGTTGACAAAGTTTATGAATCTCTGTAATTACAATGTTCTGTCATACTTTTTGTCCTTATGTCCAGTTATGGAATCAAACTGTGAGGAGAGCTCAGGTAAGTCTTTGTAACTGCTTGAGGGAAAATGAGACATGTAAGATACCTTGTGTATGTAATTCCAGCTTCAAATATAATGTTAGATCTGGGTAACCAATTCCTCCCTGATTCTTAGGCTTACTCAGAGTTTTAAAACTAATTCTAAGGTTTTTTGTTGTTTCATATACAGTCATTAAAAGACTGTTGAACTTTCTTAACAAAAATGTTTGGGAGAGGAATTGGTCAAGTTCTAAAGAAAAAGATAAATTTTGGTAGACTAAATGAATTGAACCAATTAGTTTTCTCTAGACAGGAAAATTGTAGGTTATTCCAGTGCTTAAAGCACAGTGTCGAATGATATAAGTCCAGAAAATTATGTTTAAACAAATCATTTAGATCAAGAGGAATCTTCACCCCCAAATGGCACCAGAATGTAGAGACCCATTTATAACCATAGGAATTCTTGGTTTGGAAGCTAGTCACTTGGGAGAGATATATAGGAAATACTTCTGTTTTAGTTCAGTTAACCCAAAGACTTGAAATTGCTGGGAATTTTTTAAGCTATGCATCAACAGCCAAAATGAATTGTAAAGGGTTAGATAAGTATAAAGTTACATCATTTGCAAACAGGCTGAGTTTCATCTTCTTATCTTTTACTTTGATACCAAGGATTTGGGGGTTCTTACAGATGGCTATGGCTAGGGGTTCAGTAGAAAGGGCAAAAAGCAAGGGTGTCTAGTACCCCGTGGCAACAGGAAGTCTTTCAAAGATAGATTATTTGAAGATAGGATTTGGGCTACTGGTGACGAATAGAGGGCTTGGATGGTGAGCAAAAAACAATCCCCGAATTCCAGACGACTCAGGAGTGAGATTAGGTATTTAGGCTCTAGCTTGTCAAAGGCCTTTTCTATATCAATCGATTATATAAGATTCAATTTTATTTTTCCTGTTATAATTTATGATGTCCAGTGATTTATGGATATTACCCACTATGTTACATTTTGACATAAACCCTGTTTGGTCTTGATGAACGTAATGTGTGATGAATGAAATTAACTTATTAAGGATAGTGGCTGTAAAATTTTTGCATCTTGATTTATTAATGATCTTGGTCTTTAAGAACTTGGGTTGGTTAAGTCCTTATCCAGTTTTGGTATGACTAGCTGATAAGCTTTATTGTTTCATGGGGCAACCCCTTTTTCTAGATCCAAGATTGTAGCAAGCCAGGAAGCTAGGGGAAAAAATCGAGTCAGTTTTTTCTTCCTCCCCCCCATTAAACCCTCTGAATTTCAAATTAGAACTGAATTTAAAAGTCCTTTAGCATGACTGGAGTAGAACTGCCAGATATCTCAAGAGCTGACTGCTTTTTTAATTTCAGGGGAAAGAGTCTGTAATTTTGTTATCTAAAATGCAATTATTAATCAGCCTGGAAGGATGCAATGCAAATTGTTAAAACTACTAATGGGCCCAGAAAGAGCTAAATACATATTCATGGTTTCCTTCTGCTGACATGTTGACTTGCAATGTTTTGGAGATGGCTCTTGAAAATGACGATGACAAATTTCTTGCAAAAGGCAGCTGAGGTACCTGTCACAGGAGAGCTAACACTGCTGCTGCAAATGTGCAAAAATCTTGGCAAGGTGAAGGAGCCCATGTTCAGTAATATTTATTTCAGATGATATTTCAGAGGATATTTAGAGCGAGTGAGGAAGTTATTGGCTTCTTTCACACATCAGAGCTTTGCAAGGAAGGAACCTGTTGACAGCAGTCATTGATGCCAGTAACTCAAAAAATGGAGAGTAACTTCCAGTCTTCCCCACATCTTGCAAGAAAGGTTAATGTTCTGTTTGAAAGGGGAGAACACTTATTTTATTCATCAGGCTCCGTTTCGATTGCATTTGTTCCTCCTTAGGAGGAAAAAGGACGCTCAAGACCACTATTATGAAGAGTTTCTACTCTGATTTGCACAATAAGATGGATCTGTTTCATAATCCTCCTGTCTGAAATGTTGCAGAAATAGAAAACAAGTTGTCAGTGAAATTCTTGGGAGGAGATACAACAGTACTTTATAGCAGCTGTCTTCATGGTTAGGGATCCTGTGGGCTAAATGTTATTCAAATGTGTGCATGTTTGCATGAATAGCGCTAGATGGATGTAGGAGGAAGGGTAATCTCCAGGTTCGTCCATGCCTTTCAAATACTTTGCAGTGTTAATACAGTGCCGGTAATGGCTCTGTTATTTCAGATGTCACCACACACTCGACATATTGTGCTAAGCTTTTCTGAAAAATGAATTTGAATATATAAAGCTGCTTTATACTTTTATCATTGGTCCCTCTAGCCAGGTATTACTCTGACTGGAAGAAGCCCTCCCAGGCTTTGGGTAGATCTGATGTTTGAGATCTTTTAAAGCGGAGATGCCAAGGACTGAAACGGAGACCTTCTGTAGTCAATGCAGGTACAGCCACAGCCCTTCCTCGGTTCCTCTTCAAATGATCAAAGCAATTGAGAGGGTTGACTCACCAAACAGACACTGAAGACATTAATTCTAATTATTGTCATAGCCTCAACATGTATAGAGCAGTTAGCCTGTAAGGAAAGTGATGTTTTACAATACAAGAGAAGAACAAAAATTAAATTTTGGGGCATCGAATTCCAAGAGGTGTCTGGGTCACAACAAGGTCTCAGATCATTTTTAAATGACATAAAACATTTTAAATGGCATAAATTTTAAAGTACCCAAACTGAAAAGATTGTCATCATGAGGCTACTACAAATAATAGTTTTGAATGATTTTTAAGTACCCCACAAGTCTGCTAGCAGTCTGTGCACTCATTGCTTCACTCTTTCCATTCGTGTAAAGAATAAAATTCACAGTAGTAATACCACATATTTTCAGTTTCTTTTTAAGTTGTCACACAAACTAGAAGCAAAATGCTGGGGGGGGACCTTTTAAGAAACAGCATGAGAAGTTAATTCTTCCTTGAACCTTTTGTATTTTCAGAGCATGTATCATTGTACTGTTCCAATGGGATCCTCTTTTCTGAACTTCAGTTGATAATCACTATTTTTGTGAGCAGATCCAGCAGCCTTCTCTAGTGGAGTCCTCTTGAATGTGTTATAAAGGAAATAACTTTTCTGGTGGTTTGCAAGCACCTGTTGAAAAACTGTTACCTTACAGTTTCAGCATCTGTTATGACTGGCTTGTCATTTTGTGAAAGGCTTATTGTTACAAAGATTTCACAGACAAAGGAACCCCAACGGTGTCAGTCCTAAATATTTGCCATTGATACGATCTGCCTGAAATTTGCAAGAACATTAATGCAGCATACCTGGGGGAGTTATAGACCAAACCTTTCTTTAAATGAAACATGTTGCTTCTGCTGCTTTGCAAAAGCAATCAGTCTCTCCAGATAACTTTCTTAGGGTCAAAATCAGTACTCATTGGTCATTTCCTACAGATTTTCAGATGGTGGATAGATACAGACTTTTATGTCAACTTTTTGAAAAGTTATAGCTGTCCAACATGTAACAACATGGCCTCCATTTTGTAGCTGTCTCCTCCACCTTCGTACTGCAATCCCAAGGAGGCTTACACCTTCCTAAGCCTATTGATTTCAATGGATTTAAAAGGCTATACCAACACTTAGGATTGCACTCTTAGACAAGCATTCCTCCATGTTTTGCATTAAAACAAGTACATATCTAGCCAACACAGAAGGCAGAAACTGGAGAGAGGAAGTGCACCTAACTCATTGCTGGGAGTGAGGAGGCACCCTCTGGGGGATCCTGGAAGGGAAGGGCCTCACCTGGAAAATACAGAGGTGGATTGGCCCTTTAATTTACCAGGAAAGCTCTAGTTGGGCTACTGCCCAGAGGGCAATTGATGGCATCTGCTGCTGGAAAAGGAGCAGCTGCCACGACCATTTAAAGAGCCACCATCACCACGGCAGGTGATCTGGAATTTGGGGATGGTTCAGTGGGAGGCAGAAGCCAGACGGAGCAATGATGGCAGCAGAAGCAGTGCCAAACTACATGGGAAGAGCCACCCCCACAAGATGCTGGGAGCAGCAGGAAGGCATGTGAGGCATGCCACACTCTCTTCAAAAAGGCTAGGGAGGGGGTTGAGGAGGTGCTTTTGGCTGTCTTCTCCAGGCTGAACAGGAGAAGGAGAAAGAGGAAGAGAAAGAAGAAGCCATTTTGGGCATTGAGCCTTGATCCCACCAATGACCATTGCCCCTTCCACATGGATGCCATTGGGCCAGTCCCTCTGTTCAAATGTGGCACAAAAGAATATTGGCAATACTGGGTTCATTAAAACCAGCAGACATAGCCTTCCTGATGGAGGCATTCTCTGTGTACTGCTGACCCTCCTTCCCTGCCCCCTCCCTTTGGGACAACAGGGTTTAGGTCCAAGCATGGATTTTTGGGTTGCCTATCACTGGCTGAAGTAGGAGATCGTAGGATCCGGTTTAAATAGGCCTGGTCTTTGGACTGGTTAACCACTTATACATTCCACAGTCATTTTTCTCCACAAAGGGTTGGTTCCAGTGTCAGAGTCTCATTGGGAGAAAACAAGCAGGGAAGAAACTATTTGGAAAGGAAAGCACAAGTTGGGGAAAGGCTCAGCATTTCTCTCTGGCTGACACCTACTATGCTTTAAAATGCCCCAGACAGTGGCACCCTAACTATGATTACACATATTTCTTTTACCATCAGATCTGTATGATTCAGTGTGCATCCACTTCAAGTTGGTTACAAAGCCCTGACCTCAGGCCCTCATGATAGCTGAATATTATTTACATAATATTTCACTATAGCTTTTGTGCTCATGTGTTGTTCAATGACAGTATTGAAAATCTGGGTGTTCTTTGTAAGGCAGCCACTGTTTTGTTCCTGTCTTCTAATGTCACTCATTATATCTTGAGTATGAGATGGATAGCTTCTTGCTTGAGTCATCCACTTTCTGTCCTTTGCCCCTTAGCTTCTAGCAGTTCTTATAATAATTCAATTAACCTTTAAAAGTTGCATGTAATATTAATGGATCTAGAGAGTTTCTCTTCAGAATTCTGTAATTCTTCATTCCTTCCCGTTTCCCCCCATTGGAATAGGCAATAGAAATTCTAAATGGTATTGGCCCAATAGTGTTTATAATATAGTCAGGAACTAAAAACTACCTCAAAATCTTCTGACTGAAGTGGTCTACTTCACTCTGTGTAACACGGGCTCTGATCTAAACTGAGAATGGCACTGGTAATTACTAATTGGCTGGTAATTGGTAATTGATGCTGTTGAAAATGACAAATGACATAGAAACCTGCTTGGCAGCACATATGAGTGTAGCAGCACACTGACCACTAGATAGCACGTTGTCATACTGTCTTTTGTACATGTAGAAGATCTCCTCTTCCTGCACTGGGACACACGCCTTCTCAAAAAGAAAAATAAAACAGATCATAGCCCAGAAATCTGAGTATGTTTTCAGAGCATGAGTCAATGTTTCTAACTTTTTAAAGAAAATAAAATAGTTATGAGGTTTTAGGAGGAAATATTTTTTTGCATTATATCCTAGATGATGGCTACTTACCTGCTAATTTCCCTTATTTACAGTGCTATATTTCTGGTCCTTTGGAGGTCTGAGTCTCGTATTCATTGTTGGCATAGAAATATATGAAGAGCTCTGCAAGATGGTACCAATAGCCATCCAGTCCACTATTCTGATTTCCAGTTCCAACTTATTGGATACTTCGGGGGGGGGGGAGTTTCTTCCCCCTAATTTGCACTAATTTGACCATATTTTATATAAGGAAGGTAAAATAATACTAATTTGGGAGGGCAACAAAGGGGAAATGGGGTTTTGTTGCTAATAACTGATCATGCTCTGTAGTATTTAGAGGCAAAATCTGACAGGAGAAATTCTCTGTTGCTATACCAGCTATGAGTTTAAGAACACACACACACACCCGCGCCTTGTTCTGTCCCCCCTGTATCTGGCAGTCCGAAGCTCAGTTCCTTATCTCTCCTTAAAGCCATTTTAGCTAGTGATCATCACCACTTCTTGGCAGCCCATAAAAGTCACCACAATGCAGCTTTTATTTATCAATTTGATGTGGTGTTCATTTGTTTGTAAGATTACAGTATGGAATAAGTAATCAATTGAAATTTAAAATTTTCTGGGAGGTGGTAGATCTTAGATCTCTCTATGTGAGCCATAATGGGGGGGGGGATTGCACCATATGAGAGCAATGGTTGAAAATCAAACAGTAGAGGCTTGGTGGTGGAAAATGCCATCAAGTAGCAGCCCACAGGGCTCTCAAGGCAAGAGATGTTCAGAGGCTGTTTGTCATTTCCTGTCTCCATGTCGTGTTTTCCCATCCAAATAATAACCAGGGTCCATCCTGGTCAGCTTCTGATGAGATCAGGCTAGCCTGGGCCATTCAGGTTTTTTAAAGTAGTAAAGCTCCAGCACCCTTTCAAATATAACTTTCCATTCACTTTATATTTTTGCTATTATTTCTCAAGTAAAAAACATTCCAAGGTTTATTCCGCTATTTGGACATTTAGAGATGAAGAGACTGAGTGATATGAATAGCTAGCATAGCAATTTGCAAAATCAGTGAGTGAACTGAAGCTCAATATAATATTTTACTTTACTTTCAATTATAAATCTATAGCAGGAGAAAAAGCAGAACAAATAACCAGCAGAGAAAGACAGAAGTCATTTCGGGGAGGATTACGATGCCCCGCCCCCTGCTTCCGGCCGCTCCGCTTCCGGCCCTCATTCAGCCAGGAGGAGGCAGGAGAAGAGGGAGGGTAAGTTGCTTCCTCCCTGCCTCTCCCCACCCCTGCCTGCCTGGGGCCAGGGAGGGCCTCCTTGCACTCCCGGCGGCCTTGCAGGTCCACTGCTGGGCCCCTCATGGGGCTCGGTAGTGGAGCTGCAAGGCCGGCGGCGGCCGGGACCGTTGGGGGTGGGGTGTGTGGCCTTATGACACACTTCCGGTGATGTCAGGGGGTGTGGCCTTATGATACACTTCCGGTGATGTCAGGGGGTGTGGTATATGCTAATGAGTTATGCTAATGAGTTCCCCTAGCTCTTTTTCTACGAAACGACCCCTGGAGAAAGATATCACTACATTGGTGTGTCCCAGGCTTTTTTGAGTAGCTCAAGAAGCACAGAGCAAGAGAGACCGAACTGAACTAGGAAGAAGGAATAAAATACCAGAAAAAGAATTATCCACCCCACAAAAGCATTTCAATTCACCATAGTTACTTAACAACAGCATTCCAGGAAGGTTAGTACAGTCAAAGGATCATTTGCGGCATAAGTTTTTTTCCAAAGGTATCTCTCCATCAGTGAATGCCTGTCTATAGTTTAATATTAGGTAGCCCAATGAATCACTCCTACAGGCTTTTTTTGCTTACATGTTTTTTGGATGTGGGTGTTTCCCTGGGTTTCCAAATGTACCTTAAATGTAATGCTTTGTTGTTGTTTTAGCTTTGCAAATATCCATGTAAAACTTCATATTGGCACTGGCCACCCATCTGGGAGTTTTGACTATGTAGTCTTCTCTACCAATGCCTTAGGAATGCCAACCTCCAGGTGGGACCTGGGGATCCCCTAGGATTACAGCTCATCTCCAGACTACAGAGATCTGTCCCCCTGGAGAAAATGGATGCTTTGGAGGGTGGACTCTGTGGCATTGTACCCCACTGAGATCCCTGTCCTCCCCAGGCTCCATGCCCAAATCTCTAAGTTTCTCAACCCAGATCTGGCAATCCTCCCCTGCCTCCCCTGCTGGTGGCCAGGGGAGACCTGACATCCCTACTTGAATGTTTGTACAGGTAGCAGAATGGGACTGAAATGATATGATGGTTGTATGATTTCAGAGTGTTGATGGGGATCGTATTTTTCAGTGCTCTCCTACATCAAAAAACTCATGCAGACAAAAAATAAGCAGATCAAAGACCAGTCTGGGCTAGAAGCTACACATGGTGTGCTAGAGTATTTTCTTAATGAAGGGAAACATTAAAAATGCTATTTGCTAACTGTAACTACGAGTTAGAGCCAAAGACTTCCTTCCACTAAGTATGGGACCTTCCTCCATTGAAAGAACCCTTCAGCTTTTGAACTGCCTGTATTGCTCGATGTACCCTAATGTGGAGCAACTATCCTAAACTAGTGTGTTTCTGTTCTCTTTCAGCACTTGGTTTTCCAATCTGATTTTATTTTATACTTAGCACTGACATTCAATTTTAAAACAGTAAGGTGGGCAGTGTAGTGATGCTGTAAGATCTTGGTTTATAGGCTACACTCTCTTTGGAACATTCCTATTTAGTTAAAAACTATACTATGGCTGCGGTCACACGGAACAGAAGCCACGCAAGTGAGACGGAAAACAGGCGGAGTTTCCGGGCGCGATCTCACCAGCACATCTGGGAAGCGTAGCCCTCCCGTGGCACAACCGAGGCTTCCAGCCGAAACTGCGTGGCAAAAAACTAGTACCTCGGAGGGACTAGTTTCCAGAAACTGCGGGGCAAGGGCGGGCGTCTGATTGCGTTTCCGGTGGCATCCGGGGCCTGCCCATGTCCCCTTGCAAATAAGGTGGGGTTTTTTTGTCCACGTCTCTGTGGATGCGCACACGCACCCAACGGAGCATGCGCATTCGTCGTGTACACACGCAAAAAAACAGTTTGCCGCGGCGCGCGCTTCTTCGTTGTGCGCCGGCTTGTCCTGTGATCAGCACCTCTCCCTTGCCATGGAACCTCCACGGTACCTCCACAGGACCTCCACGGGAGGTCTGATCGAGTAACTGCACAGTAGTTAGCCCCAGGGCAAACAGCCATGCTTCTCCCCCGCAGTTTCCTGCCTGTGTGACCGGGGCCTATAGTAAGAAAAGACCCATATACTAATGGGAGGGGCTGCTTCCTGTTGTTGTTGATGGTGTGTGTGTGTGTGTGTGTGTGTGTGTGAAATGCTGTCAAATCACAGCCAACTTATAACAACCTCTCATGGGGTTTTCAAGGCAGGAGATGAAGGGAAACGATTTTGCCTCTGCGTAGCAGCCCTGGACTTACTTGGTGGTCTCCCATCCAAGGACTAACCATGGCCAACCCTTAGCATCTAAGATCTCATGAGATCAGGTTAGCCTGGACCACCCACATCTGGGCTTGTTATAATATAGATTTTACCTAAGCACTAGACAGACAAGCAGACATATAGTCATCTGCCAAAACTATTCAGGATAGAATGAAATATTTAAGGGGGAAAATGCAGTATTTCATACTGAGCACTGCATTTGTTCTATGACCATCAAAGTGATGTTAGAATTAAAACAAAATAGATCCTCTTGCTCAATATGGATTCCAGAATTATTTTCATCTTCAGATAAACACATCTCTGTAAGATTCTGAGATGAAAGAAAATCTAGCTAAGCTTTTTAATGTGTGTGTATTATCATGCATTAAAGTCTGTTCTGGTCTAACTGGCAGCTTGGTGCAATATGGTGCCGCTTCTAATTGAACCAGTTGAAAGTGTTGCGGGGCATATTGGCCACACAGCACACCCTGCTGCGGATCACCCACGGAGACATCCCATGGTAAAGCATCCGCATTATTGCAGTGCCTCAGCCACAGAGTGCACTACCAAAGGTCTCTTGATCACAGATTTAATCCAAATCCAATCTATTACTATAGCCCTGGTTGCTACATGAGGTAAACAAAAGGAGGACTACATTGGAACAGCTACTTCTGTACACTCTCATGCTCTGTCTGAGCTCTTAAAAGGAAAGTATAGTCTTCTGGTTAGTACCCGATATCATAGGTAGAGGGATGTGGAGAAATAATCCCCAGTTGCAAAGTAGTTTACAAGAAAGGCCAAAATTCAGGAAATGAGTACATTTCAAGAAAGAATTTGTTATTTTCTAGTCATGGGGATAAATATTCATACCTGCCTTATTTCTGCTAACAAAATGAATGAATTATCTGGACAAACAGTCAACAATTTTACAGATACTAGGGATTTGTCTGTCATCTAGAGGCTAAGATGTCACAAAAAAGACTGCAATGGTCTGACTGAAAACAGGAAGCAGGGCTTTAAATCCTTGCTTCCTGTTTTGTTCTTTACAAGGATCTAGAATTAAGGGTATTGTGGTAAGGCGGGATGATAATTTGTCTTTTGAGTACTCCTTTCATCTGGATGTCAGAGGAATCTAAAATTGCCAATCAAATCGTGCTAAGAATCAATTCTATTGTTTGCTTACAATGTAGTTGCCTTTTTACAACTTTAAAAAATTGACTTGCTGATTACATCTCTGCGTCACTTGCCATCTTCTCATTCCATGTACACTCACCTGATTATCATAGGTTTTTTTTTGTTTTTATGATCCCAAAAATAAGGAAGGCTAAAGACTTCTGTCTGGCGACGTGTGCGTGCACACGAAAGCTCGTGCCTTGAATAAAATTTTGTTGGCCTTAAAGGTGCCACTGGACTCAAAATTTGTTCTGCTGCTTCAGGCCAACATGGCTGCCCACCTGAATCTAAGGACCAGAAGGAGTAGATCCTAATAGTCAGACAAATGCAGCTAGCCACAACTCCTGAGATTACCAGAAAGGTGCAGGTATGCTGATTGTTCTTTTCCCTTTTGAGAAATACATGCCTCACTAATCTCATAGAGAGCTCCACTGTATGGCTGATTGTATTACATTCAAATGGAAATGACTTTTAAGGCTATTGACTTGAACCATATTTTATCAGAGACTTAGAAATACAAAGTTGCGTTTTCATCGACAATCCCTCACTACTCACTTCCTTGTAAAATGTGTTCTTGAAATCTCTCCCTGCACCAACCAGAATTCTGGAGTGGCCGTACCAATCACAGACTTCCTGGTATAATAATTATGCTCCACTCGGCCAACTATGGAAGTTGTTTTTCCCCCTGAATCAACTTCTGATTAAAATAGTAGGTATTTTTTTAAAGTTCTGCTCTCTTTTTATATTCTGTGCATTTGTAGAGCTTAATCTCATAGAAAGCTTACTTTCATCTTCAAAGCTAGGCAGAATAAACAGTCAGCTTCTGTAACATCTTCCCAAATCCCGTTCCCTATTTGCACATAAAGCCTGCATTCAGACATGACAATAAATCATGGTTCACAAACTGGTTTAGTCAAGCCCCAGTTACTTGTGAGATCTAAAAGCAAATGGTCCAAAAACTGGGACTTCAAATTAGGTATTGTGGTTAGTTTGTTAATTACAGTTTGCACTAATTGTGGTTTGAGGGCTCAATTCACTAACCACAGTTTATTGGCAGCACTGCCCATTGCAGCCATGTGATCACAAAGCCAGCTTCATATG
>NW_015172008.1:542745-555159 GCF_001447785.1 Gekko japonicus
ATGCTGAAAGACAGACAAACCAGGGTTATGCCCAAGCCAGGATTTGTTACATGTCTGGTAGACTAACCACAATTTGTTGCACAAACAAACAACAATTGACATTGACATCTGGATACAGCCACACTAGATAAGTCTTCGCGACATCAAGAAGAGGAAATATTATAACAAAGGGGGATGTGTGCTTGTATATATCCAGTCTGAATCTATACCTGAAAAATACCTTATCAGTATTTTGGGTATACTTGGGTGTAGAGTGGTGTTCAGGATTCTCAGGTCCTGTATCTGGGTCCTGTATATTTCCAGTAATATTTAGGATTTGGAATGTCCAGGGCTGGCATTTTAAGGATCCCAGTCTTATCCCCCCCCCCAATTTAACAGGTTTCCTGGGCAACAGGAAGGCAGCACCCAGCGGTACAAGCTGGGTGCAGGGCCCAGAGGGGCTGCAGATCCAGCTGGCCCCTTCTCCTCCCAGCCCCTTTGCCAGGGTTCCTTTGTGTTCACTTCCCATTTTCCTGCACAGAACTTGCAAAATACCACCACTCCTTGCTTGGATTTGTGACTCTGTGCTTTGAAATCAGTCCTTTTAAACTTGCAATGTCAGTGACACTGGGTTCTGCTGGCCACTCTGTCCATTGTACTGGTTCCACTGGGCTTGCAAAAAATCCCCCCCTGCTTGGGTTATGATTGAACTGGCATTGACACTTTGACAATGGGTTCTGCAGGGGATTAATATATTGCATTAGTTCTGCTCCCTTGTATGGAGTATGATTCTGTGCTAGACATCAGTCCTGATGAGCCAGAATTGCCACATTAGCGCTGGATTCTGCTCGGCACTCTATGATTGCACTGGTACTGCTGGGCACTCTGTACTGTTTTTTTTGGGGGGGGCTTGCAAAAAAAAACCCCTGCTTCCCTCTGACTAGCAACGGCAAAGTACAAAGAGCACTAGAGTATAAAAATCAGTTTTATTATGAACATGATAATAATTCTAATAGACTTTTGGGAAGGAAGGTGAAGAATAAACAGTACTCAAATTATATTCCATTTGCATATGGAAAAACTTCAGGTATCTCCAATTTCCTGATTACTATGTATTCTTTAGGGTACCCTATAAAAGAAGAGATTGAAAATAGCTAGCAAGATAAATGTTCTAAAGTTACCCACCTGAATCTAAAGCTTTTTCTTGTTGATACCAGTGAAGTTTTGGGAGCCCCGTTTTCTGATGGTCAGGGCCACAAAGAAGGATCTTTATTACTTACTAAATATGTATTCCCCACTTTTGTCCTCAAAGGGACCCAACAACAGAAAAATACGTATAAATAAAACAGGTGAATAAAAACAACCTGCTATATCTAGGCTGGTCTTGGATGCAGTAAGCCAGCTCATCCCATGCCAGAAGGCAAAAATCATGAGCTAGTGTCAGAGTCCCACAATAATCAGTTCCCAGTACTGTTCCTTCAGAAGGACTTAATTTATTGAGACAGGTAAAATAGGTCTTCTGAGCATGCATTTATTGTCAGAACTAAAAGCAAGCGCAGTCAAGCAATAATATACCAAACTCAAAAGGGGCAGTTGGTGGCTCAGGGCCAATCAGGAGGCTAGCAAAAGCCCACTAGGACTAACAAGTGAATACATTCCCGGGCCTGAGAGGCACCATAGTACCAAGGTCACCAGGCAGACTAAAAGCAATAAGAACGCAGGGAGAAATGAAACCTAAAATTCCAGGGTGCACCAGACAGAGACAGGTCATCATCCCATAGCTAGCATTCCCCCACCCCCAGTCCATGGCAGCTGCAGAGCTATTCTGCCCCCCCCCCAGGGCCTTCCCCCAGGTTTGTCAGGGTACTGTTTATGAAAGGCCCGCAACAACTGGCAGTCCTCAACCCATTCATTATGCGAAGGATCAAAGTCCTTCCATTGGATCAGATAGAACAGTTTATTTTTGCAGAACAGAGTCCAAAACATGGGCTACTTTTTGATGAGGTTTGCCATCGAGCATCAGTGGGGGAGGAGCTGGTGGCCAAGGTCTCCACTGGTTAGGTCCAGTATCACGCTTGATCAAACTGAAATGAAAAATGGGGTGTACTGATTTCAGCAATTTAGGCAACGCAAGTTCAACAGTGACATCATTGATTTTCTGCAGCACTTGAAATGGACTGATGTACTTCCACCCCAATTTCCTGTGAGGTTGCAGTCCCTTAATGTTTTTGGTAAATAAATAAAGTCACCCGCCTGCAAGTTCCATTCAGGGCCCCTGGATTTATCAGCTTGGGCCTTGTAACTGGACTTGGCTTTGTCCAGGGTCTTTTGAATCATAGTCCAGTGACCCAGCAAGGTTTCCCACCAAGTTTGAAGGTTGCCAGGAGGAGAAGGCGAGCCCACAGTGGGGAGAGGCACCCCCTCGTAACTGTGTAATGCTTTGAAAGGGGAGAGTCCAGTGGAGGAATGCACGGAATTGTTGTAACTGTACTCCGCATATGGCAATAAGTCCACCCAATCATCCTGTTGATAATTAGTAAAACACCTGAGGAATTGTGCAACAATCTGATTCACCCGTTCCATTTGCCCATCAGTCTCTGGGTGGTAGGCACTGCTAAGGCCCCGTTTGATGCCTAACACTTGGAAAAGGTCTTTCCAAAAGGTGGCAATGAACTGACTTCCCCTGTCGGAAATTATCTTATTGGGAACAGAATGTAACTGCACAATGTGTTGCATAAACAGTTTAGCCAATACCTTGGCAGTGGGTAGTTGCTTGCAGGGAGTGAAATGAGCCTGTTTCAAAAACAAGTCCACCACCATCCAAATCACCGTCTTCCTCTTGCTGGGAGGTAAGTCTACTATAAAATCCATTGAAATAACCTCCCACGGCCTGTTGGGGGTTTCTAATGGCCACAGCATCCTGGGTGGCTTCCCCAGCCGTCTCTTACTCATTAGGCAGGTTTGGCATGAGTTCACATATTGAAAGATGTCCGAGCACATGTGTGGCCACAAGAACTGCCATTGCAAAAGATGGAGGGTTTTCAGGTAGCCAAAATGCCTAGCCAGTTTCAATCCATAGCCCGAGTACAACACCTCCCCCCAGAGGGATTGTGGGACGTACAAGCAGCCACCCCAGTACCAGCATTCATTACTGGCCTGTTGGATTGACCCATCTTTAGCCACCTCCTCCCTGTCGGCCTCCGAGAAAGCTTGCTTGAATTGGCTGATCCAAGGATCTGCTTTCCTCCCAGTCTCCGCCTTAGCCTGCCAACGTGTGACCACAGCTCCTCTCAGTTGAGAGGGTGTGAACATGGAATCCACTATCTCCTCCCTCTGACTAGCATGCTGAGGTTGGCGGAACAAAGCATCAACCGGTGAATTGTACTTCCCTGGGAAATGGTGGAGGGTGAATTGGAACTTGGAGAAAAAGTCCACCCACCGCAACTGTTTAGTGTAGAGGCTTCAGGGTGTGTGCAACGCTTTTACGTTTTTATGATCAGTCCACACCTCAAATGGCACCCGTGCTCCCTCCAGCCAATGCTGCCAGGTGGACAACGCTAGTTTAATAGCTACAGCTTCCTTGTCCCAAACTGCCCAATTCCTCTCAGTGGTACTGAATTTTTTCTACACATGTGAGAGGATGCAACTTCCCCCCTCCCCTTCTTGTAATATCGCCCCCCATGGCCACATCTGAAGCATCCACTTGCAAAATATTTTTTTTAATTTTCATCTGGGTGCTGTAGGATGGGCTTGGAGGTGAAGAGTGCCTTGAGCTTGTCAAATGGTTCCTGGCACTCAGGGGACCATTCCAGTCAGGCACTGGGCTTGGCACTGTCTTGCCCCTTCCTCTTAGTCTTAAGTAAGTCTGTGAGATACAAGCTCACTTGGGCAAAATTGGGGATGAAGAGACGATAAAAATTTGCAAACCCAAGAAAACTCGAGCTGGCATCGGGTTCTAGGAGCCTCCCATCCCAAAACATCAGACACTTTGTGTGGGTCCATTTCCAACTCTCGTTGCGAGATGTGATAGCCCAGGAAGTCAACCTCAGTCTGATGGAACTCACGTTTAGAGAGTTTGGCAAACAGTTTGTGTTCATAGAGGGTGGCCAAGACCTCCCAGACCAACTGCACATGGGACTCCTTATCTTGGGAAGAATATCATCTAGATAAACAAAGGCCCCTTTGAACAAGTGCTTGTGCAACACGTCATTAATCAGATTCATGATTTTTCTCCAAGTCTGGCTCTTGTCCTTTGGCTTGTACCAAAATGCTCACACCTCGAGCCAGGGTCAAAGTTTGTACCTGGCAACAGTAACAGAAAACAAACACTCAGACATTATATCTGGTAGCAATGTTCTTTCCCATCTTTCTCCTTGTCCTTTCCTAATGGATTTCCGTTAGAGTTACTGGCTCTGCATGGGTACCCAGTGGGAGATTATGAAGGATCTACCTGATTAGTTTCAGGTCAACAGCACAATGCCACTTCCTGCGTATATCAGAAACAATGTCAGCACATTAGCATGATGTTCTAGGATTCACCAAGAACTCTTTGGTTTAACCATTGTGTTGATGTGATGATGTCACTTTCAGTTCATGCCATCAGTAACCTTTTTACCAGGAGTGATTCCTTCATTCCACCTGTCACAGGATATAGTGCTACTAATTTTCTTCCACCTTTGACAAGATGATCAACAAGCCATCCATAATTCAAATTGCATCAATCCTTTCACCTTCATCAAGGACTTCAGAAAATATAGTAATCCTTTCATATTCTATAGTGGCTCTGGAAAGGGCTTCACCCAGAGCTTATTCAAGTGGATTACCTTTATGGCACAGTATTCTGTGCCATAAACTTACATGACAACCTTTGCCTCAGGGTATTAATGCTCATGCCACTGAATCCATATTCACATCAACATCATGTTTAAGAGATGAACCTCCACAAAGCTGGTCAGCATCTTCAGCTTCCATTCCCCATTATGTGCCAACATCAGAAGCTTACAGGACATATCCTTTGGCTAGGCTGTGCTGCACTCTGTCTTCTCCTGAGTCAAGGCTATGACGGGCAGGGTTCTGCATCAATCTCCCCATCCCTCCTGTGCAACACACAGATTTCTCTTGCTGGACCATCATGACTCTAGTTTATTACATTATTTATTTATTAGTTTTTTTAAAAGCTATTGTGCATGGAAAGAACTGCTATATAACATCTATGTATGACAAGAGAATTGTATACGTTAAGACTTCTAATAGGTGAAAATAGAGCATCTAAAGAGGTCAGATATGAGACCTAATGCGGCATCCAGTGAGTGTTTGCTGTAGACTTCTCATCCTTATGTTGATTCTTATCTCTTCCTGTTTTTTAAAAAAAAGAATAAAAACCAAATCACAATTGGGGTAATTTGATTCCCACTGAATCACCTGGGGCTTACTTCCAAGTGGACCCGCTTAGGATTGTTCCCTTAGTCACACTCCACACACCTTTATGGTCTGCAGAAAGAAGAGAGAGAAGGGATAGCTCTCCCCATCATTGTGGTTATAAATGTTCCTGTAAAATGTTCATTTCATATTGCCAGTTAACACTGCCATTCCCTGGAATGTGTGGGGGGAGATCCTCCTCTCCTCAGCCTGGTACACTCACAATGTCTCCTGTCTGGGTTGTTATCTGCTTATGCTTTTCTGACCTTGGAGTTCCAGCTGCTCCTGACCTGCTGGGAACAAACGGCTCCTATTTTGCCTGCTCTCTTTCCCCCCCCCCCCCGCGTGCACTATGCTTATTGGCTTCTGCTTGTAATGGGGGGTGTTCTGAGATTAGTATAACTCTGGGTGCCCTGCTGCTTTGGGCCATTCCTGACAAAAGATGTTCACGTGTCATAGTTATGAACTACCAATAAACAGAGTACTTCTTATGAAGCGTAGTGTGGTGTGATCTGACTATCGAATCTGACACATATCACACATCTGAAGAAGCGAGATCTGACTCATGAAAGTGTACGCTGGAATAAACATGGTTAATCTTAAAGGTGCAGCTTGATTTCCGTTTTCCCTTGCCACAACAGATTAACACAGCTACCTTTCTGAAACAGAGTAGATCAAGGTAGTATATTTTTGGAGACTGTTTTTTTTTAAAAAAACTGATTTTAAACATTTTAACTTCACCATGACAGTCATTTAATGACTTGACACTGACTGTGCTCCTCAACTTCTGTTTTTGAAAGCTCAACTCCCATTTTGCAATAGTGCCAAAGATGAAGGAGTACGTTCAGTTTAAAGAGGAACACAGATAACAAATTCACCCGTAAAATGGAGCTCTTCCGCCAGGCTTTTGGAGCTGCCGCCACCTCTAACAACTAGGAAGAGAAGCCCTGTTGCCCTGAAATATATTAACAATGGCGCCAGCCGCTGGAGGGACATGTGAAAGGCTCCTACAGATGATCTGTGCCGGCCATAGGAAGAGAGAGTCCATGGTAGCCATCACGAACGCTATAATAGCACTTATTATAGCAAAACAAGAACTTATTATGGAATTGTAATTTTTAAATACTGTTTAAAATGTTTTATTGTATTATTTAAATGTTCTCTATACATTTTATGTAAGCCAGGAGGGCGGGGTATAAATCTTAATAACTAACTAAATAAATATACAAGATGCGGTGGAAAGATAAACCATTTTGCTAAGAAGAAAGCCTGTAAGAGAGCCTGTAGAAAGGGAAAGTGTCTTTTCTATTGAGGTGGCAGTTAGTTACTGGCACTGAGGCAATAATATAACCTACTTGTGAAGTACATCCACTTCACAAATACCCCCAAAGCTATCCGGTCTGAAATGTTCACTATTCCCACCACCACCACCACCACAGTCCTATGTGTACTTCCACTAAGCTCAGTACCCTTTTCTTAAAGGAAAAGCTTCCAGGACTTATTTAAGGTAGTGCATACGAGCAGCATCACTTTGCTGCTGGTAACCAAAGCAAAGTCCCAGAACATAAACTGCATTAGAATGAACCAAAATGACACAAAACCAAAAGCTCACACGCTGTTTTGTGCTATTTTGGTTAATCCTGGTGCAAGGTATGATTTTGTTTCTGGTTTTGGATTTTGCTGGGAATTCTTCAATTCCAGAGTCCTTTTCTTTATATTAAACCTTCTCCTCCAGAGGACAGAAAATACTTCATGTTAAAGACCCCCTTTACCATCAGGGAAACCAAAGCACACATCCCCTCCCCCCCCATTAAATACTTCAATTTGCTTTCCTAGTCCATGTTTCCCTCCCTCTACCTGAAGTTTATTTTCCCAGTAAATGAAAGATCACAAACTTCCCTGGACTTAGAGACTCATGGCTCATATGCGTAGGGCTGGTCTTCTCTTTTTCCAGAAAGAGCCCTCCGTTCAGGAGTACCTACAAATCCAAGAAAGAGGTCACTGCAAAGAAAAGGCATAAGCAGAGGAATCCCCATCAGTTTCCCCTCTAGGCAGTTGGCAGTGATCCTGCCCCATGCCCCAACCCCCAAATCCTACAGAACTCAGGCTGAGGCATACCTGAGATTGGTTCCTGAAGTAGTGGCTTGGTGCATGCTGCCTTGGTTTCCCTGACTGTAAAAGCAGCTATTCATTTCCCTTACTCAGATACTGATTCCCTGCTTTTCTAACCAATGGGGATGCAAAGTGGCTTACCACATCATTTGTCCCTCCTTTTTCTACTTCCAACAACTACCCTGTGAGGCAGGTTAGGCTGAGAGTGAAGCTGACCTTCTTGCCTGAGTGGGGATTGTAACCTGGGGTAGCCTAGTCTGAATCCTGTATTCTAATCCCTTTATCGTACGGTGAAAGGCCAGGAGACAAGAGAAAGCGTGCAGCAGACTGCCACAGAGGGACCCATGACCTTTAGAGGAGACGTTGGCATTACCCCGTGGCTTCCCCTGGGACTCCCTCTTCCCATAAACATTTTGGTACAAGCTGCTAATTATGAGTTCTCTTCCCAACCAAGATGTGCTTCAGAACATTTTTTCCAGTCACTCCTGGTTTATGACTTCTGAGACTTCTCCATTAGTGCAGCATCAGTGGAGTGCGGAAGAGGGTGGCGGGAGGGGTGTAAAGTCACTGAGGACGAGAGAGAAGCCGTATTGCCAGTGAAGCTTCATAGCTATGAGCCCACCCTCAGTAGAAGACTACAGACGAATCCCAGGGCCTGAACTTGGACAGCTCCCCTTTAAAAAAGCACAATACACCAGGGATGACTGGCAGAGAAAAGAAGGGGTGGCCTAGCATGTTGAGCCTGGCCAGGGCCAACGGGGTGTGCGTGTGTGCTGCTGCTGCCTCCTTGCCAGCAAGTCTCCCCCCTCAACTCCACCCCCCACAGCTGAGTGTACCCCACCTGCCTCCACTGCCAGGGCAGGTTATGTGCAGTGAGACTGGCTGGGAGGGGAGTCCCTGGACCCAAAGGTAGCCAGCTGCCCCACTGCTCAGCCTCTCCCAGGCCCTCCATGCCCCCCTCTGAGCAGCGAGGGCATCCTGGTCTACCTGGCTAGCTTGGGAGTGATGCCATGGCCAAGCTGGGTCCCACAGGCATGGCTCCCTCTGCCTGGCAGCGAAGCCTCCTTGCTTGTCCACCTGGGCCCCTGCCAGCCTAGCAGGAGTGCTGTGATTTGGCTGTGCCAGCCACTGGCCAGGCTCGGCCTACCTGCCCTCCTCACTCCCCACAGCTGGCCTAAGCAGGGGGGGGGGGGTCAGACATTGTGGTTCCCCAAGGCCACTGGTCCACCAGTATCTTTCCAGGTGGCCATAATGGCGAGTCCACTTCTCATTCCAGACAGAAAAGTTAAGGGGGCAGACAGAAGAGTGAACTTGGTCAAGAATGGATTTAATGACTCCAGAGCATTTTACAGCTCCCATTCCTTCCCTGACAATCCAGACAAAAACTGAAGGCACATTTCCCCTAATATCTACCCAGTGAAAAGTGTGAGAGCCTTTTTTTTTTAATGAAAGCCAGGAATTCAGAGAGACAACATAATTTTATGTGAACACTGCCTGGACATGCCCCCTGTTGCTGCAGGCCTGCTGCCCAAAAGGGGTGGTGGGCTCTCTCCCTCTCTATTGGACTTCAAGCAGAGATAGGCAGCTGTCTAGCTAGTGATTTCCTGCACAGCCGGAGATGAGACTAGATTGCCTAGAAGACCCCTTCCTATTCCAAGATCCTAGTATAAAAAATAGCATTACTTTCCTCAGGCAGGCAATACTTCAGACAGGAAAATTTAGTGAAAATCGATTTTCATTTCATTTACATCCTCTGTAGTTGAATCTCTTCAACATCATTGTATTTCAGTTAAAGAAATATTTTTGTCTGCTCTTTAGCTTCCCAGGAATGGCACATGACACTTAATTAGGCTACCCTAGCTTATAAATTGTAAAGAAAATTTTAGTTCACAGAATACACATTTGGAGATATTAACTTGAACTATGGCAGTAGAATAATATTTTGTAGAGCTGAAGTGACACAGCAGGACCATCTCACATATGATAAATATGCATACTTAAAAAAAAAAAGGTTTCAGAATCTAGACTTATAAGTACAATTAATCGTAGAAACCAGTGACTGTATGAAAATGAGCAATGTAAACAGTGGTCTGTGGCAATGATGGTAGTAATACAAGTCAGCAGTGAAAACTTATCATGACAAGAACCCACAGTTCATTTGGGATCACAATGATACAACGGGTTGACTTACTCTCGATGTTATGGCAAGCCAGCTCACAGTCTGCCGAATTTAGGAAGAGATTCTCATTCCCTCGACACCCACCATAAAGTAACATATTGCAAGTCTGTAAGTCTTGGTCATAATACCAGCGAGGAAGTTTACCCCTGCATGCTCCTTTATCTTTTGGCAGCAGGCACATCTCTCTGTGGTCTATAAGCAAAAGAGAAAGTGAATCGTGCTTCAGTACAATCCGACTGGAGGGTGTGTGCAGATTGTAAATAGATCCCACTTCAACAAAAGCAGCCTTGGCAACAGAATACCATGGAAAGTTAACCCAAAAGCAAGAGATAATTGCCTCATGGCCATTGTGCACAGTCTTCCACCATCTTCTAGCGGTCCATCAAGAGGCAACTTGGTGTAGTGGTTAGAGGATGGGACAAGGACTAGGGAGACCTGATTCAGACCCTCACTCTGCCATGAAATTTGCTGCATGACCTTGAGATAAGTCCCCTTCTACCTAGCCTACCTCATAGGGCTGTTGTTGAGGATGAAATGGGTAAGGGGAAGGATGGGGCAAGCATATGACAGAAAGATCAGGAAACAGG
Source organism: Gekko japonicus (assembly GCF_001447785.1). Taxonomy (NCBI): domain Eukaryota; kingdom Metazoa; phylum Chordata; class Lepidosauria; order Squamata; family Gekkonidae; genus Gekko; species Gekko japonicus. The sequence continues at coordinate 553,021 of NW_015172008.1, forward strand.
TGTGAATATTTCTAGAAGAAGTCTGGGGAGGGGCCAGGGCATAGTGGCCAAGCATCTGCATGGCAGTCTCTGGGGCAGTGATGCTCTGTATCCTTGGTGCTTGGGGGCAACAGTGGGAGGGCTTCTGGACTCTGGCCCCACTGATGGACTTCCTGATGGCACTTGTATTTTAGCCACTGTGTGACAGAGAGTGTTGGACTGGATGGGCCGTTGGCCTGATCCAGCATGGCTTCTCTTACGCTCTTATGTCCCAGATTTGGTACCCAGACCCCTCCCCCTACATTTCCAGCTAAAAGGATCAGGTAGTAGGTAATGTGAAAGACTTCTGCCGGAGACCCAGAAGAGCCCTTGCCAGTGTGAGTGGGGGAGAAAAAAGCTTGATAGCTATGAGCCCACCCTCAGTAGAAGACTACAGACAAATCCCAGGTCCTGCACTTGCATATCAGGGCTGATAGGCAGAGAAAAGAAGCGGTAGCCCAGCATGTTGAGCCGGGTCAGGGCCAACGGGGTGTGTGTGTGTGCTGCTGCTGCCTCCTTGCCAGCAAGTTTTCCCCTCCACTCCACCCCCACAACTGAGGGTGCCCCACCTGCCTCCATTGCCAGGGCAGGTTATGTGCAGTGAGGCTGGCTGGGACAGGGGTCCCTGGACCCAGAGATAGCCAGCTGCCCCCCTGCTCAGCCTCTCCCAGGCCCTCCAGGCCCCCCTCTGAGCAGCGAGGGCATCCTGGTCTGCCTGGCTAGCCTGGGAGTGATGCCATGGCCAAGCTGGGTCCCACAGGCATGGCTCCAATGCTGTGATTTGGCTGTGCCAAGGCTTGGCCTACCTGCCCTCCTCACTCCCCACAGCTACCTTGAGCAGGGTTTTTTTTTTTCAGAAGTTGTGGTTCCCCAAGGCCACTGGTCCACCAGGTGGCCATAATGACTAGTCTACTTTTGTTTAGGGGACAGACAGAAGAGTGAACTTGGTCAAGAATGGCTTTAGTGACTCAGCTCCAGAGCCTCTTTCAGTTCCCATTCCTTCCCTGACTATCCAGCCAGAACTGAAGGCACATTTCCTCTACTATCTACCCAATGAAAAGGGTGAGAGAGTCTTTTCTTAAAAAAAAAAAGCTGGGAATTCAGAGAGACAACATAATTTTATGCGAACACTGCCTGTACATGCCCCCTGTTGCTGCAGGCCTGCTGCCCAAAAGGGGAGGTGGACTCTCCCCCTCTCTAGTGGACTTCAATCAGAGATAGGCAGCTGTCTAATTTGAGATTTCCTTCACAGCAGGCGATGAGACTAGATTGCCTAGAAGGCCCCCTCCAATTCCAACATTCTAGTATAGAAAATAGCATTACTTTCCTCAGGCAGGCAGTACTCCAGACAGGAGATTTTATTCATAAATCGATTTTCATTTCCTCCGCATCCTCTGTAGGTGAATGATTCACACCTCATTCTATTTAGGTTAAAGAAATATCTGCTTTCGACAGATCTACATGTGCCTACATCGACATCCATTCGGCATTCTTTGGTAACTCCTAAAGGAAAAAAATATATATACATGTCCATCAAAAGGCCAATCTAAGGTCAGTTTATGAGCCATGCTGTCTGGTTGTGCAAAGCGTCCATCCCTGTAGGCTGTGGTATGGCTGGCAGGACCAGTGGTCCATGGAGTTCCTCCGTCGTTTTATCATCAGTCTACAAGCAGTTACACGGGCATGTTCACAAACATGGAAGACTGACCACATACAAACACGAACAACAAGGTTATGAAGAGTACATGGTCTTTTAAAAATGGAAGGTTATGTTCTCAGTAATCACAGGCTATTTATTTCTACATTTATACCCTACTTTTCTCCGCAATGGGGACCCATAGTGGCTTACAACACTGCATTCTATTTTAGCCCTCAGAACAACCCTGTGAGGTAGTGTCATGCATATAGCCAGCAATATAGGGGAACAGCTGCTGGACTTGACCAAAATGGTCATAGAGGATGTTTCTGTACCTAGGGACATGGATAGCCCGGCCTCTCAGTTACACGTGCCAAAAAGGGAGTTGAGAGACCCAGCATAGAATAGCCTTGGAGAGGGACAAGGAGCAAAGTAGTAACACAATTATATGGTTTTATGTAGATTAGAAGAAGAGGAGGAGGAGA
>NW_015172008.1:556233-559230 GCF_001447785.1 Gekko japonicus
TGAACAAACAGGTCTTATATATTTTAAGAAGACTTTTCATGTACAGATATAACCTTATATGGTGTTTGAAGATAAGTAGTTGGCCAAGCATGTGCGCCTTTATCAAGTGGAACGGCTAACTTTTGTTAGAGGATGATATTCAAAACCTAAAAAAATGAGAAGCTGGATTGATTGAGAGCTTCTTCCCAGAAGGGGCTACTTACCTGTGAGCTGCTTATCTTTGGGGAAATTTATTTGTATAGACTTATGTAATCACTCTCCTTTAATTATTTGCGTAACAATAATAGATGGTCTAGATTTCTGTTGATTTGTTGGGAATGCATCATTGCTTTAATAAAAGATCAGTATGGAAGCAGAGATTCCTTAATGCTTTACTTGTGGACTGTACCCGTAACAGCTCTAGAATGTTACTGAGTTGTACTTCAAACCATGAGCTAAATGATCTGATACTGGAAAGTTAACTAGATGGCCAGGTCTTCGTATGAGCATGCCTGTCTCTGAATCGGAGTTGACTAGAGTCATCCAGAACAGTAGGTTAGGATGAGAGACAGTATGACTGGCGCGAGATCACCCATCGGAGTTGACTAGAGTCATCCAGAACAGTAGGTTAGGATGAGAGACAGTATGACTGGCCCAAGATCACCCAGTGAGCTTCCCCGGCAGAACTGGGGTTCAAAGCTGGGTCTCCCAGTTCTCAGTCTGGTATTGTAGCCACAACAAGAAGTTTGGAACATCCCTCCATAAGGTACTAATGTTCTATTTTCCAGTGATTTCTGTTGTTTAAATGGGGGGTGTAGTATAAAAGTCACTAACGACCTCATTCTGTGGCGTCTGTGGATGCGACCTCAGTTAAGCAAGTTTGCAAACCCAGTGGTACATCTCACGCAATATGAGCACAACTCCAAAACTGGGACTTATATCTGCTCTTTAGCTCCCCAGAAATAGCACACAACACATAATTGGGCTACCCTAGTTTATAAGGTGCAAATAAAGTTTTAGGAGTCACAGAATACATATTAAGCAATCTTGACTTGAGCTGTTGCAGCAGCATAATATTTTGTGAGGCTGAAATGACACAGCACGACCATCTCACATATGACGAGTATGCATACTTTAAAAAAATAGGTTTGAAAATCTAGACTTAAAAGTACAATAAATGTGCAGAAACCAGTGCCTTTATTTAAGTGAGCAATGAAAACAGTGGTCCATGGCTATGATGGTAGTAATCAAATAAGAGTTGGTTTATATACCCCACCTTTCACTACCCGAAGGAGTCTTGAAGCGACTTACAATTTTCTTCCCTTCCTCTCCCCAAGACAGACACCTTGTGAGGTAGGTGGGGCTGAGAGAGCTCTGAGAGAACTGTGACTGGCCCAAGGTCACTCAGGTGGCTTCATGTGGAGGAGTGGGGAATTGAACCTGGTTCTCCCAGAATAGAGTCTGCCACTCTTATCCACTACACCAACCTGGGTCAGTGAAAACGTATCATGACAAGAGCCCACAATTCATTAGGGATCACAATGATACAACGGGTAGACTTACTTTTGATGTTTTGGCAAGTCCGCACACACTCTTCCTCAGTTGGGAAAATATTGTCATTCCCTCCACATCCACCATAAACAAACTCCTGGCAAGTCTGTGAATCTCGGTCGTAATACCAGGCATTAATTCTAGCCCGGCATGGTCCTTCTTCTTTTGGCAGCAGGCAGATCTCTCTGTTGTCTATAAGCAAAAGGGAAAGAGAAGGTGCTTCAGTACAATAGAACAGGAGGGTGTGTGCAGATTGTAAATAGATCCCACTTCAACAAAAGCAGCCTTGGCAGCAGAGCACTATGGAAAGTTAACCCAAAAGCAAGAGATAATTGCCTCATGGCCATTGTGCACAGTCGTCCACCATCTTCTAGCAGCCCATCAAGAGACAACTAGGTATAGTGGTTAGAGGATGGGACGAGGACTAGGGAGACCTGAATCAGACCCTCACTCTGCCATGAAATTTGCTGCGTGACTTTGAGATAAGTCCCCTTCTACCTAGCCGACCTCACAGGGCTGTTGTTGAGAATGAAATGGGTACGGGGAAGGGTGGGGCAATCATATGACAGGAAGATCAGGAAACAGATGTGACTATTTCTAGAAGAAGTTTGGGGAGGGACGAGGGCATAGTGGCCAAGCATCTGCATGGCAGTCTCTGGGGCAGTGATGCTCTGTATCCTTGGTGCTTGGGGGGCAACAGTGGGAGAGCTTCTGGGATCTGGCCCCACCGATGGACCTCCTGATGGCACCTGGATTTTGGCCACTGTGTGACAGAGAGTGTTGGACTGGATGGGCCGTTGGCCTGATCCAGCACGGCTTCTCTTATGTTCATATGCCCCAGGTAAGGCACCCAGTCCCCTCCCCCCACATTTCCTGCCCAAAAGATCAGACAGCAGGTAATGTGAAAAACTTCTGCCAGAGACCTGGAAGAGGCCTTGCCTGTGTGAGTACAGAAGGCTGACTTCCATAGACTATCGGCTCGATTCAGGATAAGGCAGCCTCAGGAGTTCAAGGTTGACCTTAAATGGGACATACTTGTCCGTTTGTAACGGGTTAAACTAGAGGCAAGTCACAAGTGTCCCATCTGTACAGACGTTCTTTTGTGGCACTGCGCATTTCCTATTCTGATCACTTTAATTATGGGAATTAAAATGGGTACCCAGAAAAACTGAAAATTGCGCGGCGGGGGAAGGCAAGTCACAAGTGTCCCATCTGTACAGACGTTCTTTTGTGGCACTGCGCATTTCCTATTCTGATCACTTTAATTATGGGAATTAAAATGGGTACCCAGAAAAACTGAAAATTGCGCGGCGGGGGTGGGGGTACACAGGCGGCGAAGCCTCTCCTAACGCGATTACCTCCCGCGAGCCGCCAGGGACAGACCTGCTGCCCCAGAAGCAGCAGCAAAAAGCAGCCCGCCAGCAACGCGTCCCGTCGGGCTCCCATCGCGAGCGAAGACGACCGACC
>NW_015172008.1:560448-583240 GCF_001447785.1 Gekko japonicus
ATTCCCCACTCCTCCACTTGCAGCTGCTGGATGACCTTGGGAAAGCCGTAGTACTGTCAGAGCTGTTCTTGAAAAAGAGCAGTTTCTGTCAGAGCTCTCTCAGCCCCACCTACCTCACAGGGTGTCTGTTGTGGGGAGGGGAAGGGAAAGGAGTTTGTAAGCTGCTCTGAGACACCTTTGGGTAGTGAAGGGTGGGGTATAAATCCAATCTCTTCTTCTTCTTCATGGCTGAATGAAAACTGAAACAGTGTCCTCACTGCAACACCATGCTTAATAAAGAGGGCACAGTGCATTTGGAGGGTTCACCTTCTCTTCTGTGAAAGGCTACAATATGCGTGGCATTTCTTCATTATTCACACTGGGTGTTAGTCTGTCCACAGTAGAGAAAAAGGAATAAGCTGCTGTATCTGGCTGTGTTGAGAGATTTAAAAGTAAAAGACATCTCCAAGCTGCCCCCTTGCCAAATCCCCCCCAATCGATCTTTTGCACAGCTTAATTTTTTGCTTTCCTACCCTTTTTTTGCCCCAAATGGGACTCAAAGCAGCTTACAATACAGTCTCTCCCCCCCCCCCCGGAAAAAACAGGGGGGGAGGGGGCTTGCAGCTTACAATACAGTCTCTCCCCCCCCCCCGGAAAAAGCAGGAGAAGATGAGGCTTCTGAGTGAAGACCGGGTCCTCATGAGAGCCAAAATACTAAAGGTGCTCAGCTCAAGCTCTGGCCATGACCTGTGAGTAGAGGAGGAACAAACTCAGCCAGATCCTATTCAGCTCCTGCTAGCCAGATAGTGGAGCCTTCCCAATTCCCTGTCTTGCCAGGAGTAAGGAAAAGCATTTTTATTTGTGTAGGGGAATCAAAAAAGCGGTCCTTCCACTGAGGAAGTTACAGTTATGGAGTGCCTGGTCTCTGCAGGTATACCCACTGCAATAGGCTTCATTGTGCTTATATGCTACTCCCTGGTCCATGTGAGAGTTTTCTCTTCCTTCTGTTAACATGGATTACAGTAAAATGCACGCTGTAGGGTTAGCTACAGCCTGGAGGGAAAAAATGTCCTGCCCCTTTAATCGTTTTTTTAAAAAATAGTTTAATCGTTTTTTAAATATTTTAATAGTTTTGTTGTTGTTTTTTCCTTGCAGGTTGTTGGCAACCCTAAGAGTAGTAGATGTTTCTTCAACAACCCATGCTGCATTGGTAGGCTTGACATGAAAGGGGGGGGGGAAACCCCACTGGTTAACTGAGCTGGTTTGAAATGCAGATTTGCAAGGGGCAAGGACTGGAATGTTGCATTCCATGGAAGTGAGGCCCTTATTTATTTCCTTAGAATTATGAAGCCTTGAGAAAGGACTCTAGATGAAACTGAACACTCCTTGTGTATCCTTAATTATGTTGCAATGTTTATATATACATACCCTAGGCTAGTTTCAATTCAGTGAAACAAAGAGTCATTAGAATCATTCAGTGGTTGCCAGGCTGAATACTTAAATCATCCCCAGTGTGAATAATGTAGGCATTGGATCTAATGTGGTTGGATTTATTTGTGTTGTCTTGAATAAAAAATGACCATTATTCCACTTCTCTGGATGTTTGAGGGAAATAAATTTTACCACTACCCTACTGCTGGTTCGAGCTTTACCATTTGACAGATGATGACTGTACACTGAAAACTTAGGGGGCAAGGTAATTACTTGTACATCTTAGTTCTGCTCAATACTGATTCCATGCTGTAGGTCATGTAGCCTGTCACAATTCAGTTGTAACCATAGTCCTGGATATACACAATACTTGTATAAAAACCTTATTTATCCAAGTGAAAAGTACTGGGTCCGATGCATGGAGAGGCGGACTACGACATGCTGACAAGTCACGTTTATTCAGTACAACACAGTACAACTGACCGGCAAGGGCCAATTATATACACCCGCTTCAGACACCTACAGTCCTACTGGAGGGCTTGAATCCCCCACCAGGTTCATATTGGTGGACTAATCCCCCAAGCACCAAGAAGACAGAGCATCACTTGCCCATGAGCCCCTATCTATCCCTTGTGGCTAATAGCCACTGATGGACCTCTGCTCCATATGCTTATCTAATTCCCTTTTGAAGCCGTCCATGCTTGTAGCTGCCACCACTTCCTGTGGCATGAATTCCATGTGTTAATCACTCTTTGGGTGAAGAAGTACTTCCTTTTATCCGTTCTAATCTGACTGCTCAGCAATTTCATTGAGTGCCCACGAGTTCTTGTATTGTGAGAAAGGGAGAAAAGTACCTCTTTCTCTACCTGCTCTATCCCATGCATAATCTTATAAACCTCAATCATGTCACCCCTCAGCGTAGATTCTCCAAGCTAAAGAGCCCTAAGCGCTTTAACCTTAACCTTTAAGATGCGTCAGCCTCATAGTGCGTGGTACCTTGGCGGCGTTGGGGCAGCTGTGTATTTGGGGTCCTGGCCCCCTTGGACCGGCATGCACATGCAATGTGGCCCAAGTGCCTGCAGCTCCTGCATGTTGTGTCCTTGAAGCGGCATGTCTTCCACTCGTGTGGGTCTCCACAGCTGGCGCACTCTGGTCTTGTGGAATCCTCAACCCGGGTGAACTGTGGGAGCGACCCGGTCTCCTTTCGCTGTGGGGGCTGTTGGGTCTGGTAGACCTCCTCACTGTTGGGGTCGCCTACCCCGGTACCGACTTGTAGGGCGGTGGCTGCCGGTGGGTGCGATCTCTCCCATGCGGTGGCCATTGAGAGGGCGGAAGAGAGGGTACATTTCTCCGTCTCCATGATTTGGCGCCGGATCTTCTCCTTGCAGAGACCACAGACAAAGCGGTCCCTGAGCACCATATCTAAGTGGGTTCCAAACACACACTCGGAGGCGAGGCGGCGAAGCTCTGCCAAGAAGTCGGTGGACGACTCCCAGGCATGTTGGTTCCATTGGTGGAAAGCCACGTGGCGTGCCATCTCCGACGGTCGTGGGATGAAGTGGTCTTGCAGCACCTTCATGATCTCCTCAAACGTGGCTTCATCCAGAGTCTTTGGGGCCAGCAGATGTTGAGACAGGTCCATGATAGAGGGCCCACACGAGCCGATGAGGAGCCCTTTTTTCCTGGCTTCAACCATCACCTGCTAGAAGACCAGGACGGACATGTCCGGTGACCCACGCTCCCCATTGATGTGGACGGGCTGGGTCAAATGGGGGGACCAGCCTAGTTCCCAGAGCAACTGCCATTGTGCTGATCAGTTGAGGCGAAGGAGCAGCTTTTGCGTTGTCGTTGCTCATCTGCAGAAGCATCGGCAGTGCTTGGTCTCCTGAGGTGCCCCGTCAGCCCAGCTCGCTCAGCGGGATCCCATACTTGTCGCCAATGAAAAGTACTGGGTTCGATGCATGGAGAGGCAAACTACGACATGAAGAAGAGGAGACTGGATTTATACCCCGCCCTCCACTTGGAGTCTCAGAGTGTCTTACAAACTCCTTTCCTTTCCACTCCCCACAACAGACACCCTGTGAGGTGGGTGGGCTGAGAGAACTCTGACACAAACTGCTCTTTTTCAAGGACAGCTGTGCCAGAGCTTGTGACTGACCCAAGGTCACGTCAGCAGGTGCAAGTGGAGGAGTGGGGAATCAAACCTGGTTCTCCCAGATTAGAGTCTGCACACATAATCACTACACCAAACTGGTGTAGTCACATTTATTCAATACAACACAAGACAAAGAACTGGCCAGGAGGGGCCAACTATATACACGTACAGTCCTACTGGAGGGTTTGAATCTCCTGCCAAGTTCCTATTGGTGGACTAAAAGGTGGACTAGGATCCTTGGCCTTTATTGTGTTAGGAGTCAAGTCTACTCAGGATGTAGACCTCTAGTGGTGGTCCACGGACACAACACCAAGTATGTTAGGAAGAGAACATTCAATGTATCTACTCATCTGAAGCATTAGCAGTACAATGCTCAGCGGAGTTATAGCTTTCTAAACCAATTGACTTCAATGGATTTAGAAAGGTATAACTCAGTTTAGGATTGCACTGTAAATTACGGTATGTATGTATGTACGTATCAAGTTTTTTGTCCAGTCTTCCTCTACAGAGTTCAAGATAGTGTATATGATTTCCCCCTTCTTCATTTTTATCTTTTCAGTACCTATATGAAGTAAGTTAGGCTGAAGGATAGTGATTGGCCCAAAGTCTCACAGTGACTTAAACCAAGGATTTGAACACAGAACTCCTGAGTCCTAGTCTGGCCTCACAACCATTCCCCCACATGAGCTACAAAGGGAGTGTTTTAGTAGGACCTTGGAAGGTTTCCTTTGTGGTCACAATGGTTTTAAAAGATACTAATCTGTCACAGAGAAATATGTTCTTATGTCACGTCAGTAACAAAGGCCACAGAGGGGAAAGGCCGTTTGGTTCTCCCAGGTTCTTCTCATGCTTATTAGTCATGAAGGTTATTAGATGATCTTGGTCCAGGTGTTTCTCTCAGCCTAAATAGGGTTAAAGATAAGTACTCCAATCTGGGAGTGCCAAGTCATATCCTGACATAAACAGAACAAATTGCTGTTTGCCCTATATGCACAGCAGAACCTGTCATAGCTTTCGATCCTGGCCAGGGAAGGCTGTGGCACCTTGCAATAGGATCCTGCAGTAGGATCAAGGCGAGTCACCGCATCACAGTCTGACAGCCCTCAAGCTAACTGTATGAGGACTTAGTCCTCCATTCTGCAATCCTAACTCAAGAGGTCATAAGAACATAAGAGAAACCAATGTTGGATCAGGCCAATGGCCCATCCAGTCCAACACACTGTCACACAGTGCCTAAAAATACCAGGTGCCATCAGGAGGTCCAGCAGTGGGGCCAGGACACTAGAAGCCCTCCCACTGTTGCCTCCCTCCAAGCACCAAGAATACAGTGCATCACTTGCCCCAGACTGAGAGTTCCTATCATCTTCAACTACTAAAAGCACGCTATGAAGAAATCACATGAGACGAAGTAAAAGATTTCTGCTTAGACTAACTCCTGTGACCCTGCCTCTTTTTTAGCAGCAGTTCCAGAAACCCTTGACTACATTTTATATCTCCAAAAGTCTGAACTTGAGTTCGGGAACCTCTTCAACACAATTCTTTTTAAAATGTTTAAAAGTTCATGCATTTTCAGTATACAGATTGAAAACTTCATTTCTCTCTTGAGAGTTCTGGGACCTCCTTTTAAAAAAAAAGTGCTGCCTGAAGGTAACCGTCCTTGAATGTGATTATCTCAGCTTTCCACAACCACATCCATGACTCTTCCATGTTATTCCATTATATGGTCAAACATTTCCTAAAATAGTTAATAACTGAGACTCTTTCAATGTTATCTGTAGGGATCTATGTATAAGTAAGGCATCTCTTCTTAAAAATCAGAAAACCAGAATGGAACTTTTGAGGAAATACTAGATATATATCGCAGAGGTCATAAGGCATCTAGGACACGTACTGCATTCATTAAGTTGAAGGAAGCTAAAAGAAAGCTCCAGCTATTAGAGATCAGCAAAACACAAAGAGCACTAGAGTATAAAAATCAGCTTTATTATGAACATGATAATAATTCTAATAGACTTTTGGGAAGGAAGGTGAAGAATAAACAGTACTCAAATTATATTCCATTTGCATATGGATAAACTTCAGGTATCTCCAATTTCCTGATTACTATGTATTCTTTAGGGTACCCTATAAAAGAAGAGATTGAAAATAGCTAGCAAGATAAATGTTCTAAAGTTACCCACCTGAATCTAAAGCTTTTTCTTGTTGATACCAGTGAAGTTTTGGGAGCCCCGTTTTCTGATGGTCAGGGCCACAAAGAAGGATCTTTATTACTTACTAAATATGTATTCCGCTTGGCCTTTGGCTTGTACCAAAATACTCACAACTCGAGCCAGGGTCAAAGTTTGTACCTGGCAACAGTAACAGAAAACAAACACTCAGACATTATATCTGGTAGCAATGTTCTTTCCCATCTTTCTCCTTGTCCTTTCCTAATGGGTTTCCTTTAGAGTTACTGGCTCTGGACTGGTACCCAGTGGGAGATTATGAAGGATCTACCTGATTAGTTTCAGGTTAACACCACAATTTCAGAAACAATGTCATCACGTTAGCATGATGTTCTAGGATTCACCAAGAACTCTTTGGTTTAATCATTGTGTTGATGTGATGATGTCACTTTCAGTTCATGCCATCAGTAACCTTTCTACCAGGAGTGGTTCCTTCATTCCTCCTATCACAGGATATAGTGCTACTAATTTTCTTCCACCCTTGACAAGATGATGAAGCCATCCATAATTCAGATTGCATCAAGCCTTTCACCTACATCAAGGACTTCAGAAAATGTAGTAATCCTTTCATATGCTATAGTGGCTCTGGAAAGGGCTTCACCCAGAGCCTGTTCAAGTATATTAACTTTATGGCACAGTACTCTGTGCCATAAACTCACATGACAACCTCTGCCTCAGGGTATTAATGACCCTTCCACTGGATCCACATTCATATCCACCTCATTTCTAAGAGATGAACCTCCACAAAGCTGGTCAGCATCTTCAGCTTCCATTTCCCATTATGCGCCAATGTCAGAACCTTATAGGATGTATCCTTTGGCTAGGCTGTGCTGCACTCCATCTTCTCCTGAGTCAGGGCTATGACAGGCAGGGTTCCGTATCAGTCTCCCCATCCCTGTATCAGTCCCGCCATCCTTCCCATGCAACACACAGATTTCTGTTGCCGGACCACCATGACTCTGGCTTATTACATTATTTAAGAACATATGAGAAGCCAATGTTGCATTAGGCCAACGGCCCATCTAGTCCAACACTCTTTGTCACATGGGGGCCAAAACCCGGGGGCCAAAACCGTGCATCGGGAGGTCCAACAGTGGGGCCAGGACACTAGAAGCCCTCCCACTGTTGCCCTCCCCCCAGCACCAAGAATGCAATGCATCACTTGCCCCAACCTGAGAGTTCCATTGATGGACTTCTGCTCCATATGCTTATCTAATTCCCTCTTGAAGCCATCCATGCTTGTAGCCGCCGCCACCTCTACTCTGCAGTCAAGAGACCCCCACACAGTCCGGCTAAGTTCTGGTAGTGTGGATCCTTGTAGTTTCTATTTTCTTCCCATCCATTCTTTATTGGAACAACCAAAGGTGCGAGACAGATAAGTATTGCCCATCATCACCCCCACCTGCTAATGCAACCGTGCTTATTTTAATACTGTATTTCTAAGGAACTTGATTGAATGTGTGAGTGCATCAGTATTGTTTGTATGAGATTTATTCTTTAAGTAAAAGACATTTATTTTAACAACAGCCTCTTTATCCTTCTCTGGTAAACCTTGTGGGAACAGGACCTTGGTATAGCTGGCAAGAACCAGTTATAAATTGCCAATTGCTGTAAATAAAGCAATTTGGCTAACACTTGTGGAGGTTCATCCTTGTGGAGGTTCATCCAGATCTCACTTCTTTAGATGCATGATATGAAATTAACATTTTACAGGAACATTTAAAACCACAATCACAGGGTCTAAATACACATTGTGTAGAGGCAAGGGTTTGGGGATAGCAAGTGGGACTCAAGGGGAGTACAAATCAGATAGGGGTTGTTGCGGGGGATGCTAGCTAGGAAGGGTCAGGTGAATGGTCCTTTCCTTTCATAGGGGGTTCAAGAGATGGGTTGTGGCTATGCCAATCTCTTGACCCACCTACCTGTTAGTCCGTCCAAAAACAATCCTATTGGTTACCTATGGGAGTGGGAGGTTACCTATAAGGAGTGGCCAATATTGTAATCTAACACCTTACTCAAAGGAGGGCATCTGGGCAGGTGTGAAAACCTTGGCGTCAGTATGCTTCATTGAAGTGTTGATAAAGCTGGCCATTCCATTGTAAACGAAATGTCCATTTGGCAGGAAATACCAATGCAGGAACAAAGCAGTGATGTGTTGTACGTGACCATAGACAATCCTGCAATGGGGGCTGTCTCTTCTTAAGCTGTTGTTTCTTACTGCTCACAATAATGGAGGTGTGTGCTTCTTCACCAGGCTGGTAACTGTGTAGCTGAAACCTTATTCACATGTAAGGCTTGTATAGGCACATTCTATGTGTTGCATCACAACACGTGACTTAAAATGTACAGTTCTTTGAACCTATGTATGTGTGTGCACAGTCCATTGTGTGTAGCAATAAATATAGTCCATAAAGCAAATATTAAGTTCATTCTCTAACACTAGGCTGGTCAGCATCTTCAGCTTCCATTTCCCATTATGTGCCAATGTCAGAAGCTTACACAACGTATCCTTTGGCTAGGCTGTGCTGCACTTCATCTTCTCCCGAGTCCAGTCTATGACGGGCAGGGTTCTGTATCAGTCTCCCCATCCCTGTATCAGTCCCTCCATCCCTCCCTTTCTCTTGCTCGATCACCATGACTCTGGCTTACTACGTTATTTATTTATATATTGGATTTTTCAAAAGCTATTGTACATGGAAAAGACTATTTTATAACATCTATGTATGAGAAGAGCATTATATAAATTAAGACTTTTAATAAGTGAAAATAGAGCATCTAAAGAGGTCAGATATGAGACCTAATGCAGCATTCAGTGATTATTTGCTGTAGACTTCTCATCCTTATGTTGATTCTTATCTCTTCCTGTTAAAAAAAGAAGAATAAAACCCAAATCACAACCAGGGTAATTTGATCATTTTATTCCCACTGAATAACAAGGGGCTTACTTCCAAGTGGACCCGCTTAGGATTGCTCCCTAAGGCCCATTCTGTATTTGCATGCCACTCCGGATTTTCTCAGTGTTCAAGGCAATTATGTCCATGGCAAAACAACATCCAAATAACATGGGGCAACAGCAGGCTGAAACCGAGCTGACTACTGAAGGGAGGTAATGTAATGCAGAATCGGGGGGGAAACCCAGAATAAAAAGAAGGTTGAACTCAATTTTAGTGCAGAATGGGGGGAAGGAAACCTGGATTAAAAAGAAGGTTGAATTCCACTGAAGTGCAGAATTGCTTGGAGGATACCATGGTGAACATGGATTAAAAGAAGAGTGCAGAAAGGGATTTAGTCACACTCCCCGCACCTTTATGGTCTGCAGAAAGTAGAGAGGGAAGGGATAGCTCTCCCTGTGATTGTGGTTTTAAATGTTCCTGTCAAATATTCATTTCATATCATGCATCTGAAGAAGTGAGATCTGACTCATGGAAGTGTATGCTGGAATCAACATGGTTAACATGAAAGGTGCAGCTTGATTTCTGTTTCCTTTGCCACAACAGATTAACACAGCTACCTTTCTCAAACAGAGTAGATCAAGGTAGTATATTTTTGGAGACTGCTATTTGCTTGAGGACACTCTAGCTCTGACTTTTGGACCTAAATTGGAAGATGTTCTAATTCAGCAATTGTGCATTTGGCACAAGATTCATGACTTTCATCTTTTGAGGCCTCACAAACATCTTTGTCTTGTGTCTTTGGATCTTACTGCTTAACTTTCCTTTTCTTAGTCCAATATTCACTTATTGGTTATCTTATTGCAATATGTATTAAAGTAACGTGTACTTCAATATTGTTTGACTTCTGAAGAAGGCCCAAATAGAGTAGAAACGTGTCAGGTCATGTGTATTGGCCCTAGTGTTTAGGCCACCTTTACTTTTTTACGAGGTGTTCATTGGGCCCTTATATGTTTTTAACTGTCTTTCTAATAAATACATGTATTTTTGTATATTATAAGTTTTAACTAGGTTTTTAATACTGGCCCTTTATTAGACTTCTTTCTTACCCTTGTGGTTCTTGATTCCAGTTTTTGGGTCAGGTTCGTTTTCCTCTCCCTGCGTCTTACAGTATATTTTTGGAGACTGATTTTAAAAATGTTAACTTCACTATGACAGCCATTTCATGACTTGAAACTGACGGTGCTCCTCAACTTATGTTTTTGAAAGTTCAACTCCCATTTTGCAATAGCACCAAAGATGAAGGAGTACATTCAAATTCACCTATACAAGATGCGGTGGAAACAGAAACCATTTTGCTAAGAAGAAAGACTGTAAGAGAGCCTGTAGAAAGGGAAGTGTCTTTCCTTCTCATGTGGCAGTTAGTTACTGGCATTGAGGCAATAATATAACCTACTTGTGAAGTTTATCCACTTCACAAATATCCCCAATGCTACCAGGCCTGAACTGCTGAATATCCCCCCCCCCCACCACACCACCGTCCACCACAGTCCTAGGTGTACTTCCACTAAGCTCAGTACCCTTTTCTTAAAGGAAAAGCTTCCGGGTATGATTTAAGGTAGTGCATATGAGCACCATCACTTTGCTGCAGGTAACCAAAGCAAAGTCCCAGAACAAAGTCATACCCTGCATTAGAACGAACCAAAATGACACAAAACCAAAAGCTCACACACTGTTTTGCGCTATTTTGGTGATTCCTGGTGCAAGGTATGATTTTGTTTCTGGTTTTGGATTTTGCTGGGAATTCTTCAATTCCAGAGTCCTTTTCTTTATATTAAAGCTTCTCCTCCAGAGGACAGAAAATACTTCATGTTAAAGACCCCCTTTACCATCAGGGAACCCAAAGCACACATCCCCTACCCCCCACCATGGTAAAATACTTCAATTTGCTTTCCTAGTCCGTGTTTCCCTCCCTCTACCTGAAGTTTATTTTCCCAGCAAATAAAAGATCACAAACCTCCCTGGACTTAGAGACTCATGGTTCATATGCGTAGGGCTGGTCTTCTCTTTTTCCAGAATGAGCCCTCCATTTACGAATACCTACAAATCCAAGAAAGAGGTCATTGCACATTTTGATCTATTTAAATAGCAAAAAGAGAAGGAAAAAGCAGAGGAATCCCCATCAGTTTCCCCCCCTAGGCAGTTGGCAATGATCCTGCCCCATGGCCCAACCCCCAAATCCTACAGAACTCAGGCTGAGGCATACCTGAGAGTGGTTCCTGAAGCAGAGGCTTGGCGCGTGCTGCCTCAGTTTCCCTGACTGTAAAAGGGCTCTTTTGAAGACCTCAGATTGAACTATCAGCAGGGAGCAGCTATTTATTTCCCTTACTCAGATACTGATTGCCTACTTTTCTAACCAATGGGGATGTAAAGTGGCTTACCGCATCATTTGTCCCTCCTTTTTCTACTTCCAACAACTACAGTGTGACAGGTTAGGCTGAGAGTGCAGCTGACTTCAGTCGCTTCTTGCCTGAGTGGGGATTGTAACCTGGGGCAGCCCAGTCTGAATCCTGTATTCTAATGCCTTTATCGTATGGTGAAAGGCCAGGAGACAAGAGAAAGCGTGCAGCAGACTGCCACAGAGGGACCCATGACCTTTAGAAGAGACGTTGGCATTACCCCGTGGCTTCCCCTGGGACTCCCTCTTCCCATAAACATTTTGGTACAAGCTGCTAATTATGAGTTCTCTTCCCAACCAAGATGTGCTTCAGAACATTTTTTCCAGCCACTCCTGGTTTATGACTTCTGAGACTTCTCCATTAGTGCAGCATCAGTGGAGTGCGGAAGAGGGTGGGGGGGGGGAAGCAAAGTCACTGAGGACGAGAGAGAAGCCGTATTGCCAGTGAAGCTTCATAGCTATGAGCCCACCCTCAGTAGAAGACTACAGACGAATCCCAGGGCCTGAACTTGGACAGCTCCCCTTTAAAAAAGCACAATACACCAGGGATGACTGGCAGAGAAAAGAAGGGGTGGCCTAGCATGTTGAGCCTGGCCAGGGCCAACGGGGTGTGCGTGTGTGCTGCTGCTGCCTCCTTGCCAGCAAGTCTCCCCCCTCAACTCCACCCCCCACAGCTGAGTGTACCCCACCTGCCTCCACTGCCAGGGCAGGTTATGTGCAGTGAGACTGGCTGGGAGGGGAGTCCCTGGACCCAAAGGTAGCCAGCTGCCCCACTGCTCAGCCTCTCCCAGGCCCTCCATGCCCCCCTCTGAGCAGCGAGGGCATCCTGGTCTACCTGGCTAGCTTGGGAGTGATGCCATGGCCAAGCTGGGTCCCACAGGCATGGCTCCCTCTGCCTGGCAGCGAAGCCTCCTTGCTTGTCCACCTGGCCCCCTGCCAGCCTAGCAGGAGTGCTGTGATTTGGCTGTGCCAGCCACTGGCCAGGCTTGGCCTACCTGCCCTCCTCACTCCCCACAGCTGGCCTGAGCAGGGGGGTTCAGACATTGTGGTTCCCCAAGACCATTGGTCCACCAGTATCTTTCCAGGTGGCCATAATGGCGAGTCCACTTCTCATTCCAGACAGAAAAGTTAAGGGGGCAGACAGAAGAGTGAACTTGGTCAAGAATGGATTTAATGACTCCAGAGCATTTTACAGCTCCCATTCCTTCCCTGACAATCCAGACAAAAACTGAAGGCACATTTCCCCTAATATCTACCCAGTGAAAAGTGTGAGAGCCTTTTTTTTTTTTTAATTAAAACCCGGGAACCCAGGCCCTCCAGGCCCCCCTCTGAGCAGCGATGGCATCCTAGTCTGCGTGGCTAGCTTGAGAGTGATGCCATGGCCAAGCTGTGTCCCACAGGCATGGCTCCCTCTGCCTGGCAGCGAAGCCTCCTTGCTTGTCCACCTGGCCCCCTGCCAGCCTAGCAGGAGTGCTGTGATTTGGCTGTGCCAGCCACTGGCCAGGCTTGGCCTACCTGCCCTCCTCACTCCCCACAGCTGGCCTGAGCAGGGGGGTTCAGACATTGTGGTTCCCCAAGACCATTGGTCCACCAGTATCTTTCCAGGTGGCCATAATGGCGAGTCCACTTCTCATTCCAGACAGAAAAGTTAAGGGGGCAGACAGAAGAGTGAACTTGGTTAAGAATGGATTTAATGACTCCAGGGCGTTTTACAGCTCCCATTCCTTCCCTGACAATCCAGACAAAAACTGAAGGCACATTTCCCCTACTATCTGCCCAATGAAAATGGTAAGAGCCTTTTTTAAAAAAATGAAAGCCAGGAATTCAGAGAGACAACATAATTTTATGCGAACACTGCCTGAACATGCCTCCTGTTGCTGCAGGCCTGCTGCCCAAAAGGGGAGGTGGGCTCTCCCCGTCTCTAGTGGACTTCAAGCAGAGATAGGCAGCTGTCTAGCTAGAGATTTCCTGCACAGCTGGAGATGAGACTATATTGCCTAGAAGGCCCCTTCCTATTCCAAAATTTTAGTATAGGAAACAAAATTTCTTTCCTCAGGCAGGCAGTACTCCAGACAGGAAAATTTAGTGAAAAATTGATTTTCATTTCCTCCGTATTCTCTGTAATTGACTCTTTTGCACATCATTGTATTTAGCTTAATGAAATATTTCTGTCTGCTCTTTAGTTCCCCAGAAATGGAACATGACCCATAAGTAGGCTACCATATCTTAAAAGTTGCAAAGAAAGTTTTAGGAGATCACAGAATACATATTAAGAAATCTTAACTTGAGCTGTTGCAGCAGAATAATATTTTGTAGGGCTGAAATGACACAACATGACCATCTCACATATGACGAGTATGCATACTTTTAAAAAAAGGTTTCAAAATCTAGACTTATAAGTACAATTAATCTGTAGAAACCAGTGACTGTATCAAAATGAGCAATGTAAACAGTGGTCTGTGACCACGATGGTAGTAATACAAGTCAGCAGTGAAAACTTATCATGACAAGAACCCACAGTTCATTTGGGATCACAATGATACAACGGGTTGACTTACTCTCGATGTTATGGCAAGCCAGCTCACAGTCTGCCGAATTTAGGAAGAGATTCTCATTCCCTCGACACCCACCATAAAGTAACATATTGCAAGTCTGTAAGTCTTGGTCATAATACCAGCGAGGAAGTTTACCCCTGCATGCTCCTTTATCTTTTGGCAGCAGGCACATCTCTCTGTGGTCTATAAGCAAAAGAGAAAGTGAATCGTGCTTCAGTACAATCCGACTGGAGGGTGTGTGCAGATTGTAAATAGATCCCACTTCAACAAAAGCAGCCTTGGCAGCAGAGCACTATGGAAAGTTAACCCAAAAGCAAGAGATAATTGCCTCATGGCCATTGTGCACAGTCTTCCACCATCTTCTAGCGGCCCATCAAGTGGTTACAAGGTGGGAGGAGGACTAGGGAGAACCGATTCAGACCCTCACTCTGCCATGAAATCGGCTGCCTGACCTTGAGATAGGTCCCTTTCTACCTAACCTACCTCAAAGGGCTGTTGTTGAGGATCCAACATGGCTTCCCTTATGCTCTTATGTTCCAGGTTTGGTACCCAGTCCCCTCCCCCTACATTTCCTGCTCAAAAGATCAGACTTAAGGTAATGTGAAAGACTTCCGCCGGAGACCGTGAAGAGCCCTTGCCAGTGTGAGGAGGGGGGGGGGAAAGCTTGATAGCTATGAGCCCACCCTCAGTAGAAGACTACAGACAAATCCCGGGGCCCGCACTTGCATAGCTCCCCTATAAAACCGCACAACACGCTTCAGGGCTGATACGCAGAGAAAAGAAGTGGTAGCCTAGCATGTTGAGCCTGGCCAGGGCCAACGGGGAGTGCGTGTGTGCTGCTGCTGCCTCCTTGCTGGCAAGTCTCCCCCCAACTCCAGCCCCACAACTGAGGGTGCCCCACCTGCCTCCATTGCCAGGGAAGGTTATGTGCAGTGAGGCTGGCTGGGAGGGGAGTCCCTGGACCCAGAGGTAGCCAGCCGCCCCACTGCTCAGCCTCTTCCAGGCCTGCCATGCCTCCCTCTGAGCAGCGAGGGCATCCTGGTCTACCTGGCTAGCCTGGGAGTGATGCCATGGCCAAGCTGGGTCCCACAGGCATGGCTCCCTCTGCCTGGCAGTGAAGCCTCCTTGCTTGTCCACCTGGCCCCCTGCCAGCTCACCAGGAGTGCTGTGATTTGGCTGTGCCAGCCACTGGCCAGGCTTGGCCTACCTGCCCTCCTCACTCCCCACAGGTGGCCTGGGCGGGGTTGTTCAGAAGTTGAGGTTCCCCAAGGCCATTGGTCCACCAGGTGGCCATAATGGCAAGTCTACTTCTGGTCCTAGACAGAAAGGTTTAGGGGACAGACAGAAGAGTCAACTTGGTATTATCTACCCAATGAAAAGTGTGAGAGCTTTTTCTAAAGAAACAAAGAAAGCCTGGAATTCAGAGAGACATAATTTTGTGCAAACACTGACGGCACATGCCCCCTGCTGACCAAAAGGGGAGGTGGGCTCTCCCCCTCTCTACTGGACTCTACTAAGCAGAGATAGGCAGCTACTAAGCAGAGATAGGAAGCTGTCTAGTTTGAGATTTCCTGCACAGCTGGAGATGAGACCAGATTGCCTAGAAGGCCCCGCCCCCTTCCAATCCCAAGATTCTAGTATAGAAAACAGCATTACTTTCCTGAGGCAGGCAGTACTCCAGACAGGAGATTTTAGTGGAAAATTGATTTTCATTTCCTCCACATCCTCCGTAGCTGAATGCCTCGCACCTCATTCTATTTAGGTTAAAGAAATATCTTGTGTAGAAACCTTCACATGTGCCTTCATTGACTTCCAGTCGGCATTCTTTGGGAACTCCTAAAGGAAAAAGAATTTACATATCCATCAAAAGGCCAATCTAAGGTCAGTTTATGAGCCATGCTGCCTGGTTGTGCAAAGCGTCCATCCCTGTAGGCTGTGGTATGGCTGGCAGGACCAGTGGTCCATGGAGTTCCTCAGTCGTTTTATCATCAGTCTACAAGCAGTTACATGGGCATGTTCACAAACATGGAACACTGACCACATACAAACACGAACAACAAGGTTATGAAGAGTACATGGTCTTTTAAAAATGGAAGGTTGTGTTCTCAGTAATCACAGGCTTTTTATTTCTACATTTATACCCTACTTTTCTCTGCAGTTCGGACCCATAGTGGCTTACAACATTGCATTCTATTTTAGCCCTCAGAACAACCCTGTGAGGTAGTGTCATGCATACGGCCAGCAATATAGGGGAACAGCTGCTGGACTTGACCAAAATGGTCACAGAGGATGTTTCTGTAAATAGAAACATAGATAGCCTGGCCTCTCAGTTACACATGCCAAAAAGGGAGTTGAGAGACCAGCACAGAATAGCCTTGGAGAGGGACAAGGAGCAAAGTAGTAACACAATTATATGGTTTTATGTAGATTAAAAGAAGAGGAGGAGGAGATTGGATTTATACCCTACCCTTCATGTCGGTGTTGGGGGGGACATCGGCTTGCAGAGCGGCAGGGACACTCCTGGAAGTAGGAGGAGCCCTGCGGCACTGGGGGGGAGGCTGGCACACACTGAGCCACGAAACTTTGAGCCTCCAAGTTGGAGGAAGGCGGCAAGCGGCTCGGCCACGTAGAGGGTGGCGGCAGGGCAGGGCAGCAGGCTGAGGTCGCAGGCCAGGCGCAGGGTGGGCCCTTCGTGGCTGGGAGCAGCAATGGTGCACGGGCTCCTGGCCAGGGGAAGATGGGCGCCCATCAATGGCCCACCGCCTCATCCATGGCCCGGCACTCTAGGCGAATGCCTAGTTCGCCTAGCGGGTGAGCCGGCCCTGACTACACCAAACTGGCTCTCACTAGAAGCTGCAGTACCCATGTCGATATTGTTGAAGCCCAGGTACAAAAGGGTCTGAGAATGGCAAGAATGTCCAACTTCACAGAAGTGAACATATGGTTCAAAGATGGGGTGTATTGGTTGAGGGCCAGAAGATATTCATTTGTGTGAGACACTTGCAATCCTTGTTTTTAAATAAGCTTTTTTAAGACAAACAATAGCAAGAACGAACAAACAGGTCTTATATATTTTAATAAGACTTGCATGTACAGGTATAACCTTATATGGTGTTTGAAGATAAGTAGTTGGCCAAGCATGTGTGCCTTTATCAAGTGGAACGGCTAACTTTTGTTAGAGGATGATATTCAAAACCTAAAAAAATGAGAAGCTGGATTGATTGAGAGCTTCTTCCCAGAAGGGGCTACTTACCTGTGAGCTGCTTATCTTTGGGGAAATTTATTTGTATAGACTTATGTAATCGCTCTCCTTTAATTATTTGTGTAACAATAATAGATGGTCTAGATTTCTGTTGATTTGTTGGGAATGCATCATTGCTTTAATAAAAGATCAGTATGGAAGCAGAGATTCTTTAATGTTTTACTTGTGGACTGTACCCGTAACAGCTCTAGAATGTTATTGAGTTGTACTTCAAGCCATGAGCTAAATGATCTGATACTGGAAAGTTAACTAGATGACCAGGGCTTCGTATGAACAGATAAATTAAAAGAGACCTCCCAGCTGCGAAATTATCAGAATTACAGAATCAACCGGGGAACCGTAATATGCAAAATATGATTTTATAAAGTGAATGAATATTTAAAGTGTTGCATACAGAATAGTTACAAGAGTACTTATAACAGATAAGAGAATCATCAGTTATATTTAATGAAGCTGTCGACTTTCTCTCTTCCTTTCATTTCCAGGCTTCCTCAGAAGAAGATTCTCTTGTACAACAATTTACTATTTACTGTGTGTTGTTTCTTCTTCATACATTCTCTATACATTTCAAAGTTTATATTCCAACTAGGTAACAATAACCTTCATATCTGGCTCCAATCCAATCTGCATACGCTATTCAAAGCTCCGTCTCCCAGTTCTCAGTCTGGTATTGTAGCCACGACATGAAGTTTGGAACATCCCTCCATAAGTTACTAATGTTCTAATTTCCAGTGATTTTTGTTGTTTAAATACAGAGTGTAGTATAAAAGTCACTAACAACCTCGTTCTGTGGATGTGACCTCAGTTAAGCAAATTTGCAAAACTAGTGGTACATCTCACGTATTATGAACAGAACTCCAAATCTGGGACTTATATCTGCTCTTTAGCTCCCCAGAAATAGCACATGACACATAATTGGGCTCCCCCAGTTTCACGATGGGTTTCAAGGTGCTCTAAGTGAGATCATCAATGTCCCTCATTGATGGACTGTTCTCTAGAGCACTCAAAGAAGCAGTGGTCTGCCCACTCTTGAAAAAACCATCACTGGACACGGCCTATTTGGCAAATTACCGGCTGGTCTCCAACTTGCCCTGTCTGGGCAAAATAATAGAGAGGGCTGTGGCAATACAGCTTCAGTGCTTTCTGGATGACGCTTCCATTTTAGATCCCTTCCAGTCTGTCTTTCGCCCTGGCCATGGGACAGAAACAGTACTGGTCGCCCTTATGCAAGATCTCCAGAGGCATCTGGATCGGGGCGGATCAGCAGTACTGTTGCTTTTGGACCTGTCAGCCACATTTGACACGGTCAACCATTAGTTACAGATCCACCGCCTTGCCAACACAGGAGTTCAGGGGTCTGCTTACAATGGGTTGTCTCCTTTCTCCGAGGTTGGGGACAGAGGGTGGCGCTTGGGAAGCAGACGTCCCAAAGGCTCCTGCTGATTTGTGGAGCGCCTCAAGGGGCAGTGCTCTCCCCGATGCTCTTCAATATCTATATGTGCCCCCTAGCCTAGATTGCCCGGAGGCATGGGCTGCGTTGTCACCAATATGCAGACGACACCCAGCTTTATCTGTTGTTGGGCAGCCAGTTTGACTCTAAACCAGAAGATCTAGATTGGGCCTTAGAAGCCATGGCTGGTTGGCTTAGAATGAGCCAGCTGAAACTGAATCCGATGAAGACGGAGGTTCTGTGCCTGAGCCGACGCGATCCGAGGGCAGGGATCCCACTCCTGACCTTCGATGGGGTGCCATTGGTGCCAGTGCTGGAGGTTAGGAGTTTGGAAGTGCTCTTGGATGCCTCCTTAACAGTGGAGGCCCAGGTAGCAGCCACTGCCAAGTCAGCCTTTTACCATCTCTAGCTGATTAGGCAGTTGGCTCCCTTCCTCAACTGCAACGAATTGGCAACAATGACCCACGCAATGGTCACCTCAAGACAGGACTACTGTAACACTCTCTACATGGGGCTGCCCTTGTCACAAATCCGGAAGCTGCAGCTAGTGCAAAATGCAGCAGCCAGGCTACTGATGGGCTTCTCTATGTGGAAGCACATCCAGCCTGTGCTGAAGGCATTGCACTGGCTGCTGATGGCTTTCCGAGTTCGCTTCAAGGTGCTGGTTCTTACCTTGAAAGCCCTATATGGTCAGGGACCGACATACCTGAGGGACTGCCTTTCCGCATATGTACCCCAGCGAGCACTGCGTTCAGGGTCGCTAAATCGATTGGCCCTCCAAGGCCCTAAAGACATCAGACTGGCAACAACTAGGGCCAGGGCATTCTTGGTGGCAGCTCCGTACTGGTGGAATGAACTCCCAGCAAAGATCAGGGCCCTGCGGGACCTTGTACAGTTCTGCAGGGCCTGCAAGATGGAGCTCTTCCGCCAGGCCTTCAATTAAGGAGCCGCTGCCACCACCATCACCAACTTTATCACTAAAGAGGCGCCCGATTCCACCACGACAATCCATGCCCATTGTATATATAAGACAAAGACTGATAACTGATTAATAAAGTGCCATTGATGCCATCCCTAATGTATTAGTTTATAACTAACTAGCTAGCACTATGTATTGAATTGTTTTAGACGGTTATATCGTTGCTATAACTGCTTTTATGTATCTTTTAAGCCGCCCTGAGCCTGCCCCGGTGGGGAGGGCAGGATATAGATAATATAAATAAATAAATAAATAAATCTCCCTTATAAATAATAGCCAAATGGTAGTGCCACTTCTTTAGAACAATCCACACGCTCCAAAATCAGTTCGCTCTCTGATCTGTCATTCAGAGGGTCTCCCTATCCACTGGCTGCTTTGCCTGAGTCCTGCCTCCAACATTCTAAACATTTTGCTGTTCCTCTCCCCACCATAGCCAGTCAGAACACAGAGGTTATTTGCATATGCAGCCTCATTGGCCTTTGCCTCGGAACACAGAGGTCGTTTGCATATGCGACTTGATTGGTTTTTGCCTCTAACATTCTAAACAGTTTGCTGTTCTGAGGTAAAATATGTCAAATCTCCAGGTCAGGGCTGGAGATCACTCAGAATTATAACTGCTTTCCAGATGGAAGAGATCAGTTCCCCTGGAGAAAATGGTGGGCTCTGTATCCTTATATGCTGCTGAGGTGGCCCCCATATGACAGCCAATGTGATGTAGCAGTCAGGGCTTCAGAGCATGGGAGAGGCTGCAGGTGCATGGGCAGTGGAAAGCTGAAGAGTGAGGGGGAAATAAAGGTAGGTTGATGATTGGCTGGGAAGGAGATAGGATTGCCAACTCCAGGTGGGAAATTCCTGGAGATGTGATGGATGGAGCTTGAAGAGGGTGAGGTTTCAGGAGGCGTGGGACCTCGGACAGGTACAAAGCCATAGACTCCACCCTCCAAACCAACCATTCCCTTCTGGGGAACCATCATTGCCAATCTCCAGGTGAGGGCTGGAGATCACTCAAAATTACAACTGTTCTTTAGGTAGCAAAGATGAGTTCCTCTGGGGAAAATGGTGGACTCAGTGTCATTATACACTGCTGAGGTCGCCACAGCAAATTGACACTGAGTGTCCAAGGCTGGGGCACCCACCCAGAGCCTCTTTTATTTCCACAACGAGCTAAATAGTTTATAAGGTGCAAAGAAAGTTTCAGGAAATCACAGAATGCATATCTTAACTTGAGCTGTTGCAGGAGCATAATATTTTGTAGGGCTGAAATGACACAGCACGAACATCTCACATATGACGAGTATGCATACTTAAACAAAATAGGTTTGAAAATCTAGACTTAAAAGTACAATAAATGTGCAGAACCAGTGACTTTATTAAAGTAAGCAATGGAAATGGTGGTCCGTGGCTATGATGGTAGTAATCGAAGAAGAGTTGGTTTATATACCCCACCTTTCACTACCCGAAGGAGTCTTGAAGCGGCTTACAATTTTCTTCCCTTCCTCTCCCCACGACAGACACCCTGTGAGGTAGGTGGGGCTGAGAGAGCTCTGAGAGAACTGTGACTGGCCCAAGGTCACTCAGCTGGCTTCATGTGGAGGAGTAGGGAATCAAACCCGGTTCTCTCAGATTAGAGTCCGCCACTCTTAACCACTACACCAACCTGGGTCAGGTCAGCAGTGAAAACTTATCATGACAAGAACCCACAATTTATTTAGGATCACAATGATATAACAGGTTGACTTACTGTTGATGTTTTGGCAAGCCTGCTCACACTCTTCCTTAGTTAGGAAGTTATTGTTATTCCCTGGACACCCACCATAAATAAACGTCTGGCAAGTCTGTGAGTATCGGTCATAATGCCACCTAACATGGCTAGCCTTGCAGAATCCTCCTTCTTTTGGCAGCAGGCAGATATCTATAAGCCACAGGGCAAGAGAGGAATGATACAACGGGTAGACTTACTCTTGATCTTATGGCAAGCCTGCTCACACTCTTCGTAATCTGGGAAGTTATTGTCATTCCTTCCACAACCATCATAAAAAAACTCCATGCAAGTCGGTGAGGATGGGTCGTAATACCAGCTAGGAAGAAAAGCCCGGCATGCTCCTGCTTCTTCTGGCAGCCGGCAGATCTTTCTGTTGTCTATAAGCAAAAGGGAAAGTGAATCGTGCTTCAGTACAATCTGACTGGAGGGTGTGTGCAGATTGTAAATAGATCCCACTTCAACAAAAGCAGCCTTGGCAGCAGAGCACTATGGAAAGTTAACCCAAAAGCAAGAGATAATTGCCTCATGGCCATTGTGCACAGTCGTCCACCATCTTCTAGCAGCCCATCAAGAGACAACTAGGTATAGTGGTTAGAGGATGGGACGAGGACTAGGGAGACCTGAATCAGACCCTCACTCTGCCATGAAATTTGCTGCGTGACTTTGAGATAAGTCCCCTTCTACCTAGCCGACCTCACAGGGCTGTTGTTGAGAATGAAATGGGTACGGGGAAGGGTGGGGCAATCATATGACAGGAAGATCAGGAAACAGATGTGACTATTTCTAGAAGTCTGGGGAGGGGCAAGGGCATAGTGGCTAAGCAGCTGCATGGCAGTCTCTGGGGCAGTGATGTTCTGTATCCTTGGTGCTTCGGGGGCTCTGGCCCCACCGATGGACCTCCTGATGGCACCTGGATTTTGGCCACTGTGTGACAGAGAGTGTTGGACTGGATGGGCCGTTGGCCTGATCCAGCACGGCTTCTCTTATGTTCTTATGCCCCAGGTAAGGCACCCAGTCCCCTCCCCCCACATTTCCTGCCCAAAAGATCAGACAGCAGGTAATGTGAAAGACTTCTGCCGCAGACCCGGAAGAGCCCTTGCCTGTGTGAGTACAGAATGCTGACTTCCATAGACTATCGGCCCGATTCAGGATAAGGCAGCCTCAGGAGTTCAAGGTCGACCTTAAATGGGACATACTTGTCAGTTTGTAACGGGTTAAACTAGAGGCAAGCCACAAGTGTCCCATCTGTACAGACGTTCTTTTGTGGCACTGCGCATTTCCTATTCTGATCACTTTAATTATGGGAATTAAAATGGGTACACAGAAAAACTGCAAATTGCGCGGCGGCGGGGGTGGGGGGACGGACGGACCCTCCCTCTTGCGGTTCTAGAGGGGTTCACGAAGAACCTGCACTGCTGCAAGTCAGACGGCTCTCGAACACTGGGGAGAGGAAAGGATCCGATGGGGCGCGCGGATTTCTTGACAGGAGCATCGCGCTGTGGGCGACGGAGGTCACCCTGAGTCCAACGAAGCCACACGCGAACAGCCGCGGAGGGCCAAGGCGGCGAAGCCTCTCCTAACGCGATTACCTCCCGCGGGCCGCCAGGGACAGACCTGCTGCCCCAGAAGCAGCAGCAAAAAGCAG
>NW_015172008.1:583548-592816 GCF_001447785.1 Gekko japonicus
TGCAGAGTTTGGAGAGGGTAGGTTTGCCAGGTCTGGGTTGGAAAATGCCTGGAGACTTTGGGGGTTGGATCCGGAAGAGGATGAGGTTGTGGAGGGGAGGGGAGGGGAGGGGAGGGGAGGGGGCTCAGACGGGTATGGTGCCCGACAGACAGCCTAGCTTCCAAAGCGGCCCTTTGGTCCAGGGGAGCTGATCTCCGTGGTCTGGTGGTCATCGGTTGTAGCTCCGGGCGGTCTCCAGGCGGGCCCCACTCGGAGATTGGCAACCTTTCCCTCTAGCCACGCTCAAGACGACCTGCACCGTTTCCACAGAGGGCGTGGAAGGGTTCCTCTTCTCCCCCTTCACAGTGAGTTGTCCGAAAACTAGAGCTTGGAATATGGAGCTCATGAAAGGTGCACCCACTGACATTTATCTCGTCTAGATAACTATCAAGAGGGATTCTGCCCTTCTTTCTGGCCTCCCTGGTCACTGGCTCAAGGTCTACAGGCTTCACTGAGTGAGGGAATTTAAGATTATAGCCTCAACAAATAACTCACTTGATATGTTCTGATAGTTGACTGAAATCATGTTAAGTCCTGACATTTGACAGGATTATCAATCATGTCTCCTTCTCATTCCCCTGCGCCCCCCCCCCAAAAGCATGGTGGATGGGAGAGACATGAAGTTGTATGAGGCCACTCTGTAACCTTTACAGAGCCAGTTTGGTGTAGTGGTTAAGTGTGCAGACTCTAATCTGGGAGAACCCGGGTTGATTCCCCACTCCTCCACTTGCAGCTGCTGGATGACCTTGGGAAAGCCGTAGTACTGTCAGAGCTGTTCTTGAAAAAGAGCAGTTTCTGTCAGAGCTCTCTCAGCCCCACCTACCTCACAGGGTGTCTGTTGTGGGGAGGGGAAGGGAAAGGAGTTTGTAAGCTGCTCTGAGACACCTTTGGGTAGTGAAGGGTGGGGTATAAATCCAATCTCTTCTTCTTCTTCATGGCTGAATGAAAACTGAAACAGTGTCCTCACTGCAACACCATGCTTAATAAAGAGGGCACAGTGCATTTGGAGGGTTCACCTTCTCTTCTGTGAAAGGCTACAATATGCGTGGCATTTCTTCATTATTCACACTGGGTGTTAGTCTGTCCACAGTAGAGAAAAAGGAATAAGCTGCTGTATCTGGCTGTGTTGAGAGATTTAAAAGTAAAAGACATCTCCAAGCTGCCGGAGTGGCAGCACTAGAACAGCTGTATAAGACCTTTTCTGTATCCCCCTTGCCAAATCCCCCCCAATCGATCTTTTGCACAGCTTAATTTTTTGCTTTCCTACCTTTTTTTGCCCCATATGGGACTCAAAGCAGCTTACAATACAGTCTCTCCCCCCCCCCCGGAAAAAGCAGGAGAAGATGAGGCTTCTGAGTGAAGACCGGGTCCTCATGAGAGCCAAAATACTAAAGGTGCTCAGCTCAAGCTCTGGCCATGACCTGTGAGTAGAGGAGGAACAAACTCAGTGAGTAGAGGAGGAACAAATTCAGCTCCTGCTAGCCAGATAGTGGAGCCTTCCCAATTCCCTGTCTTGCCAGGAGTAAGGAAAAGCATTTTTATTTGTGTAGGGGAATCAAAAAAGCGGTCCTTCCACTGAGGAAGTTACAGTTATGGAGTGCCTGGTCTCTGCAGGTATACCCACTGCAGTAGGCTTCATTGTGCTTATATGCTACTCCCTGGTCCATGTGAGAGTTTTCTCTTCCTTCTGTTAACATGGATTACAGTAAAATGCACGCTGTAGGGTTAGCTACAGCCTGGAGGAAAAAAATGTCCTGCCCCTTTAATCGTTTTTTAAAATAGTTTAATAGTTTTGTTTTTTTCCTGCAGGTTGTTGGCAACCCTAAGAGTAGTAGGCTTGACATGAAAGGGGGGGAAAACCCCACTGGTTAACTGAGCTGGTTTGAAATGCAGATTTGCAAGGGGCAAGGACTGGAATGTTGCATTCCATGGAAGTGAGGCCCTTATTTATTTCCTTAGAATTATGAAGCCTTGAGAAAGGACTCTAGATGAAACTGAACACTCCTTGTGTATCCTTAATTATGTTGCAATGTTTATATATACATACCCTAGGCTAGTTTCAATTCAGTGAAACAAAGAGGCATTAGAATCATTCAGTGGTTGTCAGGCTGACTACTTAAATCAGGGGTGTGGAACTCATTTGTTATGAGGGCCGGATATAACATAACTGAGACCCTGCTGGGCCGGGCCATGTGTGTCATAAAATGTAATGCCAGGTAGCAGAGAAATAAACTTTATAAAGGACACAAACACAAAGGGTTTTTACTTAAAATAAAAACATTCTTAAAACATTAGCACTCTTGCAATATTTTGTTTATTTAACAGTGTCTGATAACTGACACCTCTTGCTCTGAATTATTGCATCAAAATGTCTGTGCTGTTGCAATTGTGAGTACACTGTTCAGGTGTGTATCTGTAAGCTGCAAACTTATGATGACGCAGCAACAGCAGAACTGGAAGAAGAAGCAAAAGACAGCCAGTTCCACTGTGGCTGTGATAGAAGCCCTCCGGGGGCCTGATCCGGCCCCTGGGCCGCATGTTTGATACTCTGACTTGAATCATCCCCAGTGTGAATAATGTAGGCACTGGCTCTAATGCTGTTGGATTTATTTGTGTTGTCTTGAATACAAAATGACAATTATTTTACTTCTCTGGATGTTGGAGGGAAATAAATTTTACCATTAGCCTGCTGCTGGTTCGAGCTTGACAATTTGGCAGATGATGACTGTACACTCAGAACTTAGGGGGTGAGGTAATTATTTGTACATCTTAGTTCTTTTCAGTTCTAATTCCATGCTATTGGTCATTTAGCCTGTCACAATTTAGTTGTAGCCATAGGCCTGGATATACACAATACTTGTATAAAAACCTTATTTATCCAAGTATGTTAGGAAGAGAACATTCAATGTATCTACTCATCTGAAGCATTAGCAGTACAATGCTCAGCGGAGTTATAGCTTTCTAAACCAATTGACTTCAATGGATTTAGAAAGGTATAACTCAGTTTGGACTGCACTGTAAATGACAGTATGTATGTATGTACATATCACATTTTTTGCCCAGTCTTCCTCTACAGAGCTCAAGATAGTGTATATGATTTCCCGCTTCTTCATTTTTATCTTTTCAGTACCTATATGAAGTAAGTTAGGCTGAAGGATAGTGATTGGCCCAAAGTCTCACAGTGACTTAAATCAAGGATTTGAACACAGAACTTCTGAGTCCTAGTATGGCCTCACAACCATTCCCCCACATGAGTTACAAAGGGAGACTTTTAGTAGGACCTTGGAAGGTTTTCTTTGTGGTCACGATGGTTTTAAAAGCCAGTTCCACTTTGTGGGACATATCGGGAGAGGTGGTCCCAAAGGTACCTAGATCCCTGACCGTTAAGGGCTTTAAAGGTAACCACCAAAACCTTGAATCTGATCCCGTGCTCCACTGGCCACCAGTGCAGCTCTTGTAGCACTGGATAGATATGTGCCCTCTGTGAAGTCTCTGTAAGGACCCGCACAGCCGCATTTTGTACCAGTTGGAGCTTCCAGGTCGGTCTAAAGGGTAGCCCTACATAAAGCAAGTTACAATAATCCAACCTGGAGGTGACCGTTGAATGGATTACTGTGGCATGGTTGGGGCGAGACAGGTAGGGGGCTGCTTAACTTGGCGCAGTTGGAAAAATGCCCGCTGTAGAACATTGGCGATCTGGGCCTCCATAGACAAAGTGGCGTCCAAGATCACCCCCAAGCCCCTGATGGTAGGTGCTGGTGTCAGAGGCACCCCATCGAGGGCTGGGAGTTGACTCCCCAATCCTGACTCTCCCCCACCCACCCACCCCCAGCCACAGAACCTTTGTCTTAGCTGGATTCAGCTTCAACTGACTTTGTTTCAACCATCCCACCACAGCCTCCAGCTCCTCGTCTTGATTTTTGGGGGCAGAGTCTAGGCAGCTGCCCATCAACAGGTATAGCTGGGTGTCATCAGCATATTGGTGACACCCGAGCCCGAACCTCTGAGCCAGCTGGGCAAGGGGGCGCATATAGATATTCAACAACATTAGGGAGAGAATCGCCCCCTGAGGCAGCCCACATATTAGTGGGTGTCTAGTTGACGTCTCTCCTCATATCGCCACCCTCTGTCCCTGATCATGGAGATCAGCCTCTTCAAGACTGTCCCATGGACTCCTACATCAGCAAGGTAGTGGATCAAAAAATCATGATCAACCACGTCAAACGCTGCCGTAAGATCTAACGATATAATCAGCACTGACCCGCCCCGATCCAGCTGCCTACGGAGGTCATCTGTGAGGGTGACTAACACCGTCTCCGTCCCATGGCTGGGGCAGAAACCAGCTTGGAATGGGTCCATTGCCGATGTTTCATCCAGGAAACTCTGGAGCTGCTCAGCAATTGCTCTTTCAATTACCTTACCCAGAAACGAAAGATTCGAGACTGGGCGGTAAATGGCTGCTGAATTCAGATCTAAAGTCAGCTTTTTCAAGAGCAAAACAACCATGGCCTCCTTCAATCCCTCTGGGTAGACCCCTGAATCAAGGGACAGATTAATAATGTCTGCCAGGGGACTCCATATACCTTCGCTACCAGCCTTCACCAGCCACGAAGGACAGGGGTCTAGGAGACACTTGGTTGGCCTAACAGCACCCAGGATCCTGTCGACATCGGTTTGAGAAAGCTGGTTGAAAGTTTCCAAAACTGAATCCAGAGATGGCCATGGAGTCTCCAGTTCATTTATTATATCAATGGTGGCTGTGAGGTCGCAGCAGAGAGACAAGACTTTTTTTAGCAAAAAAAGCTCGCAGAAACTTCAGAATTAAGAGCCAGTTTCTTAACATTTTGATTCTTCTCAGTGAGGGAAGTTAGTGGTCCAATCACCCTAAACAACTGTGCTGAGTGTGAGCTTGTGAACGCGATGGAGCCATGAAAAACTCCTTCTTCGCAGCCTTCACCGCCATCTCATAGGCCTTCATAAACCTCCTATAAGATGTTCTTGCCTCTTTGTCATGAGTTTGCCACCATACTCGCTCTAGCTGTCTCAGTTCCCATTTCATCCCCCTGAGTTCCATTGTATACCAGGGGGACAGTTTCACATAAGAGCAGAGAGGGCGCCGGGGAGCAATCTCATTGATGGTTTCAGAAAGATGGGAATTCCAGTTGTCTATCAGGACATCTAATGAGTCACCAGAGAACATCGGATCCTGCAGAGCATTCCAGAATCCTACTGGATCCATGAGTCTCCGTGGGCGAGCATAAATCTGCTCGTCGCCTAGATAGGAGATTGGTGGGATGTTCTTCCGGACCTTTAGGGCAACGTGATCTGACCACGGCACTTTATCCTTATCTACCAGATCTGCTGCAGTGGCTCAAGTGGTTAAGATGCTGAACTGCAGGCTGTGGAAGGTCAGTAGTTCAGCAGTTCGAGATCCAGGTGCTGCATGACGGAGTGAGCTCCCGTCTCTAGTTCCAGCTCCTGCCAATCTAGCAGTTCGAAAGCAAGAAATTGCAAGTAGATAAATAGGTACCACTTCGGTGGGAAGAAAACAGCATTCTGTGCACCTTAGTGTTTAGTCATGCCGGCCACATGACCACGTAAACGTCTTCGGACAGCGCTGGCTCTTCAGCTTTCAGACGGAGATGAGCACCGCAACCCTAGAGTCGGATTTGACCGGCTTTCGAGCAAGGGAACCTTTACCTTTATTTACCAGATCCATATTTATCCCCATGCCAAAAATCAAATGAAGCATGTGGCCTGCCTGATGTGTGGGACCTGATACAATGTGGGAGAGTCCTAGTGCCACCATGGATGACACCAGGTCCGCAGCCTGCCTGGCATCAGCAGTGTCAGCATGGACATTGAAGTCCCTAAGAACAATCAGTTTCAGGAACTCCAGAGCCCAGTCTGCTACCCACTCCAGCAGACTTGGTAGGCTGTCTGCAGGTGTGTTAGGCGAATGGTACACCAAACAGACGGCCAAACTCTCCTCAGTGTCCCAAACGAAACCAACACAATCAATGCCAGTGATTGTTGGGACGTGGAGTGCCCTGAAGGTAAAATCCTCTCGGATGAGCATTGCCACCCCTCCCCCCTGCCCCACAGTTCATGACTGATGATGGACCGAAACACCTGGAGGAGTTAGCTCATTTAGGGCAAAAGTCTCACCCTCTTGAGTCCAGGTTTCAGTCACACACACCAGAATATGAGAAGAGGAGGAGGAGGAGGAGATTGGATTTATATCCCACCCTTCACTTGGAGTCTAAAAGCGGCTTACAAACTCCTTTCCCTTTCCCTCCCCACAACAGACACCCTGTGAGGTGGGTGGGGCTGAGAGAACTCTGACACAAACTGCTCTTTTTCAAGGACAGCTGTGCCAGAGCTTGTGACTGACCCAAGGTCACATCAGCAGGTGCAAGTGGAGGAGTGGGGAATCAAACCCGGTTCTCCCAGATTAGAGTCCACACACTTAACCACTACACCAAACTGGCAGTGAGAAGCTAATGTTGGATCAGGCCAACGGCCCATCCAGTCCAACACACTGTCACACAGTGGCTAAAAATACCAGGTGCCATCAGGAGGTCCAGCGGTGGGGCCAGGACACTAGAAGCCCTCCCACTGTTGCCTCCCCCCAAGCACCAAGAATATAGTGCATCACTTATCCCAGCCTGAGAGTTCCTATCATCTTCAACTACTAAAACACTTCAACTACTAAACACTGCCACAGGAAGTGGTGGCGGCTACAAGCATGGACGGTTTCAAAAGGGAATTAGATAAGCATATGGAGCAGAGGTCAAAAAAATACCTCTTTTTTAGCAGAAACCCTTGACTACATTTTATATCTCCAAAAGTCTGAACTTGAGTTCGGGAACCTCTTCAACACAATTCTTTTTAAAATGTTTAAAAGTTCATGCATTTTCAGTATACAGATTGAAAACTTCATTTCTCTCTTGAGAGTTCTGGGACCTCCATTAAAAAAAAAATGTCCTGCCTGAAGGTAACCGTCCTTGAATGTGATTATCTCAGCTTTCCACAACCACATCCATGACTCTTCCATGTTATTCCATTATATGGTCAAACATTTCCTAAAATAGTTAATAACTGAGACTCTTTCAATGTTATCTGTAGGGATCTATGTATAAGTAAGGCATCTCTTCTTAAAAATCAGAAAACCAGAATGGAACTTTTGAGGAAATACTAGATATATATCGCAGAGGTCATAAGGCATCTAGGACACGTACTGCATTCATTAAGTTGAAGGAAGCTAAAAGAAAGCTCCAGCTATTAGAGATCAGCAAAACACAAAGATCACTAGAGTATAAAAATCAGCTTTATTATGAACATGATAATAATTCTAATAGACTTTTGGGAAGGAAGGTGAAGAATAAACAGTACTCAAATTATATTCCGTTTGCATATGGAAAAACTTCAGATATCTCCAATTTCCTGATTACTATGTATTATTTAGGGTACCCTTTAAAAGAAGAGATTGAAAATAGCTAGCAAGATAGATGTTCTAAAGTGACCCACCTGAATCTAAAGCTTTTTGTTGTTGATACCAGAGAGGTTTTGGGAGCCCCAGTTTTCTGATGGTCAGGTCCACAAAGAAGGATCTTTATTACTTACTAAATATGTATTCCCCACTTTTGTCCTCAAAGGGACCCAACAACAGAAAAATACGTATAAATAAAACAGGAGAATAAAAACAACCTGCTATATCTAGGCTGGTCTTGGATGCAGTGAGCCAGCTCATCCAATGCCAGAGGGCAAAAACCATGAGCTAGAAGCCAAGACTTGTTTGGCGCTTGCCCTTTGGCTTGTACCAAAATGCTCACACCTCAAGCCAGGGTCAAAGTTTGTACCTGGCAACAGGGACAGAAAACAAACACTCAGACATTATATCTGGTAGCAATGTTCTTTCCCATCTTTCTCCTTGTCCTTTCCTAATGGGTTTCCTTTAGAGTTACTGGCTCTGGACTGGTACCCAGTGGGAGATTATGAAGGATCTACCTGATTAGTTTCAGGTTAACACCACAATGCCACTTCCTGCGTATATCACAATGTCATCACATTAGCATGATGTTCTAGGATTCACCAAGAACTCTTTGGTTTAACCATTGTGTTGATGTGATGATGTCACTTTCAGTTCATGCCATCAGTAACCTTTTTACCAGGAGTGATTCCTTCATTCCACCTATCACAGGATATAGTGTTACTACCACCCTTGACAAGATGATGAACAAGCCATCTATAAATCAGATTGCATCAAGCCTTTCACCTTCATCAAGGACTTCAGAAAATGTAGTAATCCTTTCATATGCTATAGTGGCTCTGGAAAGAGCTTCACCCAGAGCCTGTTCAAGTGGATTACCTTTATGGCACTGTACTCTGTGCCATAAACTGACATGACAACTTCTGCCTCAGGGTATTAATGCCCATTCCACTGGATCCACATTCATATCCACCTCATTTCTGAGAGATGAACCTCCACAAGGCTGGTCAGCATCTTCAGCTTCCATTTCCCATTGTGCACAAATGTCAGAAGCTTACAGGACATATCCTTTGGCTATGCTGTGGTGCAATCCATCTTCTCCTGAGTCAAGGCTATGACGGGCAGGGTTCCGTATCAGTCTCCCCATCCCTTTATCCGTCCTTCCATCCCTCCCAGTGTATCACTTGCCCCAGCCTGAGAGTTCGACTGATGGACTTCTGCTCCATATGCTTATCTAATTCCCTCTTGAAGCCGTCCATGCTTCTAGCCGCTGCCACCTCCTGTGGCAGTGAATTCCATGTGTTAATCACTCTGTGGGTGAAGAAGTACTTCCTTTTATCCATTCTAACCTGACTGCTCAGCAATTTCGTTGAGTGCCCATCAGTTCTTGTATTGTGAGAAAGGGATAAAAGTACTTCTTTCTCGACCTGCTCCAGGGGTCATTTTGGGGGGACGCGGGGGGACGCCATCCCCCCGGGTGAGGTGCAGGAGGGCGGGGCCTGGAGCTCAAGGGATAAAAGTACTTCGTTCTCGACCTGCTCCAGGGGTCATTTTGGGGGGGACGTGGGGGGACGCCATCCCCCCGGGTGAGGTGCGGGAGGGCGGGGCCTGGAGCTCCCTGCTGGTGCCCGCTGGAGGTCGCCGCCGGCTGTGGGGAGGACA
This sequence comes from Gekko japonicus, assembly GCF_001447785.1. Lineage (NCBI taxonomy): Eukaryota > Metazoa > Chordata > Lepidosauria > Squamata > Gekkonidae > Gekko > Gekko japonicus. The sequence goes on from NW_015172008.1 coordinate 592,742, forward strand.
CACTTCCGGTGATGTCAGGGGGTGTGGCATATGCTAATGAGTTATGCTAATGAGTCCCCCTAGCTCTTTTTCTAC
>NW_015172008.1:593893-598202 GCF_001447785.1 Gekko japonicus
TGCCACTCCGGATTTTCTCAGTGTTCAAGGCAATTATGTCCATGGCAAAACAACATCCAAATAACATGGGGCAACAGCAGGCTGAAACCGAGCTGACTACTGAAGGGAGGTAATGTAATGCAGAATCGGGGGGGAAACCCAGAATAAAAAGAAGGTTGAACTCAATTTTAGTGCAGAATGGGGGGAAGGAAACCTGGATTAAAAAGAAGGTTGAATTCCATTGAAGCGCAGAATTGCTTGGAGGATACCATGGTGAACATGGATTAAAAGGAGAGTGCAGAAAGGGCCTTACTCACACTCCCCGCACCTTTATGGTCTGCAGAAAGTAGAGAGAGAAGGGATAGCTCTCCCTGTGATTGTGGCTTTAAATGTTCCTGTAAAATGTTCATTTCATATCATGCATCTGAAGAAGTGAGATCTGACTCATGGAAGTATGTGCTGGATTAAACATGGTTAATATGAAAGGTGCCGCTTGATTTCTGTTTCCTTTGCCACAACAGATTAACACAGCTACCTTTCTGAAACAGAGTAAATCAAGGTAGTATATTTTTAGAGTTTGGGTTTTTTAAACTATTTTTAAACATTTTAACTTCACTATGACAGTCATTTAATGACTTAACACTGACTGTGCTCAACTTCTGTTTTTGAAAGCTCAACTCCCATTTTGCAATAGCGTCAAAGATGAAGGAGTACGTGCAGTTTAAAGAGGAACACAGATAAGAAATTCAGCTATACAAGATGCGGTGGAAACAGAAACCATTTTGCTAAGAAGAAAGACTGTAGGAGAGCCTGTAGAAAGGGAAGTGTCTTTCCTATTGAGGTGGCAGTTAGTTACTGGCATTGAGGCAATAATATAACCTACTTGTGAAGTTTATCTACTTCACAAATATCCCCAATGCTACCAGGCCTGAACTGCTGAATATCCCCCCCGCCCCCCTGCCCGCCAGCCAGCCACTTCCACTAAGCTCAGTACCCTTTTCTTAAAGGAAAAGCTTCTAGATCTGATTTAAGGTAGTGCATATGAGCACCATCACTTTGCTGCAGGTAACCAAAGCAAAGTCCCAGAATAAAGTCATATCCTGCATCAAAACGAACCAAAATGACACAAAACCAAAAGCTCACACACTGTTTTGCTCTATTTTGGTTCATCCTGGTACAAGGTATGATTTTGTTTCTGGTTTTGGATTTGCTGGGAATTCTTCAATTCCAGAGTCCTCTCCTTTATATTAAAGCTTCTCCTCCAGAGGACAGAAAATACTTCATGTTAAAGACCCCCTTTACCATCAGGGAAACCAAAGCACACATCCCCTCCCCCCCCATTAAATACTTCAATTTGCTTTCCTAGTCCATGTTTCCCTCCCTCTACCTGAAGTTTATTTTCCCAGTAAACAAAAGATCACAAACCTCCCTGGACTTAGAGACTCATGGATCATATGCGTAGAGTTTGTCTTCTCTTTTTCCAGAAATAATCCATCCGTTTAGCAGGATCTACAAATCCAAGAAAGGGGTCATTGCACATGTTGATCTCTTTAAATACCAAAGAGAAGGAATAAGCAGAGGAGTCCCCATCAGTTTCCCCCCTAGGCAGTTGGCAGTGAACCTGCCCCATGCCCCAACCCCCAAATCCTACAGAACTCAGGCTGAGGCATACCTGAGAGTGGTTCCTGAAGCAGAGCCTCGGTTTCCCTGACTGTAAAAGGGCTCTTTTGAAGACCTCAGATTGAACTATCAGCAGGGAGCAGCTATTTATTTCCCTTACTCAGATACTGATTCCCTACTTTTCTAACCAATGGGGATGCAAAGCGGCTTACCACATCATTTGTCCCTCCTTTTTCTACTTCCAACAACTACAGTGTGACAGGTTAGGCTGAGAGTGCAGCTGACCTCAGTCGCTTCTTGCCTGAGTGGGGATTGTAACCTGGGGCAGCCCAGTCTGAATCCTGTATTCTAATGCCTTTATCGTATGGTGAAAGGCCAGGAGACAAGAGAAAGCGTGCAGCAGACTGCCACAGAGGGACCCATGACCTTTAGAAGAGACGTTGGCATTACCCCGTGGCTTCCCCTGGGACTCCCTCTTCCCATAAACATTTTGGTACAAGCTGCTAATTATGAGTTCTCTTTCCAACCAAGATGTGCTTCAGAACATTTTTTCCAGCCACTCCTGGTTTATGACTTCTGAGACTTCTCCATTAGTGCAGCATCAGTGGAGTGCGGAAGAGGGTGGGGGGGGGGAAGCAAAGTCACTGAGGACGAGAGAGAAGCCGTATTGCCAGTGCTAAGAGAATCATACAGTTTTCTCAGCTAAAATACGTTTACGTTTCCTAATAGCTAAGAAACAAAATTTTGCCACAGTGTGAGTTCTTCACTAAGCACTAAGATGTGATTCAGAACATTTTTTCCAGCCACTCCTGGTTTATGATTTCTGAGACTTCTCCATTAGTGCAGCATCAGTGGAGTGTGGAAGGGGGGGGGGAGAGAAGCAAAGTCACTGAGGACGAGAGAGAAGCCATACTGCCAGTGAAGCTTGATAGCTATGAGCCCACACTCAGTAGAAGACTACAGACAAATCCCAGGGCCTGCACTTGGACAGCTCCCCTTTAAAAAAGCACAACACACACCAGGGATGACTGGCAGAGAAAAGAAGGGGTGGCCTAGCATGTTGAGCCTGGCCAGGGCCAACAGGGTGTGCTTGTGTGCTGCTGCTGCCTCCTTGCTGGCAAGTCCCCCCCCCAACTCCACCCCCAAAGCTGAGGGTGCCCCACCTGCCTCCATTGCCAGGGCAGGTTATGTGCAGTGAGGCTGGCTGGGAGGGGAGTCCCTGGACCCAGAGGTAGCCAGCTGCCCCCCTGCTCAGCCTCTCCCAGGCCCTCCAGGCCCCCCTCTGAGCAGCGAGGGCATCCTGGTCTGCCTGGCTAGCCTGGGAGTGATGCCATGGCCAAGCTGGGTCCCACAGGCATGGCTTCCTCTGCCTGGCAGTGAAGCCTCCTTGCTTGTCCACCTGGCCCCCTGCCAGGGGTTCAGAAGTTGAGGTTCCCCAAGGCCACTGGTCCACCAGTATCTTTCCAGGTGGCCATAATGGCTAGTCCACTTCTCATTCCAGATGGAAAAGTTAAGGGGGCAGACAGAAGAGTGAACTTGGTCAAGAATGGATTTAATGACTCAGCTCCAGAGCCTTTTACAGCTCCCATTCCTTCCCTGACAATCCAGAGATAGGCAGCTGTCTAACTTGAGATTTCCTGTACTGTAGGAAATGAGACTAGATTGCCTAGGAAGCCCCTTCCAATTCCAAAATTTTAGTATAGGAAACAAAATTACTTTTGTCATGGAAGGAAGTACTCGAGACCGGAAATTTTAGTGAAAAATCGATTTTCATTTCCTCCGCATCCTCTGCAGTTGAATCTCTTGCACATCATTGTATTTAGGTTAAAGAAACATTTCTGTCTGCTCTTTAGCTCCCCAGAAATGGCACATGACACATAATTTGCTTACCCCAGCTTATAACTTGCAAAGAAAGTTTTAGGAAATCACAGAATACGTACTTAAAGATATTAACGAGCTGTTGCAGCAGAATATTCTGTAGGGCTGAACTGACACAGCATGACCCTCATACATACGATAAATATAATCTAGACTTATAAGTACAATTAATCTGTGGAAACCAGAGACTATTAAAATGAGCAATCCATGGCCATGATAGTAGTAATACAGGTCAGCAGTGAAAACGTAGCATGGCAAGAACCCACAGTTCATTTGGGATCACAATGATACTATGGGTTGACTTACTCTTGATCATATGGCAAGTCAGCTCACACTCTTCCTTAGTTGGGAAGTTATTGTCATTCCCTAGACACCCCTTAAAAATAAACCTCTTGCAAGTCTGTGAGTATGCGTCGTAATACCAGCGAAGAAGAGAAGCCATGCAGAATCCTTCATCTTCTGGCAGCAGGCAGAACTCTCTGTGGTCTATAAGCAGAAGGGAAAAGGAAAGAGAAGGTGCTTCAGTACAATCCGACTGGAGGGTGTGTGCAGATTGTAAATAGATCCCACTTCAACAAAAGCAGCCTTGGCAGCAGAGCACTATGGAAAGTTAACCCAAAAGCAAGAGATAATTGCCTCATGGCCATTGTGCACAGTCTTCCACCATCTTCTAGCGGCCCATCAAGTGGTCACAGGGTGGGACGAGGACTAGGGAGACCTGATTCAGACCCTCACTCTGTCATAATATTTGCTACGTGACTTTGAGATAAGTTCCCTTCTACTAGCCTACCTCATAGGGCTGTTGTTGAGGATGAAATGGGTACGGGGAAGG
>NW_015172008.1:600322-612985 GCF_001447785.1 Gekko japonicus
TCTTTCCCTTCTCTTCCTTCCTCTCTTTTCCTCCTTTCCTTCTCTCCTTTCCCTCTTTCCTTCCTTCTTCCCCTCTTTCTTTCTTTCCTGCCTTCTTCTCTTTTTTCCTCCTTTCCCTGTTTCCCTCCTTCTTCCCTTCTCTTTCATCAGGGGGGTGGGAGAGCTGTGGCCGGCCTTCTTTCCCTTCTCTTCCTTCCTCTCTTTTCCTCCTTTCCCTCTTTCCTTCCTTCTTCCCCTCTTTCTTTCTTTCCTGCCTTCTTCTCTTTTTTCCTCCTTTCCCTGTTTCCCTCCTTCTTCCCTTCTCTTTCTTGCCCTCCTTTTCCTTCTGTTTCTTTCCCTCTTTCCTCCCTTATTTCCTTCTCTCTACTCTCTCTCTTTCCTTCTGTCTTTCCTCCTGTGGCCCAACTCTAGTGAGAAGGGGTTTAAAGTTTAAACCCCTTCTCTCTTCGCTCCCCCCCCCAAGGGGAGGTGAGGGGAGACTTTTGAAAATGCCTCCCCCCTTTTGCTTCCCCTTCTGCCATCACTTCCGGTGATGTCAGGGGGCATGGCATATGCTAATAGCCCAGTAGCTCATTAGCATATGCTAATGAGCTCCTGCAGCTCTTTTTCTACGAAAAGACCCCTGATCATATGTATGTATATATGGGGGATAAGTTTTATAGTCTGAACTTAGACAAAGTAATTTTTAAATCAGGATAAGTTTTAACATGTGTACACCTTAATAAATATTTGTATTTTTTATATATATGGTTTAGCTTAGCCCACTGATGGACCTCCTGATTGCATTTGTTTTTTAGCCACTGTGTGACAGAGTGTTGGCCTGGATGGGCCACTGGCCTGATACAACATGGCTTCTCTTACGCTGTTATGTCCCAGGTTTGGTACCTGTCTCTCCTCCCACATTTCCAGCTAAAAGGATCAGACAGCAGGTAATGTGAAAGACTTCTGCCAGAGACCCTGAAGAGCCCTTGCCAGTGTGAGGGGTGTGTGTGAAGATTGATAGCTATGAGCCGACCCTCAGTAGAAGACTACAGACAAATCCCAGGGCCTGCACTTGCATAGCTCCCCTTTAAAAAAGCACAACACACATCACGGATGACTGGCAGAGAAAATAAGGGGTGGCCTAGCATGTTGAGCCTGGCCAGGGCCAACAGGGTGTGCGTGTGTGCTGCTGCTGCCTCCTTGCCGGCAAGTCTCCACCCCCAACTCCACCCCCAAAGCTGAGGGTGCCCCACCTACCTCCATTGCCAGGGCAGGTTACGTGCAGTGAGGCTGGCTGGAAGGGGAGTCCCTGGACCCAGAGGTAGCCAGCTGCCCCCCTGCTCAGCCTCTCCCAGGCCCTCCAGGCCCCCCTCTGAGCAGTGAGGGCATCCTGGTCTGCCTAGCTAGCCTGGGAGTGATGCCATGGTCAAGCTGGGTCCCACAGGCATGGCTCCCTCTGCCTGGCAGTGAAGCCTCCTTGCTTGTCCACCTGCCCCCCTGCCAGCCTAGCAGGAGTGCTATGATTTGGCTGTGCCAGCCATTGGCCAGGCTTGGCCTACCTGCCCTCCTTACTCCCCACAGCTGGCCTGAGCAGGGTTTTTTTTTCCAGAAGCTGTGGTTCCCCAAGGCCATTGGTCCACCAGTTGGCCATAATGGCTAGTCTACTTTTGTTTAGGGGACAGACAGAAGAGTAAATTTGGTCGAGAATGGGTTTAGTGACTCGGCTCCAGAGCCTTTTCCAGCTCATATTCCTTCCCTGACAATCCAGGAAGAACTGAAGGCACATTTCCCGTACTATCTATCCAATAAAAAGGGTGAGAGTCTTTTCTAAAAAAAACAAAGAAAGCTGGGAATTCAGAGAGACAACATAATTTTGTGCAAACATTGCCTGCACATGGCCCCCTGCTGACTCTCCCACTCTCTAGTGGACTTCAAACAGAGACAGGCAGCATTACTTTTCCCAGGCAGGCAGTACTCCAGACAAGAAATTTTAGTGAAAAAATTATTTTCATTTCCTCCGCATCCTGAGTAGCCGAATAACTCGCACTTCATTTTATATGGGTTAAAGAAATATCTTTTGACGAGTTCTGGCCGTCTGCCTGGATCGCTGTCCAGTTGGCATTCTTTGGGAATACCTAAAGGAAAAAAAATATACATGTCCATCAAAAGGCCAATCTAAGGTCAATTTATGAGCCTTGCTGTCTGGTTGTGCAAATCGGCCATCCCTGTAGGCTTTGGTATGGCTGGCAGGACCAGCGGTCCATGGAGTTCCTCAGTCGTTTTATCATCAATCTACCAGCAGTTACACGGGCATGTTCACAAACATGGAAGACTGAGCACATACAAACGTGAACAACAAGGTTATGAAGAGTACATGGTCTTTTAAAAATGGAAGGTAGTGTTCTCAGTAATAACAGGCTATTTATTTCTACATTTATACCCTACTTTTCTCTGCAGTTGGGACCCATAGTGGCTTACAACACTGCATTCTATTTTAGTCCTCAGAACATCCCTGTGAGGTAGTGTCATTCATACGGCCAGCAATATAGGAGAACAGCTGCTGGAATTGACCAAAATGGTCACAGAGGATGTTTTTGTACATAGGGACATGGACAGCCTGGCCTCTCAGTTACACGTGCCAAAAAGGGAGTTGAGAGACCCAGCATAGAATAGCCTTGGAGAGGGACAAGGAGCAAAGTAGTAACACAATTATATGGTTTTATGTAGATTAGAAGAAGAGGAGGAGGAGATTGGATTTATACCCCACCCTTCACTACCCGAAGGAGTCTCAGAGCGGCTTACAATGTCCTTTCCCATCCCCTCCCCACAACAGATACCTTGTGAGAGAACAGCTCTGAGAGAACTTATGACTGACCTAAGGTCAGACCAGCTGCTGTATGTGGAGGAGTGAGGAATCAATCCCAGTTCTCCCAAATTAGAGTCCTTGCTCCCAACCACTACACCAAACTGGCTCTCACTAGAAGCTACAGTACCCATGTCGATATTGCTGAGGCCCAGGTACAAAACAGTCTGAGAATGACAACAATGTCCAACGTCACAGAAGTGAACATATGGTTCAAAGTTGGGGTGTATTGGTTGAGGGCCAGAAGATATTAATTTGTGTCAGACACTTGCAATCCATATTTTTAAATAAGCTTTGTTAAGGCAAACAGTAGCAAGTTCATGTACAGATATAACCTCATATGGTGTTTGAAGATAAGTAGTTGGCCAAGCACGTGTGCCTTTATCAAGTGGAACGGCTAACTTTTGTTAGAGGATGATATTCAAAACCTAAAAAAATGAGAAGCTGGATTGATTGAGAGCCTTCTTCCCAGAAGGGGCTACTTGCCTGTGACCTGCTTATCTTTGGGGAAGTTTATTTGTATAGACTTATGTAATCACTCTCCTTTAATTATTTGCGTAACAATAATAGATGGTCTAGATTTCTGTTGATTTGTTGGGAATGCATCATTGCTTTAATAAAAGATCAGTATAGAAGCAGAGATTCTTTAATAGTTTACTTGTGGATGGTACCCATAACAGCTCTAGAATGTTATTGAGTTGCACGTCAAGCCATGAGCTAAATGATCTGATACTGGAAAGTTAGCTAGATGGCCAGGGCTTCGTATGAGCATGCCTGTCTCTGAATCAGAGTTGACTAGAGTCATCCAGAACAGTAGGTTAGGATGAGAGACAGTATGACTGGTCCGAGATCACCCAGTGAGCTTCCCCGGCAGAACTGGGATTCAAAGCTGGGTCTCCCAGTTGTCAGTCTGGTATTGTAGCCACGACATGAAGTTTGGAACATCCCTCCATAAGTTACTAATGTTCTAATTTCCAGTGATTTTTGTTGTTTAAATACAGAGTGTAGTATAAAAGTCACTAACAACCTCATTCTGTGGCGTCTGCGGATGCGACCTCAGTTAAGCAAGTTTGCAAACGCAGTGGTACATCTCACGCATTATGAGCACAACTCCAAAACTGGGACTTATATCTGCTCTTTAGCTCCCCAGAAATAGCACACGACACATAATTGGGCTACCCTAGTATCTCGATGGGTTTCGAGGTGCTCTAAGTGAGATCATCAGTAAGTCCCTCGTTGATGGACTGTTCTCTAGAGCAGTCAAAGAGACCACTGGAACTGGCCGATTTGACAAATTACTGGCCGGTCTCCAACTTGCCCTATCCAATAGAGAGGGCTGTGGCAATACAGCTTCAGGGCTTTCTGGATGACGCTTCCATTTTAGATCCCTTCCGGTCTGCCTTTCACCCTGGCCATGGGACAGAAACAGTACTACTCGCCCTTATGCAAGATCTCCAGAGGCATCTGGATTGGGGTGGATTGGCAGTACTGTTGTTTTTGGACCTGTCACCAGCATTCGACATGGTCGACCATCAGTTACAGATCCACCACCTCGCCAACATGGAAGTTCAGGGGCCTGCTTACAATGGGTTGTCTCCTTTCTCCGAGGTTGGGGATAGAGGCTGGCTCTTGGGGGGCAGACATCCCAAAGGCTCCCACTGAATTGTGGAGTGCCTCAAGGAGCAGTGCTCTCCCCGATGCTCTTCAATATCTATATGCACCCCCTTGCCCAGATTGTCCGGAGGCATGGGCTGGGTTGTCACCAATATGCGGATAACACCCAGCTCTATCTGTTGTTGGCAGCCAGTCTGACTCTAAACCGGAAGATCTAGATTGGGCCTTAGAAGCCGTGGCTGGTTGGCTTAGACTGAGCCGGCTGAAACTGAATCTGATGAAGACAGCGACCCTGTGCCTGAGCCGGGGCGAACCGAGGGCAGAGATCCCAGTCCCGACCTTCGATGGCGTGCCGTTGGTGCCAGCGCCAGAGGTTAGGAGTTTGGAAGTGCTCTTGGATGCCTCCTTAACAATGGAGGCCCAGGTAGCAGCCACTGCCAAGTCAGCGTTTTACCATCTCCAGCTGATTGAGCAGTTGGTTCCCTTCCTCAACTACAACAACTTGGCAACAATGATCCATGCAATGGTCACCTCAAGACTGGACTACTGTAATGCTCTCTACATGGGGCTGCCCTTGTCACAAATCCGGAAGCTGCAGCTAGTGCAAAATGCAGCAGCCAGGCTACTGATGGGCCTCTCTATGTTCAAGCACATCCAGCCTGTGCTAAAGGCATTGCACTGGCTGCTGATGGCTTTCCGAGTTCGCTTCAAGGTGCTGGTTCTTACCTTGAAAGCCCTATATGGCCAGAGGCTGACATACCTGAGGGACCGCCTTTCTTCATATGTACCCCAGCGAGCACTGCATTCAGGGTCACTAAATCGATTGGCCCTCCCAGGCCCTAAAGACATCAGACCGGCAACAACTAGGGCCAGGGCATTCTTGGTGGTGGCTCCGTACTGGTGGAATGAGCTCCCAGCAAAGATCAGGGCCCTGCGGGACCTTGTACAGTTCCGCAGGGCCTGCAAAATGGAGCTCTTCCGCCAGGCCTTCAATTATGGAGCCGCTGCCACCATCATCACCAACTTTATCACTAAAGAGGTGCCCGATTCCACCATGACAATCCATGCCATCTAGTGGCGAGCTAGACTCGGGTTCTTCCGGAGAGGACTCTCTGTCATAACAAGGGGCAGCAGCCCCAAAAAGTCCTTATAAGTCATGGAAGAGACGGGGAAAGGAGAAGTAAAGGCTGAAGGACTCTGAATTGTGCCTTTGTGAACTTTGAAACGGGATGATCGGGGGTACTGTTTGTAGACAGTTTAAATTTAAGCTTAAAAGAAAAGTATGAACTTTAATGTTTGACTCAGTTTATAATGTTATAAATGATGGGAAGATTGAATGTAAGTAAGCTAGTTGGAGGATCTCCCCTCTTGGGATTTTAGTCAATAGTGGGTTCTTTGCTTTATCCCGTAAATGTAGTTTTTCCTCCCCCTTTTCCGGTGTAGTTTTTGTAGTGATATAAAAAATTTTTAAAAACCCCCTTCGGGGGCTTAAAAAAAAAAAGACAATCCATGCCCATTGTATATATAAAAGTGATAACTGATGAATAAAGTCCTGTTGACACCATCCCTAATGTATTAGTTTACAACTAACTAGCTAGCACTTTATGTACTTCATTGTTTTATATGGTTATATCGTTGTTATAACTGCTTTTATGTATCTTGTAAGCCACCCTGAGCCTGCCCTGGTGGGGAAGGCAAGGTATAAATCAAATGAATCAAATAAATAAATAGTTTATAAAGTGCAAAGAAAGATTTAGGAGATCACAGAATGCATATTAAGAAATCTTAACTTGAGCTGTTGCAGGAGCATAATATATTGCGGGGCTGAAATGACACAGCACGACCATCTCACATATGACAAGTATGCATACTTAAAAAAATAGGTTTGAAAATCTAGACTTAAAAGTACAATAAATGTGCAGAACCAGTGACTTTATTAAAGTGAGCAATGGAAACGGTGGTCCGTGGCTATCATGGTAGTAATCAAAGAAGAGTTGGTTTACATACCCCACCTTTCACTCCCTGAAGGAGTCTTGTTTAAAATTTTCTTCCCTTCCTCTCCCCACAACAGACACCCTGTGAGGTAGGTGGGGCTGAGAGAGCTCTGAGAGAACTGTGACTGACCCAAGGTCACTCAGCTGGCTTCATGTGGAGGAGTAGGGAATCAAACCGGTTCTCTCAGATTAGAGTCCGCCACTCTAAACCACTACACCAACCTGGGTCAGGTCAGCAGTGAAAACTTATCATGACAAGAACCCACAATTCATTAGGGATCACAATGATACAACGGGTAGACTTACTCTTGATCTTATGGCAAGCCTGCTCACACTCTTCGTAATCTGGGAAGTTATTGTCATTCCTTCCACAACCATCATAAAAAAACTCCATGCAAGTCGGTGAGGATGGGTCGTAATACCAGCTAGGAAGAAAAGCCCGGCATGCTCCTGCTTCTTCTGGCAGCCGGCAGATCTTTCTGTTGTCTATAAGCAAAAGGGAAAGTGAATCGTGCTTCAGTACAATCTGACTGGAGGGTGTGTGCAGATTGTAAATAGATCCCACTTCAACAAAAGCAGCCTTGGCAGCAGAGCACTATGGAATGTTGACCCAAAAGCAAGAGATAATTGCCTCATGGCCATTGTGCACAGTCTTCCACCATCTTCTAGCGGCCCATCAAGAGGCAACTTGGTATAGTGGTCACAGGATGGGACGAGGACTAGGGAGAACCGATTCAGATCCTCACTCTGCCAAGACATTTGCTGTGTGACTTTGAGATAAGATCCCTTCAACTAGCCTACCTCCTAGGGCTGTTGTTGAGGATGAAATGGGTACGGGGAAGGGTGGAGCAAGAATATGACAGAAAGATCAGGAAACAGATGTGAATATTTCTAGAAGAAGTCTGGGGAGGGACCAGGGCATAGTGGCCAAGCATCTGCATGGCAGTCTCTGGGGCAGTGATGCTCTGTATCCTTGGTGCTTGGGGGGCAACAGTGGGAGGGCTTCTGGGATCTGGCCCCACCGATGGACCTCATGATGGCATTTGTTTTTTAGCCACTGTGTGACAGAGAGTGTTGGACTGGATGGGCCACTGGCCTGATCCAACATGGATTCTCTTACGCTCTTATGTCCCAGGTTTGGTACCCAGTCCCCTCCCCCAACATTTCCTGCTCAAAAGATCAGACAGAAGGTAATGTGAAAGACTTCTGCCGGAGACCCTGAAGAGCCCTTGCCAGTGTGAGTGGGGGGAAGCTTGATAGCTACGAGCCCAACCTTCAGTAGAAGACTACAGACAAATCCCAGGTCCTACACTTGCATAGCTCCCCTTTAAAAAAGCACAACACACACCAGGGATGACTGGCAGAGAAAAGAAGGGGTGGCCTAGCATGTTGAGCCTGGCCAGGGCCAACGGGATGTGCGTGTGTGCTGCTGCTGCCTCCTTGCCGGCAAGTCTCCACCCCCAACTCCACCCCCAAAGCTGAGGGTGCCCCACCTACCTCCATTGCCAGGGCAGGTTACGTGCAGTGAGGCTGGCTGGAAGGGGAGTCCCTGGACCCAGAGGTAGCTGCCCCACTGCTCAGCCTCTCCCAAGCCCTCCATGCCCCCCTCTGAGCAGCGAGGGCATCCTGGTCTGCCTGGCTAGCCTGGGAGTGATGCCATGGCCAAGCTGGGTCCCACAGGCATGGCGCCCTCTGCCTGGCAGCGAAGCCTCCTTGCTTGTCCACCTGGCCCCCTGCCAGCCTAGCAGGAGTGCTGTGATTTGGCTGTGCCAGCCACTGGCCAGGCTTGGCCTACCTGCCCTCCTCACTCCCCACAGCTGGCCTGAGCAGGGGGGTTCAGACATTGTGGTTCCCCAAGACCATTGGTCCACCAGTATCTTTCCAGGTGGCCATAATGGCGAGTCCACTTCTCATTCCAGACAGAAAAGTTAAGGGGGCAGACAGAAGAGTGAACTTGGTCAAGAATGGATTTAATGACTCCAGAGCATTTTACAGCTCCCCAGAACTTAAGGCACATTTCTCCTACTATCTACTCAATGAAAAGGGTGAGAGTCTTTTCTAAAACGAGGACTGGGAAAGAAAGCTGGGAATTCAGAGAGACAACATAATTTTGTGCAAACATTGCCTGCACATGGCCCCCTGCTGACTCTCCCACTCTCTAGTGGACTTCAAGCAGAGACAGGCAGCATTACCTTTCTCAGGCAGGCAGTACTCCAGACAGGAAATTATAGTGAAAAACCGATTTTCATTTCCTCCGCATGCTCTTTCTTTGAATGCCTCGCACTTCATTTTATATGGGTTAAAGAAAATTCTGCTGACGTAATGTGCCCATGGGCCTGAATCGGTCCCCAGTCCGCATTCTTTGGGAATTCCTAAAGGAAAAAGAATTTACATATCCATCAAAAGGCCAATCTAAGGTCAGTTTATGAGCCATGCTGTCTGGTTGTGCAAAGCATCCATCCCTGTAGGCTGTGGTATGGCTGGCAGGACCAGCGGTCCATGGAGTTCCTCAGTCGTTTTATCATCAGTCTACCAGCAGTTACACGGGCATGTTCACAAACATGGAACACTGACCACATACAAACGTGAACAACAAGGTTATGAAGAGTACATGGTCTTTTAAAAATGGAAGGTAGTGTTCTCAGTAATCACAGGCTATTTATTTCTACATTTATACCCTACTTTTCTCTGCAGTTGGGACCCATAGTGGCTTACAACACTGCATTCTATTTTAGCCCTCAGAACATCCCTATGAGGTAGTGTCATGCATACGGCCAGCAATATAGGGGAACAGCTGCTGGACTTGACCAAAATGGTCATAGAGGATGTTTCTGTACATAGAAACATAGATAGCCTGGCCTCTCAGTTACACGTGCCAAAAAGGGAGTTGAGAGACCCAGCATAGAATAGCCTTGGAGAGGGACAAGGAGCAAAGTAGTAACACAATGATATGGTTTTATGATCATTAGAAGAGGAGGAGGAGGAGATTGGATTTTTATCCCGCCCTTCACTACCCGAAGGCGTCTCAGAGCAGCTTACAATCTCCTTTCCCATCCCCTCACCCTGTGAGAGAACAACTCTGAGAGAACTTATGACTGACCTAAGGTCACATATAAGTACAAAGAGGCCTCCCCGTTGTCAAAATATCAAAGTTGCAGAATCAACTGGGGAACCGCAATATGCAAAATATAATTTAGCAAATGAAAGAATATTTAAAGTGCTACATACAAAATTATTACAAAGAATCATCAGTTGTGTCTATATTAACGAAGCTGCCGACTATTCTCTTTGTTTCGATTCCAGGCTTCCTCAAAAGTAGATTCTCCCGTTCAACAATTTACTATAAAGCAAATACCACAATTCAACATACTTTGAAGGAAAATCACAAGAAATACAGATTGGAAAATAATTATACTAGAACATCTTATGTACCATTAACCTAAGGTCAGACCAGCTGCTGTATGTGGAGGAGTAGGGAATCAAACCCAGTTCTCCCAAATTAGAGTCCTCAGTCCTCGTTCCCAACCACTACACCAAACTGGCTCTCACTAGAAGCTGCAGTACCCATGTCGATATTGCTGAGGCCCAGGTACAAAACGGTCTGAGAATGGAGAGAATGTCCAACTTCACAGAAGTGAACATATGGTTCAAAGATGGGATGTATTGGTTGAGGGTCAGAAGATATTCATTTGTGTGAGACACTTGCAATCCTTATTTTTAAATAAGCTTTGTTAAGACAAACAGTAGCAAGAATGAACAAGCAGGTCTTATATATTTTAAGAAGACTTTTCATGTACAGATATAACCTTGTATGGTGTTTGAAGATAAGTAGTTGGCCAAGCATGTGTGCCTTTATCAAGTGGAACGGCTAACTTTTGTTAGAGGATGATATTCAAAACCTTAAAAAATGAGAAGCTGGATTGATTGAGAGCTTCTTCCCAGAAGGGGCTACTTGCCTGTGACCTGCTTATCTTTGGGGATGTTTATTTGTATAGACTTATGTAATCGCTCTCCTTTAATTATCTGCGTAACAATAATAGATGTTCTAGATTTCTGTTGATTTGTAGGGAATGCATCATTGCTTTAATAAAAGATCAGTATGGAAGCAGAGATTCCTTAATGCTTTACTTGTGGACTGTACCCATAACAGCTCTAGAATGTTATTGAGTTGTACTTCAAACCATGAGCTAAATGATCTGATACTGGAAAGTTAACTAGATGACCAGGGCTTCGTATGAACAGATAAATAAAAAGAGACCTCCCAGCTGCGAAATTATCAGAATTACAGAATCAACCGGGGAACCGTAATATGCAAAATATGATTTTATAAAGTGAATGAATATTTAAAGTGTTGCATACAGAATAGTTACAAGAGTACTTATAACAGATAAGAGAATCATCAGTTATATTTAATGAAGCTGTCGACTTTCTCTCTTCCTTTCATTTCCAGGCTTCCTCAGAAGAAGATTCTCTTGTACAACAATTTACTATTTACTGTGTGTTGTTTCTTCTTCATACATTCTCTATACATTTCAAAGTTTATATTCCAACTAGGTAACAATAACCTTCATATCCGGCTCCAATCCAATCTGCATACGCTATTCAAAGCTCCGTCTCCCAGTTCTCAGTCTGGTATTGTAGCCACAACAAGAAGTTTGGAACATCCCTCCATAAGGTACTAATGTTCTATTTTCCAGTGATTTCTGTTGTTTAAATGGGGGGTGTAGTATAAAAGTCACTAACGACCTCATTCTGTGGCGTCTGTGGATGCGACCTCAGTTAAGCAAGTTTGCAAACCCAGTGGTACATCTCACGCAATATGAGCACAACTCCAAAACTGGGACTTATATCTGCTCTTTAGCTCCCCAGAAATAGCACATGACACATAATTGGGCTCCCCCAGTTTCACGATGGGTTTCAAGGTGCTCTAAGTGAGATCATCAATGTCCCTCATTGATGGACTGTTCTCTAGAGCACTCAAAGAAGCAGTGGTCTGCCCACTCTTGAAAAAACCATCACTGGACACGGCCTATTTGGCAAATTACCGGCTGGTCTCCAACTTGCCCTGTCTGGGCAAAATAATAGAGAGGGCTGTGGCAATACAGCTTCAGTGCTTTCTGGATGACGCTTCTATTTTAGATCCCTTCCAGTCTGTCTTTCGCCCTGGCCATGGGACAGAAACAGTACTGGTCGCCCTTATGCAAGATCTCCAGAGGCATCTGGATCGGGGCGGATCAGCAGTACTGTTGCTTTTGGACCTGTCAGCCACATTTGACACGGTCAACCATTAGTTACAGATCCACCGCCTTGCCAACACAGGAGTTCAGGGGTCTGCTTACAATGGGTTGTCTCCTTTCTCCGAGGTTGGGGACAGAGGGTTTGTAGCTCATCAAAAAAATTTGTGCAGCGTTCATTTAAAGAGAATTTTGGATTAAAACTTTGGGTAAGAGCTTTTCACTTCTTGGAGGCTCTGTCTAGTATGAGATTACTAGCATTGTAACCTATTCTGTTCCTGCTATCTTTTGTATTAGTATTTAGCAACCTTGTGCTGAAAATTATTGTTGAACTCCCTGAGGAAGATTCTGAAACAGAAGGACATCTGGACCTCTGTTGGAGGAAGACAGATATAAGTCCCAGTTTAGGAGTTGTTCTCATAATGCGAGAGATGTACCACTTGTTTTGCAAATTTGCTTAGCTGAGGTCGCATCCACAGACACCACAGAACGAGGTTGTTAGTGACTTTTATACTACACTCTGTATTTAAACAACAAAAATCACTGGAAATTAGAACATTAGTAACTTATGGAGGGATGTTCCAAACTTCATGTCGTGGCTACAATACCAGACTGAGAACTCGGAGACCAAGCTTTGAATAGCGTAAGCAGATTGGATTGGAGCCGGATATGAAGGTTATTGTTACCTAGTTGGAATATAAACTTTGAGGAAGACAGAGGACATTTAAAGAAAATTTAAGGAGTCCTCCCTTTTGAAACTTTTTTACAGAGGAGGACTAGTATATATTATAAGGTTGTACTATATCTTTTGAGAATCTATGGAGATGATATTTGACATTTTGATCTCTTATATTATGAATTGTGACTATGATGATTAATATGTATGAAGAAATTATTGTAATAATATTTTTCAAAATATATAAAATTATTTATGATAGGTTATAATTCATCTGTGCACGGTATCTGTTGTATGTTG
>NW_015172008.1:613150-613280 GCF_001447785.1 Gekko japonicus
ATCTTCAAACACCATATGAGGTTATATCTGTACATGAACTTGCTACTGTTTGCCTTAACAAAGCTTATTTAAAAATATGGATTGCAAGTGTCTGACACAAATTAATATCTTCTGGCCCTCAACCAATACA
>NW_015172008.1:615691-622381 GCF_001447785.1 Gekko japonicus
GAGGAAAGCGATGGCGAACCTAAACAGCATGATAAAAAGTAGAGACATCACCCTGCCAATAAAAGTCCGCATGGTCAAAACAATCGTATTCCCAGTAGTCATGTATGGCTGCGAGAGTTGGACTATAAGGAAGGCCGAGCGCCGAAGAATAGATTCTTTTGAACTATGGTGCTGGAGAAGACTCTTGAGAGTCCCTTGGACTGCAAGAAGATCAAATCAGTCAATCCTCAAAGAAATCAACCCTGACTGTTCCCTGGAAGGCCAGATAATGAAACTGAAGCTCAAATACTTTGGCCTCCAAATGAGAAGGGAGCACTCCCTGGAGAAGACCCTGATGCTGGGAAAGATTGAAGGTCAAAGAAGACGGGGACGGTAAAGGATGAGATGGTTAGACAGTGTCATAGATGCAACGAACATGAAATTGAGCAAACTTCAGAGGACGGCGGAAGACAGGAAGGCCTGGTGGGATCTGGTCCATGGGGTCGCAAAGTGTCAGACTCGAATGTGCGACTGAACAACAAATGTAATCGCTTTCCTTTAATTATTTGTGTAACAATAATAGATGGTCTAGATTTCTGTTGATTTGTTGGGAATTCATCATTGCTCTTTAGCTCCCCAGAAATAGCACATGACACATAATTGGGCTCCCCCAGTTTCACGATGGGTTTCAAGGTGCTCTAACTTAGATCATCAATGTCCCGCATTGATGGACTGTTCTCTAGAGCACTCAAAGAGGCAGTGGTCTGCCCACTCTTGAAAAAACCATCACTGGACCCGGCCTATTTGGCAAATTACCAGCTGGTCTCCAACTTGCCCTTTCTGGGCAAAATAATAGAGAGAGCTGTGGCAATACAGCTTCAGGGCTTTCTGGATGACGCTTCCATTTTAGATCCCTTCCAGTCTGCCTTTCACCCTGGCCATGGGACAGAAACAGTACTACTCGCCCTTATGCAAGATCTCCAGAGGCATCTGGATTGGGGTGGATTGGCAGTACTGTTGTTTTTGGACCTGTCAGCAGCATTCGACATGGTCAACCATCAGTTATAGATCCACCACCTCGTCAACACAAGAGTTCAGGGGTCTGCCTTACAAGGGCTTGTCTCCTTTCTCCGAGTTCGGGGACATAGGGTGATGCTAGGGGAGTAGACGTCCTGAAGGCTCCCGCTGAATTGTGGAGTGCCTGAAGGGGCAGTGCTCTCCCCGATGCTCTTCAATATCTATATGTGCCCCCTTGCCAGATTATCTGGAGACATGGGCTAGGTTGTCACCAATATGCGGATGACACCCAGCTCTACCTGTTGTTGGGCAGCCAGTCTGACTCTAAACCGGAAGATCTAGATTGGGCCTTAGAAGCTGTGGCTGGGTAGCTTAGACTGAGCCGGCTGAAACTGAATCCAACAAAGATGGAGGTCTTGTGCCTGAGCCGACACAATCCGAGGGCAGGGATCCCACTTCGATTGGATGCCGTTGGTGCCAGCGCTGAAGGTTAGGAGTTTGGAAGTGCTCTTAGATGCCTCCTTAGCAGTGGAGGCCTAGGTAGCAGCCACTGCCAAGTCAGCCTTTACCATCTCTAGCTGATTAGGCAGTTGGTTCCCTTCCTCAACTGCAACAAATTGGAAACAATGATCCATGCAATGGTCACCTCAAGACTGGACTACTGTAACGCTCTCTACATGGGGCTGCCCTTGTCACAAATCCAGAAGCTGCAGCTAGTGCAAAATGCAACAGCCAGGCTCTTGATGGGCCTCTCTATGTGGAAGAACATCCAGCCTGTGCTAAAGGCATTGCACTGGCTGCTGATGGCTTTCCGAGTTCACTTCAAGGTGCTGGTTCTTACCTTGAAAGCCCTATATGGTCAGGGGTCGACATACCTGAGGGACCGCCTTTCCTCATATGTACCCCAGTGAGCACTGCATTCAGGGTCACTAAACCGATTGGCTGACCCAGGCCCTAAAGACATCAGACTGGCTACATCTAGGGCCAGGGTGTTCTCGATGGCGGCTCCGTACTGGTGGAATGAACTCCCAGCAGAGATCAGGCCCTGTGGGACCTTGTACAGTTCCGCAGGGCCTGCAAGATGGAGCTCTTCCACCAGGCCTTCGATTATGGAGCCGCTGTCGCCACCATCACCAACTTTATCACTAAAGGGGTGCCCGATTCCACCACAACAGTCCATGCCAATCTCTCTTATATATAAAAGCCTTCTGGTGGTTGCACTCTCCAGAACATTCAATACGCTCTGGAATAGGTTGGCACCCTGGTAAGGGTGTCTGTCTCCACTGGCTACATTGCTGCCTTTGTGGCCATGGTCCCGCCCACAGAGGCAGCACCCGGCATCTCAGCCTCACTCTCCTTCGAGCGGGCAGATGGGTCAGGCACTCCAGCAGCCAGGGGCCTCAGCCCGATCATGCTGCCGCAGCCGTCCTCTCCTGAGTGCACGTAGCCAGCCAGACTGCATGTGACCCGATGACAGATGGGCCACCCGCTCCAGGGGGGCTGCGGCCTGATCCTGCTGCCGCCACCACCACCGCCCTTGCCCGAATGCATGTAGCTGCCCGGGCTGCGTGCGACCCAATGATGGATGGGCTGGCCCCTCCGGGGGTGGGGGCGGCCCGATCCTGCCACTGCCATTGTCCTTGCCTGAGCCCAGCTACAGGTTGCTGGCCGGGCTGCGACCGGATGCCGGACGCGCTGGCCACTCCAGCATGTGGGGGGGCACCTCAGGCCGAGCCTGATCCTGCTACTGCCAATGACTACCGGCAGCTGGCTGGGCTCTCACTGGACAGGAGCCAGCGTGCCGCCGGGCCCAAGGCTGCTGGAAGTCACCCAGAGCCGCTCACAAGCCACTCCCTCACCCCCAGACTCTGGGGGATCATGTGGGGGGAGAGACCGGGAGACCGGGGGTGCCTCCATCACACTGGGCTAGGGCCCATTGTCTTCCTCCACAACGAGCTTTGCTCCTAGATGTATATATAAGACAAAGACTGATAACTGATGATTAAAGCACCGTTGACACCATCCTAATGTATTAGTCTACGACTAACTAGCATTTTATGTATTGATTGTTTTAGATGGTTTTATCTTTGTTATAACTGTTTTATGTATCTTGTAAGCCGCTTTGGCAGGGTATGAATCAAATAAATAAATAAATAGTTTAGAAAGTTTTAGAAGATCACAGAATACATATTAAGCAATCTTGACTTGAGCTGTTGCAGTAGCACAATATTTTGTAGGGCTGAAATGACACAGCATGACCATCTCACATATGACAAGTATGCATGCTTAAACAAAAATAGGTTTGAAAATCTAGACTTAAAAGTACAATAAATGTGCAGAACTTTATTAAAGTGAGCAATGGAAACAGTGGTCTGTGGCTATGTTGGTAGTAATCAAAGAAGAGTTGGTTTATATACCCCACCTTTCACTACCCAAAGGAGTCTCAGAGCGGCTTACAATTTTTTCCCCTTCCTCTCCCCACGACAGACAGCCTGTGAGGTAGGTGGGGCTGAGAGAGCTCTTAGAGAACTGTGACTGGCCCAAGGTCACTCAGCTGGCTTCATGTGGAGGAGTGGGGAATCAAACCCAGTTCTCCCAGATTAGAGTCTGCCACTCTTAGCCTCTACACTAAACTGGCTTAGGTCAGCAGTGAAAAATTATCATGACAAGTACCCACAATTCATTTGGGATCGCAGTGATATTATGCAAGACTTACTCTTGATCTTAAGGCAAGTCAGCTCACACTATTCCTCAATTAGGAAGTTATTGTCATTCCCTCCACACCCACCATTAAAAAAAGTCCTTGCAAGTCTGTGAGTATCAGTCGTAATACCAGGTAGGAAGTTTAGCCCACACAAGAGATCACGGGACAGGCTGAATTTAGTAAGGAAAAACAACCGTGATATGATATTGAAGGCGTGTTAGAAAAAATATATCTTCTTTAATTATCCGGTGAGTAACAAATCATTAAAGGTGTTTCCTTTGAAGTAAATTGGTCTCAAGTTTTTCTGAGGGTACAGCAGTCAATAGACTGTTTCACTCAAGGTTTCATCAGATGAGACCTTACACCTTTCCTATTTTTTCTGCAACTTTTTTTCTGCTCCCTCTTCCTTTCTAACTTACATAACAGACACATAACTTACTTGAAGGTTTTAACAGGTTAAACTAGAGGCAAGCTTGTTGTTGTTGTTCAGTCGCACAGTCGAGTCCGACTCTTTGCGACCCCATGGACTAGATCCCGCCAGGCCCTCCTGTCTTCCGCTGTCCTCTGAAGTTTGCTCAGTTTCATGTTCGTTGCATCTATGACACTGTCTAACCATCTCATCCTTTGCAAGCTACAAGTGTCCTATCTATATAGACGTTCTTTTGTGTACTGCGCATTTCATATTCTGACTAATTTAATTATGGGAAATAAAATGGGTACAGAAAAACTGACACGTGCCATATAGTCCCCTGGAAATTGCGCAGAGGCGGAGTGTGTGTGCGCGTGTGGACCCTCTCTGTTGCGGTGCTAGAGGGGTTCACGAAGAACCTGCACTTCCGCAAGTCAAACGGCTCTCAAACACTGGGGAGAGGAAAGGATGGGGCACGCGGATTTCTTGAAAGGAGCATCGCGCTGTGGGCGACGGAGTTCACCCTGAGTCCAACGAAGCCACACGCGAACAGCCGCGGAGGGCCACAGGCGGCGAAGCCTCTCCTAACGCGATTACCTTCCGAGGCCTGGCAGGGACAGACCTGCCCCAGAAGCAGCAAAAAGCAGCCCGCCAGCAACGCGTCCCGTCGGGTTCCCATCGCGAGCGAAGACGACCGGCGTTTGCCGGCCCCTGCCCAGCCCAGCCCCCTTTATAGGGGCCCAAACTTTCCTCCCACTCCCGCGGGGCGCGTGGAGGAAGGCCGGTCGTGCGGCCCGCTGGAAGGCGGTCGATGCCGCGCCTCGGCGGCTGCCTGCTGCCTCCGCGCTCCAGCGACTCGCCCAGGCAGGGGTGTCCTCCTCCTCCGCTAGGTGGGAGAAGAGATCGAGCGGGCAGCAGAGGAGGAAGGGACACGCGCAGGGTTTCCCTGCTGCCAAGCCTGGCCTGGACCATTCGTGGAGGTTTGGTGGGGGCGGGTCCTGGGGAGGGGAGGGGAGGGGAGGGGGCTCAGACGGGTATGGTGCCCGACAGACAGCCTAGCTTCCAAAGCGGCCCTTTGGTCCAGGGGAGCTGATCTCCGTGGTCTGGTGGTCGTCGGTTGTAGCTCTGGGTGGTCTCCAGGCGGGCCCCACACGGAGATTGGCAACCTTTCCCTCTAGCCACGCTTGTCTTCTCCACCATTTCTGCAGAGGGAGTGGAAGGTTTCCTCTTCTCCCCCTTCATAGTGAAGAGGCAGGGTCTGTTATTGGGAGACGTACCCCCTAAATCCCATGGTCTCGTTATATTGGAAAGTATGTGTAGTACTTAAAGCCCCGCTTTTTTGGAATTTTAAACGTTAATCATTATATCTGCAGTCCTCAGACATCAGAACTTGATTCAGCAACTCCAGATACTTCAGAAAGCAGTATCTGAAGAGCTGACTCTGGAAGCAGTATTGAAAGGTACAACTTCTCTTGTTTTTAATCCATGGGGATGTTAAATGGGGAGGGGGGCATTTTAAGAGCTAACCATTATAGGTGCAAATCAGCACACCAGAAATGGGCTTGACACCCCCAGATCCTTTGGGAAGAAACTATATTGGTTTTACTGGAAATGCTTAAGCTTTGATGTAGAAGCAAGGGAAGGAGAAGCAGTGTTGTTAGAATATTAGTATACAGTAACACAAGGGGTACAGCAATAAGGAGCAATAAGTAATGGAAAATTGCTGCAAACGTGCATACAAATTGATGACAATAACATAAACACTAAACTTGTGATGCTCTGATGTTGTTTTAATTCTTGTTTCCAGCAGTGTAGTGCCAACCCAACACAGTGGTGGCATGGAGACGAGCGGATTACGAACCTCTCGAGTAACACCGTTCGTTTCAATACAAGTCTTTGTCAAAAATCTCAATCTTCCATGGTCTTCATATATTACTCTTCACAAAATGGAAATTCTAAATCCAAAATGCTTCCTCAGTGGCTCACAGCATACAGTATCAAAGATGCCAATGTTGGATCAGGCCAAAGGCCCATCCAGTCCAACACTGTATCACACAATGGCCAGAAATACCAGTGCCATCAGGAGGTCCACCAGTGGGACCAGGACATTAGAAGCCCTCCCACTGTTGACCCCCCCAAGCACCAAGATGACAGAGCATCACTTGCCCCAGAGTC
Source organism: Gekko japonicus (assembly GCF_001447785.1). NCBI lineage: Eukaryota > Metazoa > Chordata > Lepidosauria > Squamata > Gekkonidae > Gekko > Gekko japonicus. Next base: position 621,976 of record NW_015172008.1, read on the forward strand.
CCTATCTATACCTTGTGGCTAATAGCCACTGATGGACCTCTGCTCCATATGCTTATCTAATTCCCTTTTGAAGCTGTCCATGCTTGTAGCCGCCACCACTTCCTGTGGCAGTGAATTTCAAGTATTAATCACTCTTTGGGTGAAGAAGTACTTCCTCTTATCCATTCTAACCTGACCCGCAGCCCTGTAGCTAGGGAATTTTGGGGGAGGGGGCCTCAGGGGGCCCGCCAGCTAATTAAATGAAAGTACAATGCAGGTGGTAAGTTGGAGCACTTTGGGGGTAGCCCAGGAGGGAGGGGGCCCAGAAGAAACACTAGGGGGGCAGGCCCCGTGGGCCCCATGTTAGCTACGGGCCAGCCGCTCAGCAATTTAATGGAGTGGCCATGAGTTCTTGTATTGTGAGAAA
>NW_015172008.1:624749-627492 GCF_001447785.1 Gekko japonicus
CCACTGATTTTCCTCATCCCACCAAGTTTCTGAAATACCCACAATGTCTATTTTTCCCTCCGACACCAAGCACTCCAACTCCCCGATTTTACCTCGGACACTTCTAGCATTTGTATAGAAACAGCTGTAATTTCCCATACTAGTTAAGCCTGCCACCTTCCTCTTGCTATCTCGAGACGTTGTCAGGCAGTCCATGTCACTAGCCATGATCTCAGTGGACAATTTCAATCCACCTCCCTGTAGAAAAGCAACAGGTACCCCCTCATCTCTCTGAGATGAGCCAACCCGAACCAGAGACTTTTCATCTCCTGTCGGCTTTCCCCCAACATTTAGTTTAAAAACTGCTCTGCCACATTTTTGATTTTAACCGCCAGCAGCCTGGTTCCTTCTCGGGACAAGTGGAGACCGTCTCACCTATACAGCTCCCTCTTGTTCCAAAAAGCATCCCAGTGCCTAACAAACCTGAACCCTTCCCCCCTACTCCATCGTCTCATCCACGCATTGAGACTCCTGATCTGTGCCTGTCTCTCTGGCCCTGCGCGTGGAACAGGCAGCACTTCTGAGGTCCTTGCAGCTTCAGTGTTTATGAACTAATCCCAGCCTTGGGTGCACTAAGCAAAAGTAAATGGTAGTGGGGTGAATCCTTTGGCAATTTCATTCTGTGCTTCAAAATTTGACCTTCATTCTGCTTTCTGAGGTGTTTGATGAAGATGAATTGACTACTGTTGGTTAGACCTTTTGGAGGATGATCATTATGAAAATATTAGTTCTTCTCTAAACAGGGCAAGTTTAACACATGTTGAGTCCTTACATTGTGTCAAAGCTTGAGACATCTCATAGCAGTAACCCTACAATGGTAATTTAGGTTGCAGTCACACACGCGAGATAACGCGCGGGGGGGGGGACGAGGTTATTTGCTCCATAGGAATTTGACTCGCAGTTGCGTGATCACACAGTCCTGCGTGATCAGACGCAACCACGAGTGAATTGGGGGGGGGGGTTGGCTGCGTGTTTCCAGTGAGCTTCAGTGGGGGGGTTGATGATTCGTATTTCCCCACTGAGTGCTCCCTATGCAGTGTGCGATGATGCACATACCGACATGGGGAAAAACAACAGCATGGAGTCAGGATGGCCTGATCAGACTATCCCGATGCCATGGGAGTGCGCTGGAGCGATCACACAGGGGAAAGTCCATTCCTGGCCTGTAGCAAACCCATTTGCTACCAGACTTTCCCAGGTGTCTTTCTACTCCACACCTGCGGCGGAGCAAAATGGGTTGCTGATGGGTGCAGGCCGCTTCCCAGATGTTCGTGTCTGATCGCACCCTTTAAATCTACCTGGCATTTGCGCCTATGGTGCGTGTGATCACAGCCTTATGAATTTGTAGGGCTTTTTATTATTAAGTAGCCCCTCACAACCTATATACTTTTGTGTATAAACTCTGGTTCAATTAGACTTCATGCTGTAGGGTGTGTAGTTGGTCATCCAATCCAGTTGGTAATACAAAATTTTGTATAACAAAAACCTAATTTATCCAAGGATCCTGGGAAGGGAGTTAATTCAATATAGCTGGGTACTCTGACACTTTGATAAATGAAAATATGTGAGATTAAATTAGAACAATATAAGAACATATGAGAGATGTTCTATTGGACCAGATCAGTGATCCATCCAGCATCCTGTTTCACACAGTGGCCCTGGAGATCCAACAAGGCCTTCCTTGATGGCCCTTCAGGGCACTGGTATTCAGAGGCTTGCTTCTTCTGTGTAGGGCGCTTTAGTGTAAAGTTACCACAGTCACCACAGACTGACCTGTCCTCCATGAATCCCCTTTTAAAGGCATCCCAGCATTACATAGTGTAATAGTTAGAGCATTGGACTAGGATCTTGGACATAGAGGTTCAAATCCTCACCCTACCATGGAAGCTTGCTGAGCCAATCACCCACTTTCAGTCTAAACTACCTCACAGAGTTGTTGTGAGGATAAAATAGAGGAGGGGAGACTGTTGTAAGCCACTTTGGGTCCCCATCAGGAAGAAAACTGGGGTACAAACGAAGTAAATAAATGTATTCACTGGCATGAATTCTACAATATATAAAAATTGTTTAGGATACATTATCTGTGAAGGAGCAACAACAGATTAATCTGGAAACTTGTGCATTTGTGTTCCAGCACAACAGTGTCTCTGAAGAAGTAAACCATAGCCCACAGAGGTTTATGTTGTTACTCTTCAAGATGTCACAAGAATCCTGTTTGCTTTCACTGAGGCGAATGGGGTTATTCCTATGGAACACTTCTGCGTGAAATGGGATCTAGTATAACAGCAGAGGAGGAAGTTTGGGAACATTTATTTGCCAGATTAGCAAGATCTGGAAAGAACTTCTGTTCCTCTTCTGTTACGGGTATTTAAACCTGGGTGTGGCCAGAGGCATGAACCAAGCCTGTGGCATGTTGCCTGTGGCATTGAGTGAGCCAAACTGTTGCCCTGCAAGGAGCGTATAGTGCTCTTATGGATTTATAGTTCACTAGCCGTAAAGCCCGTTGAGGAGGAAGACAACGGGCCCTAAAAAGGTAGGATGGGTGGGTGGGCCATGGGTTGGGGGGGGAAGCCGGCGGACTGTTCCCCGGTCTGGAGTGGGCGCGGGGGTGGGGGAAGCCGGCGGACAGGGCCTGTAGGCCCCGTTCGCCAGCCTGGAGTGGGTGGGGAGGTGGGGGGAAGCTGGGGGGGAGCCGACGGACGGG
>NW_015172008.1:628423-647015 GCF_001447785.1 Gekko japonicus
TGTCCGGAAGAATGGCCGCTCAGAAGACGCTGGCTGCATGACTGGCTCCCTCCCCTCCCAGCCACCCAGCCAATGGCAGCCCAGGTTTGCTGAGGGAGCCAGTCATCGCAGGCAGCATCTTCTGAGTGGCAATTTTTCCGGCCATACACTAACGGGGCATATTTTAGAACTTTGGCACCCACTACTCTTTTATTATAAGGGAGAGATAAGTCATAAAACTGGATTGTGCAATTAGTGTGCAAAAGGGACTGAACTGTATGGTGACCACAAGCTGATGCCAACTGCCTGGACTATGAACATGCACCAAGATGAGGGAAGCCTCTTCCTGAGATGATGTGCCAGACCAAGGATGGATCCATGGGTTACCTGCCAACTCACCTGCAATGCAGCAGAGATGACCTAAGCACCCTGGCCACACACAGTGCACAGATGCCAGTAAAAGTATGTTGTAGAAGAACTGTCATGCCATGACCTGAGTACCTGGACATGGACTCCATGAGCAAACCTCTCCTTCAGCTTCTTCCCCCGCACCTTGTTGTTCCCCATTGTAGTGTCCATGACTTATCATCAGTAGGAATAAATTAATGATGAAGGGAAATCCTATTGTTTTACATCCAAATCAAACGATGGGTGGAAATGTAACCATTACTGCACTCACCAGTAGACAACCTTAAATAGCTCATTCACCTTATTTGCTAATAAAAAGTTTACAAGAGCTAGATTTGAGTATTTGATTTAATTTCCTGAAACAAAATTTGGGGGGTTAAGATTTCAAGAGTCAAAGCTCCCTTTGTCTGATACCAGATAAGCGTTGATTCTCGAAAGTTCATACCCCCAAAATCTTGTTGGTCTCTTAAGGTGCTACTGGGTGCGAATCTAACTCTTCTAGTGCAGACCAAAATGGCTGCCCTCTGAAGGTAAGCTACCTGTATTAGTAACACCCATGAAAACATGAACAAGTCATATTTATTACATATTCCCCCCTAAACTTGACACAATCACACTCAATAGTATGATATGACTGTTCCTTATCTCCTCCATAACAAGTTCACAACTAAAATACTGATAGTAAAAAGGTAAAGGTTCCCTTGCTCATCTCCATTTCAAAGCCGAAGAGCCAGTGCTGTCCGTAGACGTTTCCGTGGTCATGTGGCCGGCATGACTAAACACCAAGGTGCACGGAACGCTGTTACCTTCCCACCGAAGTGGTACCTATTTATCTACTTGCAATTTCTTGCTTTCGAACTGCTAGGTTGGCAGGAGCTGGAACTAGAGACAGGAGCTCACCCTGTCATGCGGCACCCGGGTCTCGAACTGCTGAACTACTGACCTTCCACAGCCTGCAGTTCAGCGTCTTAACCACTTGAGCCACTGCAGTAGCAATATTTATTTTTACAGTCCAAAAAAACTGACAAAAAGGTCAGTTTTTCCTACCTCAGCTGTACAGTGCTTAAGCCCTTCTCCCAAAATAGCAGGACAATTTCTGTATACCATACAAAAGACCATGTTTCTACAAATTTATTTATGTTTTAAACTTATGACAATATTTACATACGGTACATAAAAAGACCCTGGCGATCTTTGGGTTCAGCAAAAGGCTTCAGGAAAGCTAAACCTATAAAGCTGTGACATCTTTAATTAAAAAAATATATATATTTATTGTTTGTTTAGTCTGTTACATCAAATATTTGTAGCTATATACAGTTTCACCCCTCTCCTCCCTCCCTCCCTCCCTCCCTCCCTTTTAATCTTAGTCTTTTCACCCCAGCCATGGGCACAAAGAATCTTCCACTGAATGTCTTTTCTTCTTTCTTTCAGTATCCAATCTAGGTAGGTCTTCCATCTGGTCTTTATTTCCATGGATTTTTCTTCCCATGTTGTTCCCTTGTTGATTGACGCCACGATATCTGACTGTATAAAGTCAAACAAATAGTTGTGCCGGATTTCTATTGTCCATTTACTTTGCTGTGACATCTTTTCCACATGCCCTAATGACATGTTAAGACAGAAAGACAAGAGCAAAGATTTCATTCCCTGTATAACAGCATGGTGAGAAGACAGCTCCCATCATTCAGAGGGTGGTGGAGAAAGGTGCACATGTGTGTGGAGCATAATATATGGAGTCCACTTGTGCCAACCAAGATCTCTGAATGAGGTTCAGCTACCCAGATGCTGGATATTTGAGCCTTGCTCCTCGAGAAGATCTCACACAAGGTCTAGTCTGGAACGATGAGTTACATGAAGATTACCATGACTGAATCTGGTTTGCAACATTCAACAATTGATCATACAGGAAAATTATATATTATCAAAATTATAAATTAAGTTGACTTCTTCAGAGTAAAGACAGTAGGTGGCATTCCATCTGACTGTTGTTGAAAACACCTCTTCTTCATGTCCGGCGTTTTGATTTCTTCCCTGCTAAAGAAAAGAACAGAAATCAAATCACAATCACATATAGGCCCCCGGGGGGGGGGGGGGGGGGAATGCGCAGCCTAAGTGTGGCTTTTGGAAGCTGCACCAAAATACACATGCAGCGGCGGGATCACACGGATCCCCTGAGCTGCGGTGCTGTTGCTCCCTGGCATGATCAGATGCTGGGGAGGAAGCCACGGTCCAGACCGAGGCAGCCAGTTGTGCATACGTGCGCATGTGCAGTTCGGCCAGGAGCCGAGGATGAGCCGGCAGAAGGACGCGCCGGCAATCCCACGGCCGCCCTTGCCACGGCCTTTCAGGTAAGACCACCTCCATTGGTGGTTCTTTTATGCAGCGGGTTTTCGGGGCTAGGGACGGATCGGGGACGGGTGCGCGCTGCTTCCCAGATGTTGCGGTGAGATCACACCCGTTTGCTGTGCCCCCGATCCGTCCCTCTCCCGGGCCAAACCCCTCCGTGTGACCGGGACCATATTTGATCACTCTATTCACTGTAGTAGCAATAGCTGTGTGGGCAAGGTGGGGTTCCCCTCTTTCTGAAAAAAGCCAGATCTTATCCACTGTTTGGCCATGGAAAGAAAGTGCAGTGAAATAAGTTTACCATTGGAAAAGTCATTAAACTTTGCTTCCAGTAGATTTGATTTTCTGCATAAATGAGTTTGCACAATTTTGTATTTCTGGTGGACAACTAGTTTGACTGTGGTTGTTTTGAAGGGGTGGTAGGTAGCTATTCCCCTCATTCTGCTTCACCTTTCCCACCCCAGTCTGTCTCTTCACAACATTCACTGTCTTCTTCCTAAAGCCACCTTCAGCAGGTCTGGAGAGGCAGTGTATCAGTTTTCTAAATAAATAAATAGAGAGGCCATGGGGCTAGGAGGGGAAATGGTGTCCTTTACACTGCTTCAAAGGACAACAGGATGTTTTTCTGACTTCACTAGGGTAGCTAGCTGGATGGCACCCACCAACAACATTCTCAATTTGGTCTGCATGAAGCTGCTCAAGTCTGCTTCCACGTGTGTGGATTGCCCATGTTGCGTTCATCACTGTCACTGTTCCTTGCCAACAGGAGCTTCCATATGTGGGAGTTTTATATGCACACTGGGGTATGTTTTCCCCAACTTTCCCTCCCACATGTGCTGCACAGTGACTGTACTGGTTCTCAAGAGCACGGTCATTCTGGCTGTCTGGCTGTTTTGTTCTTTTATTCATGCATGCGCTACAGCACTATAATGGCTGTATTAAGATTTGTAATAGATACATGGTGGTGGATTGCTACAGCTACAGTTACCAGTTACCAGGTTTTGTTCAAAATGCCCTTTGGTGGCATGGCAGGAAACAAATGCTGGGGGAATGGTGCCTGTGAGGGGCTGACGGTGGGGAAATGGTGGTGATCTAGGCAAGGAAATGCATACCATTCCTTTCAGATAATGTGCTAACACGCTAGGACTGCCTTCTTTCCAAAAAGATCAGTGTAAAGCACGCTTGAGAAAGAGCATACTAAAGATGGGGAAAGCTGAGAAAAGGATGATTACATCATGGGCAAGCTCCCCCCCCCCCAAAAAAAAAGCTGCAGTGTGGAAACTGCAAGATCATCCCTAGAGTCCTTCTACACTGGTGATCTATTGTTCGCTACTGGGATAATCTTTCAGTCCTCCACCTCCCCTTACAGAATGGGTGGAGTGGTGGTGGATAGCCAGTTTGATGTAGTGGTTAAGTGTGTGGACTCTAATCTGGGAGAACCAGGTTTGATTCCCCACTCTTCCACTTGCACCTGCTGGATGACCTTGGGCAAGCCATAGCTCTGTCAGGGCTGTTCTTGAAAGAGCAGTTTCTGTCAAGAGTTCTCTCAGCCCCACCTACCTCACAGGGTGTTTGTTGTGGGGAGGGGAATGGAAAGGAGTTTGTAAGACGCTCTGAGACTCTGAATGAAGGGCAGGGTATAAATCCAGTCTCGTCTTCTACCACCAAAAGATGACCCATGATCTTTTTACTTAACACATTCTGTGGAATCAACAGATTAACAGGTCCCTGTGCCATGGACAATCCAGTTTTATGCATTTTTACAAGGAAGTTAGTCTCCATGGGTTGGATACAGAATAAATTTTCTGCTCACGCAAGGTACTTTTGTCAGTGTAACAGAATGTTCCTGCTTTACCCCATGCTACAGCCCATTATTCTCCCGGAAATGCTTCTCCTGTGGCACAGGGTACCTTCAGGAACAGCATGAGTGTCTAATTGTGGTGTGGGGTGCTGCAGCAGGAAGAGGGAATTGGTGGAAATTACCCCATCCCTTCCATTAGCAGAAAAGGTAGTCTGAATCCAACCCACTGAGTTCAACATGATAGCAGGATTTCCTCCCATTTGTGAAGCCTATTTAGTTTACAAAAATGTACTCCTCTCCAAGCACTTAGAGTTGAATCAATGCCCATAACAATACCCTGACCTTAATGGCGCAGGCTAGCCTGATCTTGTTGGAACTTGGAAGCTAAGCAGGGTGAGCCTGGGTTTAGTGCTTGGATGGGAGACCCCCACAGAAGTCAAGGGTTGCTATGCAGAGTCAGGCAACGGCAAATCCCCGCTGTTTGCCTCTTGCCTTGAAAACTCCATGAGGAGTTGCCATAAGTTAGCTGCAACTTGATTGCATTTTACATGCATACTAATTAGGCTTGCCAAGTCCCCCCGGGGGGCAAGGAAACCCCCGCCCCAGAGGCCCGTTCCCTGCCGTCAGCGGATTGGGCCCCGGGGGGAACCCCACCCCGATGTGCATGTCACCCGGAAGTGGCGTGACCACGCCGGGCACGCTGGGGGCGGGGTTCACGGTCATCCGAGGGAAAACTCTATAGGAGTCCCCCGCTGTGGCAAGAAAACCACTTGGCAACCCTAATGCTAATGCCTATAACTTGCTATCAAAGCCAAAGGAAAGCAGCATACCTTTCTTACAGATTTTGATACAATCTTTCATCCTTGCAAAATTGTTTTCGTTTCCTCCGCATCCAGTATAGATGAATTTTTCACAGGTTTTTGTTTTTCTGTTGTAGTAAAAGCGAGTTACTGAACCTGAACATGTCCCTTCATCTTTAGGGCTATAGCAAAATGAGGGTCCATCTTAAAATGTAAAAAAAAGATACCGGTAAGTTAATGAGCACGATCAGTGTTGCTCAGTAAACGATTATCATAGTGAAGAGTTCAAAACCAATAAAAGCCTGACTCCAAACATAAGTTACTTTGATATATTTAGATATTCTCCATGCTGAACCCCCCTCCCCTGGGTATTTTCCCAATTTCTGTATGTCAAAAGCAAAAGCAAAGGGTAGCAATTTTGACTTTTAGAGGAGATTCCGTGCTGTAACTGCTATTTTGAATTATAGACCTGTCTAAATTTTATCCAGAGTTATGACCTTTCCATGAAGCTTGTAACTAAGATGGTCAAACAACTGCAGAATTCAATGAATTAAATCTTTTTTTTCCTTTTCACCAATTATGGGACTATCCCTATGGCCTTTCTAAGTGCATTTATTGGCTTTCTTCCACAAACAAATTCAAGGATGTCTCAAAGGGTGGATGTCCTAGAGGGTGAAGTGAATGTACAAAATATCCCCCACAACCTATTCGAATGCTAGCATATCCATATAGAAGCACTGATGATTCACTGATAGACTGGGGGAGATATCATAAGTTAGGGTACTTCCTGAAGAGACAGAGATTCAACAATTAGCATGTGCTGATTGCTAGAAAAAAATCTTCATCTCTCTCTTTCTTTCCTAGTGCATCCAAAACTTATTAAAGAAGGGAGTAAAAGATACCCATTTTCTAAAGTCATAAATATTTTCAGACATCTAACAGTAGAAACTTAGGCATGCTGTTTGCTTGACAGTAAAAGCCAATATTCTAGCACAGACATGGGAGAAAATATCTTCAGGTTTGAACTTAGGAAGGGCACTTAAAATGGAGCCAGAAACATAGAATCATAGAGTCATCTAGTCCAACCTCCTGCACAATTCAGGAAATTCACAAATCTCCCCTGCACCCCCAGTGACCCATGCTCCATGCCCAGAAGAGGGCAACCCCCCCCAAACTCTCCATGATCCCAGGCCAAACTGGCCTGGAGAAAAATTGCTTCCTGACCCCAAAGAGGCAATCAGCATTTCCCTGAGTGTGTAAGCAAGGGCCACGAGAACTAAGCACTAATGTAACTCTTCCTGCCCTCCCTCTCATGATCTGCCTAAGCATTGCTGTCAGATGGCCATCTAGCCTCTATATGTAAACCTCCAAAGAAGGAGACCCCACCACCTCCCGAGGAACCCTGTTCCAGTGAGGAACTACTCTGTCAGGAATGTTTAGCTGAAAACTCTTCTGATTTAATTTCAACCTGTTGGTTCTCGTCCGACCTTCTGAGGCAACAGAAAACAACTCTGCATGATCCTGTATATGACAGCCCTTCAAGTACTTGAAGGTGCTTATCATACCACCTCTCAGTCATCTCCACTCCAGACTAAGCATACCAAGCTCCTTCTACATTTCCTCATAGGATGGTCTCCAGCCCCCTCACCATCTTTGTTTCCCTCCTCTAGATATGTTCCGGCTTGTCTGTATCTTTCTTAAATTGTGGTGCCCCAAACTGAACACAATACTCTAGGTGAGGTCTAACCAGAGGAGAGTAAAGCGATACTATCACTTTGCGTGATCTGGACACTGTACTTCTGTTGATACAGCCCAAAATCACATTTGCCTTTTTAGCTACCACATCATACTACTGACTCTTGTTCAGTGTATGGTCTACTAAGGCCCCGGTCACACGGGAAGTTTTGCCCTGCAAGAGGGATGGCTCGGGGGCACAGCAAATGGGCACGATCACAACGCAACATCTGGGAAGCAGCATGCACCCGTTCCTGATCCGTCTCTTCAGCCCGAAAACACGCATTAAAAAAAACCTAGGAAAGAGTACTACCAACCTGAAACGCCGCAGCAAGCACGGCCATGGGATCGCCAGCGTGCCCGTCTTTAGCAGCATTCGAGGCTCCTGGCCGAACTGCGCATACACACACATGCGCAGCCGGCTGCCTCACTCTCCCTTCCATGGCTCCCCCCCCCCCGGCATATGATCGTGCCGGGGAGCAACTGCGCAGCGGCTCAGGGGATCTGTCTGCCACGCGTCTCTTTTGGTGTGGCTCTAAAAAGCCACACTTTGGCTGCGCCAATTTCCCCCGTGTGACTGGGGCCCTCGACACCTATATCCTTTTCACACATACCTGCCAAGACTTTCTTACTGTGCCAGTCTGACTAGGCTACAAAACCTAAAAGGAGGTATGCAGATAGGAATAAGTCTGATCCTGAATGTCTGAAGTCACCAGCAGTAAGAAACATTTTCAGCTCTCACCCCAATGGTGTTCCCATAGGTAGCTCTTTTGTTAAAATGTTGAGACAAGCAAAGACTCCCATTCATTTCCGGCAGAAAAAAAAAGTAGGAATGATGTTACTATGGCATCAAGCCATGTCTCTGATGCTTGGTGGCTCACAGATCCTAAAGGCATCCTCATCCACCTTGCAAAGATTACTCAAAGATGCAGGAGAGAATCTTCTCTTCTCATACCAGTTTGGTGTAGTGGTTAAGTGTTAAGTGTGCGGACTCTAATCTGGGAGAACCGGGTTTGATTCCCCACTCCTCCACTTGCACCTGCTGATGTGACCTTGGGTCAGTCACAAGCTCTGGCACAGCTGTCCTTGAAAAAGAGCAGTTTGTGTCAGAGTTCTCTCAGCCCCACCCACCTCACAGGGTGTCTGTTGTGGGGAGGGGAAGGGAAAGGAGTTTATAAGCCGCTCTGAGACTTCAAGTGAAGGGCGGGGTATAAATCCAATCTCTTCTTCTTCTTCTTCATACCCAAGAAAAAACAAAAACTGCTACAAAATGTGTTTAGGGGGGATGAGGCAGGGCCTGTAGGTGAAAGATCACGTTCGTAAGGCAGACCAGGTAGACCAGGCTTTGATTTTCAGTTTCCACAGCAGTGGTCTCTAAGATGGAGGGGGTGAGAGGGGGAAAAAAAGCAAGGGACATGGGCAGGGGGGCTGATGCAGGCTAGAGTTTCCATTTATTCCCTACCAATCAAACTAGGCCCTTGCATCATTAAAAACAAATCCTTACTTGTCTGAGGAAGGCAGAAGTCCATACAGGAATCTTTACTGTCAAATCGGTTATCATTCCCAAGACATCCTCCGTAGTAAAATTTCTCACAGGCCATTGAACTGAGGTTGAAGAAGTATTTCGGTATTAAAGCTCTGCACATCCCTTCGTCAGATTCCAGTCGGCATATTTTGGGAACTTCTGAAATGAAAAGGATTGAACAGATCATCTCAGTTAAACTTACAAACCATGTTTTTGGATCTCCACATTCCCAGCGGAGTTTTTGTGTGGCTCAGTCCTTCTCCCACGGATGTTCAGACAGAGGCTCCATCGTATTTCCAAGCACAGAACATTTCACCACATGTTAAAATAGTGTAGCAGTCGGAGTGTCAGGGATGGCTGGCTCAGATCCTTGGCTCAACCATGGAAGCCTGCCGGGTGACCCTGGGCCTGTCACAAATCACTCATTCTGACCTACCCTCACAACGTTGTTGTGAGGATTAAGTGGACGAACAGGGAATGAGGTGAAAAGTTGCTTTGAGTCCCTGATCAGGGAGAAAAGTGGAATATAAAAGATAAGAATGATGTCAAAAGTTCATGGTGTCCAAAAAATGGGAGATTGTGTTATCTGCTTTCATAGTTAGCAGATACAGAGTCTCCAGGTTGGCATATGATATGTTTAAAACAGTTATTCTGGTAGTTTTCCTCACGACCATTTATGGTAACTGTCTCTATGGCTAAAAACCTCCCACTGTCTGAAGCATCTTCCTTCTGTTGTATTAAAAACTGCCATTTCCCCATTAACAGCATCTACTGTTTCCTTCTCTTTCCCGCCCCAAAAGCTTTCTTGCATTTCCCAAGATCCTGACCCATCAGGTCTGCTCTGCAGTATTCTTCCCCCCCTCCATCGACTTTGCCTGCGGCTGGATCTAAGCATTCGACAAGATGATGGAATCCTGAGAAGGCAGAAAATACAGCTTGGGGAATACGTTCCTACTTGAAAAGCAATTTTAACTATTTTTTAAAACTTAGTAAATGTAGAAACGCAGCATGCTTGTGTGTACAGTGCTGGAATCTGCCTCCTGATGCGCCACTATGCCACTTCTGACATTCTCTGTTACTCATTCTCTCCCATAAACTCACACAAAAGCCAGTTTGAAGTAGTGCAGTTCAGTCTGCCACCTCATTACTGTGCATGCATAGATGCAGGCCCTCCCAAGCAACGCATCTCGAGCACAGATCCAAAACAGGAACTTATTTCTGTCCTCTCATGAACTCTCCATGCACTTGACACACAGTTGGCCCACCCTAGTTTATGAGGTTCAAGGGACATTTCAGGAGGTCGCAAGACGTTGGTTTAGAAGCAGTGAAAGGAAACACTGCAGCAGAATCAAATTTCTGTAGGGCTTAAATTATATGACATGAACGACACCTTGAGTATGATCAGCATGCAATCATTAAACAAAGAAAGTTTTCAAAATCTAGATCTGCACCGATCAGAAACCAGCAGTGATGTTGAATTAAGCAATGGAAACGAGGCAATGGTCTGCAGTCTCAGAGATAGAAGAACATGTCGGCAATGGAAATGTCTCAGGACAAGAACCCACAATTCAGTTGGTGGGGTGACTTACTTCTGATCATCCAGCAAGTTTTCTCACAATCTTCCTCACTTAGAAAGTTATTGGCATTCCCCTCACAACCGCCGTAGGTAAACTTCTCACAAGTCTGCGTGTATCGGTCATAAAACCACCTTTCATGAATAGCCCGGCAGGGTCCTTTAAGAGGTGGCTGCAAGCAGATCTCGCTGTTGTCTGTGTGAAAAAGATTGAGAAGGTGCCTTAGTTATCCACCACTTGGACCAACAGAGCTTTGCGTGGGGGAGAAGGGAAATCATACAACCACTTCCATAACAGCATTCTTGGCAACAAAGCAGTTTGGGCACAAAAATGAAAAAGGGGGGGGGGGGGGGGAGTATCATCCCTGACCCCACACAAAAAGAGTCCAGTAAGTGAAAGTAAGCTATGTAAGTGAAACGTTCATGGATTAAAGAGGTTTGTGATTGACTTACACAACAGCTGTCAGCCTAAACTTTCTTTTGAAAACTGGGCCCTGCATATACCCAAATAAGTACAGTTACAATGAACAATCCTCCAGAATGCTATATTTTTGTTTTCGGGAAATACATCCCTATATTACATCCTCTACCATTGCCCTTTCTTACGTCAACTAGATCCCAAGCACGTGTCTTGTTGGGTTGCGGGGGGAGGGGGTAGAAAGCGCAGAAAGTTGTAAGGCGCATCGCACTCTTAGTCCACCGAGCAAAACGACGCGAGAAGAGCCCCTTAGAGCGACCCTCGAAGTCTCTCGCAAAGCGATTACCTTTCCTGGCCGCCTGGGGACAGACGTGCCCCAGAAGCAGCAAGAGCCAGCCTGCCAGCGACACGACCCGCGGGGTCCTAGAGGGCAGCCTCATAGCTAGCGAGGATGGTCCTTCCCGGAGTGCGCTGCAGATGGAGAGAGGGCGAGAGGGCGTTTAGCGGCCCCTGCCCCATCCAGCCCCCTTTATACGCGCCCAGACATCCCTGACCCCACACAAAAAGAGTCCAGTAAGTGAAAGTAAGCTATGTAAGTGAAACGTTCATGGATTAAAGAGGTTTGTGATTGACTTACACAACAGCTGTCAGCCTAAACTTTCTTTTGAAAACTGGGCCCTGCATATACCCAAATAAGTACAGTTACAATGAACAATCCTCCAGAATGCTATATTTTTGTTTTCGGGAAATACATCCCTATATTACATCCTCTACCATTGCCCTTTCTTACGTCAACTAGATCCCAAGCACGTGTCTTGTTGGGTTGCGGGGGGAGGGGGTAGAAAGCGCAGAAAGTTGTAAGGCGCATCGCACTCTTAGTCCACCGAGCAAAACGACGCGAGAAGAGCCCCTTAGAGCGACCCTCGAAGTCTCTCGCAAAGCGATTACCTTTCCTGGCCGCCTGGGGACAGACGTGCCCCAGAAGCAGCAAGAGCCAGCCTGCCAGCGACACGACCCGCGGGGTCCTAGAGGGCAGCTGCATACCGAGCGAGGATGGTCCTTCCCGGAGTGCGCGGCAGATGAAGAGAGGCCGAGAGGGCGTTTAGCGGCCCCTGTCCCATCCAGCCCCCTTTATACGCGCCCAGGCTCTCCTGCCCCCGCCTCCTTCCCTCCCGCGGGGTGTATGGAGGAGGAGGAGCGCTGATTCACACCACTTTCTGGAAGGCGATGCGAGTCCTTGGCGGCTGCCTGCTAGCGCCGCGCGTCATCGGCCTTTCCCCCAAAGTAATGCTCGGCTGGCTAGTAGTGTGGGGGAGGCCGAGAGGTGGGGAGAGGAGAAGGGGGGCCACCAGGGGCGACGAAACCGGGACATCCCCGTGTCTGTTAAATCAAGCCTGGGGCTTTTCTTCTTTTTCTCTTTTTTGCAGGACACCAAGTTGTACAAACTTTCCCCTTTGGGTCTACAGTTCCATCCAAGTCAGCAGAACTTTGGCGAAAACGATGAAGTCCGCTTAGAGAGTGTTGCCGAGAATATTGTGAACGCCTCCGATCCCATAGCTGGTCTTTTCTTCTCAAAAGCTCTGAGGGTGTCCACAGTAGGCACTGGTATGTGGAAGTAAGTCCCCTTGAACACCCTGGCGTATCTTGGAACACTCCAAAGATGAACATAGGCACCGGGAATCTCCCTCTCGGCGCCCGATTGTACCCATTCTGAATTCTCTGCTCCAACGGCTGCATTTAGTTCTTTCCATGCATTTGCTACGCAGTAGGCTAGCCTTCAGGGAGTTGGCCACCCAAGATGCCAGTTTGGGTAAGGATAGTGGGCTGTAATGGTTAGAATGCCAGACTAGGATCTGGGAGAGACAAGCCTGAAGCTCCACGCTGCCATGGAGGGTGACTTGGTACCCCTCAGGCTCTCTTAGCCCTACCTCACAGGGCTTTTGTGAGGCTAAAATGGAGGAGGGGAAAGCCATCCCCTGAGCTGCTTTGGGTTCCCATTGAGGATAAATGCAGGATATTTTTGTACTGAAATAAAGAAGGAAAAAATAAGTGTGCTACAATCCATTCCTAGGCATTCAGAATCTACTTCCACAGGTGCAATGTGTGAATCAGTGAGTAGGCTGTGCACTTATATGTACAGAGATGTATGCTAACCAAAAGGTGCATTTGCTTGGAAAATTTCTAGATACCCATGGGGGGGGGGGGTTTGAGAAAAGTGAACCTTGAAGGTGATCCCAAAAAACAAAACCAACATAAAATCAGCACAGTAATTAACTAAAAATAGAGATCACAAAAGACAGAGTATTGGACAGCTTGAGTTAGTATATGAAATTGGATTTACTTTTGAATAGGCATGTATAGGGTCAGGGTCCATGGATATTCTAGTTTTTACCACTGCAGTAGACTCCTGGTTAGAAGTTCTTGCACAGAAAATCTGTCCATTCTTATCCACAGGCTTGTTTCTGTGACAGCGTGTTTGCAGCTTTCAGTTACTCAATGTGCTTCAGTATTTTAGACTACAGGCACAGGGCCATTAAGAAGATGCTGTGGTGTCATTGACTGACCTGCTGCTCGCACTAAGACCACTGTGGACCTTGTCCAAGTTGCCTTGTGGTAGTTACAGAAATGAAAGTTTTCCTGAGGAATCTGTGGCTGACCATCATCAACTTAAAAGGTCAGAAATGTCATATTGCAAGGTAGTAAGAGCCTATCAATTTGTATTATCATGTCATGCATACCTGTGTCTGTATAAATAAAATAATTAATTATGAAAGAAATACCTCTTTTATCTAATATTGTTGTTTTATCTATTATTGGTCAATTCATGTACTGTTTGTACTATATCCCTCACATTTGGCAAGAATTCAGTAATAGTTTGGAAGAGTATTGCTTCATTCCTAAAAAGTGACTACCAATGAAGATCAGATTTCCTTTCTCAATAAATGTGTTTGGCCTCAAAGTGCCACCTGCAGTTTAAAACAGCACACTGGAGTAAATGTAGTGGATTTCCTGTGAAATCTACAGATCTTAGAGGCAGCCCTGCCTGAGGCACCTCAGTTTCCTCCTTTACACTGAAAGGGAATTCTTCCCTCTGACTGCCAGCTTCCTTGGAATTGGTTGTTTCACAGGCTTCCTGACATCAGCACAATGCTCCTTTCCCTGCTACTGGGGCAATGTGAGAAGACCACTGAAGGAGCTCTTCCATGTGCCAGCACAAAACCCATTTTCTGAATGTTAATGCTGGAATAGGAAGGAACAGCAATTCCACAAATATCACCTTTATATGACATACAGATAGGTCTGATTTTGAAAGCTTAGATGATAGCATTAACTGAGACCTCTTATTTATGTGTCTAAGTGATAAAGTAGAGGATTTTATTAACAGTAGTTCCATTAATAAACTAGTCCATTGCTTTGCATTCAGATTACCGTTAGCCTATTACACAAACCTACAAAGCAGAAATGTTAGGATGGGGGGAAATTAACTGTACTGATTTCGTCAGGATCTGCATAACTTCAGTTACTTCAGTCATTGACATTTTACTGTCCTACAGGTGAGTTAATCGGACGAGCGCACTGACTACATATGGTTGTATCTAATCTGTCTTCTGTCTGCACGCAGCTGGACTATCACCTACTTTCTCCCTGGAATGTAATAATCTCACTATACCTGAAAATAATTCATGGACTTTCCCAGTTGAGCAGGTCACTTTCAAGGGTAGAGGATCACATTGTATTGTAATGTTTATCGTATTATTACCACCTTCCTTTTATGTCATTGTAATCTACCATTGTCAGCACAGAAATTTTAGTTCTACAGATGGCTGCGCATGCCCAAACTGAGAGAGAGAGAAAAAGAACACCAACACACGCTCCTGCATGTGGACGGCGGAAAGCAATGTGGCTGCGCAACGATCCGGAGCAAGAAGGTGAGTGTGATCACGATTCTCCAGGTTAAAAAAAAAGTGCAGCAGGGCTGGAACAATTTAAACCGCTCCCAGAACGCCGTCTGACCGCACCCCCTGTGAGGTAGGTGGGGCTGAGAGAGCTCTTTTGAGGACTGCTCTTGAGAGAACAGCTCTGAGAGAACTTGTGACTGACCCAGTTGAGAGAACAGCTCTGAGAGAAATTGCAACTGACCCATGGTCACACCAGCAACTGCACATGGAGAAGTGGGGAATCAAACCCGGTTCTCCCAGATTAGAGTCCATGCTCCTAACCACTACACCAAATGGGCTTGAGATCTCCCGGGATTCCAACTGACCCTTAGGTGACAGAGATCAGCTCACCTGGAGGAAAAGAACACTTTGGAAGGTGGACTCTATGACACTGTGCCCCATCAAAGTCCCTCCCCTCCCCAAAACCATCCCCCCTCAGGCTCCGCCCACCAACGTTTCCAGGTATTTCCCAACCCGGAGTTGGCAACCCCAGGAACATGGGGAACCCAAGCAGGATTAAAAGGTAAAGGTAAAGGTTTCCCTTGCTCGAAAGCCAGTCGAGTCCGACTCTAGGGTTGCGGTGCTCATCTCCGTTTCAAAGCCGAAGAGCCAGCGCTGTCCGAAGACGTTTCCGTGGTCATGTGGCCGGCATGACTAAACACCAAGGCGCACGGAACGCTGTTACCTTCCCGCCGAAGTGGTACCTATTTATCTACTTGCAATTTCTTGCTTTCGAACTGCTAGGTTGGCAGGAGCTGGGGCCAGAGATGGGAGCTCACTCCGTCATGCGGCGCACTCGGGTCTCGAACTGCTGAACTATTGCCCTTCCACAGCCTGCAGTTTAGCGTCTTAACTACTTGAGCCACCGCAGGCAACCCGAAGTGAATATAATAAAATATAAATTGTCTGCCAATCAGCTCCAGGAAACTTCTTCAGGGGGAAGAGTTACACACACAGCCAGTTTGGTCAAGACATGCAACTGCATGCTCAAATTTGCTTCATCCTTTGACTTAGAAAATAGGAAGTGAACAATAAGGAAGCAACTGCTCAGTTTCTTTTTCTGGTAGACTTCCATGAAGCATCCAATATATTGGCTATCACTGGAAACAGGAGGCTGAGTTTAACAAAAGGTGACCCATATTGTAATTCTGCTATTTTTGGAGCTAGGTTATTGTTACTCTTCCAGGAAGACTTGAGCATACATAAGAGTGTTAGAAGTTGACTCCTGCTGGTTCAGACCCAAAGGCCATCTTGTCCAGCATCCTGTTTCCCACAATGGTTTCCAGATACCTTCAGGAAGCCCATAAAGTAGGACAAGAGTCATTCTTGCTGGTGCTCCTCCCAACAAGTGATGCTCAGGCTCTACAAGGTAAAACATCTGCTCTGCAGTGTCTGTACCCCCCTCAACTGATTTGTTTTGCTGTGCCAAGTATAAAGGGTGGTACAGGCATGAGGGGAAAGGATGACGGTAGAATAAGTGGTGTACAGACCTCAGTTATAAATCATGTTAACAGGGCAGGAGGTTAGAACTCTTGTACTCATAATGGCCAATTTAACAACCCCCAAGAGCCCAGTCTCAGGGCAATCAGAAGACAGATGGCAGGATATGACAAACTATGTCTGGAATGGAATTCCTAGCATTAATTTCCCCAGAGCAGATGATAACCTGAGTGAAAGGGAAGATGGGATGGGATTGCACTCATTCAGGCAAGGGAAGTCTCCAAAAATAACTTCTACAAGAGGATTCCCTGCCACCTGTCACCTTGATTATGCTAAACGTCTACTGCTCTTTGACAGTCTACTTTTGATTCTTACCTGCTCATTTTATCTTCATATCCTATTGCTGTGATCATTTGCCACTTATTTTTCTCCTTATTCTCTTACTCTTTCCTATCACGTGTTTATTTACCTAATTTACAGTCCGCCTTTCTCATTGAGATTCAAGGTAGATCATGCAATGAAAACAATGCAATAAGAACAGTATAACACACTCCACAAACGGTGATAAAGCTGCATAACAAAATGGTTGCAACAACTGTCTCCCTTTTAAGGCTCTCCAAGATCTTACTTCTCCTTATTTTGTTCCTCAGATTTCTCCTTCTGTGATCTTTTACTCTCTTAATTCAGAATCCATTTGACCTGCTGTCCCTTTATGTCTCTTTTCCACTTTCACACCTTCCTCGTTATGCAACTGATTGTTTTTTTATTTAGTCAACTTCAAGCTGGAGCTAAAACTGTTCTGCTTTGTTGATTAATTGTTGGCATTTCACAAAACAGGGATGCATAAACAAAACAGGGATGCATAAACAAAACAGGGATGTGTGAAACAAAATGGATAGCTCAGAATAACACTGGAGAATATCTACCTGGACTGGACAAGTCTGTGAGGTATGAGGACAAAACTAGCCAAGACCAGGTAACCCATCTTAAGTGATTTATTTGGGCCACTAGTAAGTTTAGCTAAAATCTATTAACAACTGTTATAGTTGTTAATAGATATTAATGTTGTTGTTAATAGATATTAATATATCACACCAATTTTCCCTAGAAAGTTCAGAGTAGCATCTGATGTTCTGCTCTCAAGTAACTGATCTGGAATCTAGTGCAATCCTAAATGGAATTACACTCTTCTGACCGCATTGAAGCCTTAGAAGGGTTTAACTTTGCACTGCAAGTCCATGTTCATTTAGCTAATCATAGTGGACATTTATTTATTCATTCATTTATTATTATGAAAATGTATGTGCTTCCTGTTTACTAAAAAGGCAAATGCAATTTTGGGCTACTGCATTGAAGCCTTAGAAGGGTTTAACTTTGCACTGCAAGTCCATGTTCATTTAGCTAATCATAGTGGACATTTATTTATTCATTCATTTATTATTATGAAAATGTATGTGCTTCCTGTTTACTAAAAAGGCAAATGCAATTTTGGGCTGTATCAACAGAAGTATAGTATCCAGATCACATGATGTCAGGGCCGGCTCACCCGCTAGGCGAACTAGGCGCTCGCCTAGGGCTCGCCGGCCCTCAGCGGCGCCAAACTGCACCCTGCCCCCCGCCAAAAGCCCCCCCCGCTGCCCTAACTGGGCGGTCGCCGCCGCCATGGTGGCTGGCGAGCGAGCAGAGGCGGGAAGCGCTGGGGGATTGCGCCCTCCGGCCCTGCGGCAGCTGAGCCCCCCCCCCCGGTGGGGGTGTCACGGCCCGCCTGCAGCTCCATGGCCCCAGCAGCCAGCCAGCTGGACTTCACTTCGGAGCGCCCGATGCCGACGCCACTAGGGTCTGCTCAGCAGCAGCAGCAGCAGCAGCCGGGGCTCTGGAGACGCTGCCGGCTTCGCTGCGACGGCTCCCCGCACATGGCGGCCGGTACGTGATCCCCGACCGACCAACCAACCACCTGGCCAGCCGGCCAGCCGTGCGCCGCCCGGGCAGCTCCTCCCCTCCCTCCCCCAGGAACCCCACTGCCGCCCACTCCTCCGAGCATGTGCAGAGTGCTGGCCACCAGGCCTCCCCCCTCTCCCTCCCCCTGTCCACAGGTGACACTTTGCACAGGCTCGTCATGGCTCGCACGCCCGGCTGGGTCGCGGGAGGCAGCGCCACAGCTCATCCGCCCTCCCCCCTGGGGAGAGGAGGAGGCAGCAGCAAAAGGGTCTCCAGGCTCCACTGGGAGGTTGGCATCTGCGCCTCGCCTAGGGGGCAGAAATACCTTGAGCTGGTCCTGCACGATGTGATGGTTATACCTCACCTAAAGTATTGTGTTCAGTTTGGGGCACCACAATTTAAGAAGGATCCTGACAAGCTGGAACATGTCTGGAGGAGAGCAACGAAGATGGTGAGGGGTCTGGAGACCAAGTCTTGTGAGGAAAGGTTGAATGAGCTGGGTATGTTTAGGCTGGAGAGATGACTGAGAGGTGATATGATAACCATCTTCAAGTACTTGAAGGGCTGTCATCTAGAGGATGATGTCGAGTTGTTTTCTGTTGCCCCAGAAGGTCAGACCAGAACCAACAGGTTGAAATTAAATCAGAAAAGTTTTTGGCTTAACATTAGGAAGAACGTACTGACATTTAGAG
>NW_015172008.1:647067-670538 GCF_001447785.1 Gekko japonicus
CGGTTCCTCAGTGGAAAAGGCTTCCTCGGGAAGTGGTGGGCTCTCCTTCTTTGGAGGTTTTCAGAGGCTAGATGGCCATCTGACAGCAATGTGGATTCTGTGAACTTAGGCAGATAATGAGAGGCAGGGCAGGATGGGTTGCCTCATTGCTTAGTTCTTGTGGCCCTTTTTTACATGTCCACGGAACTGCTGATTGCCACTTTGGGGTCAGGAAGCAATCCTGGAGGTTTCTTGTCATCTTCTGGGCATGGAACAGCAGTCACTATGGGTGTGGAGGGGGAGGTATTTGTGAATTTCCTGCATTGTGCAGGGGGCTGGACTAGATGACCCTGGAGGTCCCTTCCAACTCTATGATTCCATGATTCTTCACACCTGCTCAAGGCGGTTCACTCTGAAAACAATTAGAACAAAACCAAATGAACAGTAATAAATGCAATAAAAACAAATCATACCAGTAAAACAAAAAACAAAACTATCCAAGTAGGAAAAAAATAAGACAAGTCAATAAAAACACCAATAGAAATCAACTAACAAAAGCCTGAGCAATCTAAAATGATAAAATGGAGCCGTCTAAAATGATACTGATAAAAGAGTCCTCAGGCTATCAGCAGACGAGAAAACCATTTAAAAAGTTCGAAGTATGGGTGTAAAGAAGCGTTTTGGAATGGCATTCAGAAGAAAAGTAAAGTAAGCACCAGACAAGGCTCCAGGGGAGGGTGTTACCACTGAAAAGGCCCTCCCTGGTGGCTTCCTGCCTTGTCTCTGTAGGCTGAAGTGCAGAGAGCAGAGCTTGAGAAGAGGACCTCAGCTGGCAGGCTAGACAATATCGAACACATGAACACACGAAGCTGCCTTATACTTATACAGACCCTTGGTCCATCAAAGTCAGTATGGACTACTCAGACTGGAGGCAGCAGTTCTCCAGGGTCTCAGGCAAAGGTCTTTCATATCACCTACTGCCAGATCCTTTAATTGGAGATGCCAGGGATTGAACCTGGGATCTTCTGCACACCAAGCAGATGCTCTGCCACTGAGCCCTGCCCCCTCCCCAAGTGTACTTAAGTGCAACAACATACAATGGAAAGTATTATCACTGCTCAGTATTATTAAATATCACTATTGTGTTAGGATTTGTTATGCACTATTGCAGAGGAAGTCAAGAGACCTGATCAGCTCCTGATCCATATGAATCTATGAGGGGATGGGAAGGATGACCGTGTGTTATAAAATGAGAGGGAACGAATGAATGAGGATCCCAAATGAAAATCAAACCTTACCGTGTGTTATAAAATGAGAGGGAACGAATGAATGAGGATCCCAAATGAAAATCAAACCCCACTGGAAGCTCTTGGAAAGGCATTTGTTGTACCAGATTTTACAAATGATCAGTGCTGATCTGCAACTTGCACTTTACTTGGGTATGCAACATCAAGTTCAATGCTAATGTGTAGCTTTAGGTGCAATGTCACAACTTCAAAAATCGACCTGGACTGTAGGAAACAGATTTCAGTGCTGCTGCTTCTCATAGGGCAAAACTGGGGGAGGGGGAATCACTCCTTGCCAGACAAAGAAGACAGGACTGAGCTGGGTGGTCCAATGAAGTGAGATGCTATAAGACAGTTGGGCGGATGAGTTGGGGAGCAAAAGCCCAGGTATGATTGCTCAAAAGGAGTTTGCAAATGATTTAAATGCATAATTTCTGACATGTCATGCCAATTGTCACCATTTAAACATACAAAAAGAAACTTTTTAAAAAAATAGGCAAAAAGGGGAGAGGCAGTGGCTCAGTGGTAGAGCATCTGCCTTGCATGCAGAAGGTCCCAGTCCCTAGTGCCTCTGGTAAAAAGGATCAAGGAGTATGTGAAATAACTTTTTTTGAGACCCTAGAGAGTTGCTGTTGGTCATGAGTAGACAATACTGACTGACCTCTGTAAACTAACGGTCTCACTCAGTATGTGCTCACTGCATGGATCAAGACAAATCAATATTCATATAAATGTTGAAAGAACTGATGCATAAATAAGCAGTTGCCAGGGTGTTCCTTCTCTCCTTTGGGAGAAAGTCAGCCCTAACAGTCTTTATAGATGCTTTAAAAAAAAACACACACACAAAAACCCAACAACCACTCTCCGACCCTCCTCCAAGCCTGCCTATTGTTTGGCCTCTCCAACCTGGCACAGAGAAGGGCCAGACATTTCCTTAGCAAACCTGTTTCCTCTTGACCACTCCGAATGGTTAGCTTTCCCATTGTTGGGAAAGTTACAAGCCGGCATCCTGTCTCTAAGAGTTTTCCTCCATCCATTCCCCCCTCCCCTCAGTCCACGCACTGCTAGCTCTGTTCAAGTACGCTGGAGATGATAGTGAGGATTTTTTTTGCCTATAGGTGTACTAATCCCAGATCAACAACTCCAGGATTTCACTGGACTGATCAATGATGCTCCCCAGCATCTTTACTTGTGACCATCCCCTGTTCTCTGTAGTACAAAAACAGCAACCCTGATTCTTATGGTTGTACTTTAGGAAGGTCTGAAAACTTTTGGAGTGCCGTGGAGACAGAAGAGGATGGTTTTCCAAGCACGTGTAATGGCAAGGTCTGCTTGAGACAGTGGAAGGAGAGAGGTCAAACGGTGCGGTTTAATCAGCTTAGGACAGATTCTGCTGATGAATTAAAATCCTGTAACTCATTACAAGGAGTCTGGAAAGAGAGTTGGCTGGAGAGTCCGCTACCATTTCAGGAAATCAGGAGGCACTCACAACAAAAGTAAGGATTTTGGGGTGGAGGGAAGAGAGGGAGGTGGGGAGGGGGGTTTCTTACACAGCCAGCTGCATTCCTCAACCCACTGTAATGCCTCTGTGTGTGTCAGCCAGCGATGCCAGCGATTAATATAGAGGATCTGAGTGAGAAGGACAAACTGAAAATGGAAGTGGAACAGCTCCGGAAAGAAGCAAAGTTGCAAAGACAACCGGTGAGTGCATACCTGGCGACGCTTTCCCCTAGATTTCGGAAGGAGTATTTGGAGTAGCTCCTGTTTCCCTGGCAGATCAGTCTCTGCTGGGCTTTTGGAGGATAGAAGGGGGAAAGAGAAGAGGCGTGTGTTGAAAGGAGAGTTCGGGATGTTGTAAACAAATCTGGTACCTTTGGCAATTCAGAGTGATTTGCCTGAAAGGAGGTTTGTTTTAGCACCATTTCCCTTCATCCCAAGCCACCCCCTCCTGCAAACCCACCCAGCCCCGGAGTTTCTTGGGGAGACTGCAGAAGCTACTTTTGACTTTCTAGACTGGCTCTAAAAAACAAACAAAAAACGTCTCCCTTTGGATAGGTAAAAAGAAGGGGATAAAGACTTCAAGTATGTTCTGTTGTGGAAAGTGACCACAGCAGAGTTGCTCTCTAATGACTACCTCATTAGAGTCCAGAAGTTGCGGAGGGGAGTTTTGGAAAAATGCAGAAAGGATTAATTTCCACACACACTACATTATCCACGTCCCCCCTTTTGCTTGATTTCTGCCAATTCTTAGTTTTAGTGGTAAAATAAGGGAAAATGCAATAGGAAAATTTAAGTAAATGAAATAGGAAGACTCAGCAGACTTTGTTCAGTGATCCTGCCGGAAGGACCAGGCTCTGCCCTCCAACAAAACAGCCCAGGCACTTTCTCCTTACTATAGTCTAACTCCTCCTCCTGTTCCTCAATCTCTTGCAGTGCAGGGCAGTGGAGAGTTACCCCAGCTTGAAATCAATGGGTTTAGACTGGAATAACTCCGCATAGTCTCATACTGTTGCTAGTAATGCTGCTAAGCCCCACCATCCTAACCATTAGGCAGACTATCTGTTATTTAACTTATTATAACTTCTATAGCCCTGGGTGGTGGTGGTGGTGGTGGTGGTGGGGAGGCCATATGAATTGTCCTCACACATCCAAGTGTTTGGTGTTATCTCCGCCCACCCCTCTTAACTTCCCCACCCAACAGAAGCATGCAGTTTGGGAACCACTCCTGAGAGGAAATGGCTATTGACATCAGCTGTAGACTTGATGGCATAGCCTGAGGAAAAATGGAAAGCCTATAATTCCAAGAAAAGAGAGAAGCGTGAACAGGCTAATTGCGGGGTATGCTGCAAAGGGCTACATTTGGAACCTTTTATTGCTGTGGTACAGCTCGGAGGAAATAAACAGTCTGATGACTCAGGAGGGAAAATGGGCACCCGTTGGAATTTTCAGCGCTGCGATAAAATGTTTCCATATGTACACAATACGGTGCATTTGTTGTTTGACTGTTGGATTGTTTTTAGAAATCTGGACAGCCTGTGTTTCCTGACAGATCTGGTGTGCAGCCTTCAGAGGAGTAAAACAAACTACAATTTTGTAAAGTTCATTAGATGGGATGGTGTGTAGCAGGACTGTCACATCACCAATTTGGAACACTGAGATGCCTGTGTCACTTGAAGAACAAAGCAATGACTACACCACTCCATGTGCCATGATACGTGACCCTTTTCATTTGTGGTGGAAGGTGCTGTCAAGTCACAGCTGACTTATGGTAACTCTGTAGGGTTTTCAAGGCAAGAGATGTTCGGAGGTGGTTTGCCATTGCCTGCCTTCATGTCACAGCCCTGGTATTCCTTGGAGGTCTCCCATCTAAATACTAGCCAGGGCCAACCCTGCTTAGCTTCTGAGGCCTGATGAGATCAGGCTAGCCTGGGCTAGCCAGCTCAGAGCCTCTTTTCATTGTATGTGTAAAAATGATATATTCCCACAACAAAGGCATTGTTTGAGAAACATGTGAACAGTTTGCCAGTTTGGTGTCGTGGTTAAGAGTGGCGGACTCTAATGTGGAGAACTGGGTTTGATTCCCCACTCCTCCATGTAAAGCCAGTTGGGTGACCTTTGACCAGTCACAGTTTTCTCGGAGCTGTTCTCTCAAGAGCAGTTCTCTCAGAACTATCTCAGCCCCACCTACCTCACAGGGTGTCTGTTGTGCAGAGAGGAAGGAAAGGTGGTTATAAGCCGCTCTGAGACTCTGAGTGAAGGGTGGAATATAAATCCAACTCTTCTACTTTGCACAGCAAAAAGTATGATCTAGCAAGTTCCTACTATTTAAAGTGTGTTCTCACATGTAAATAAATTTTGGCTGTTTCATGGCTGCACAGCAAGGAGTGCATACATGTGTGTATTGCTTCTGGTACTTTCATGAAACATGGCAGCCAAAACAGCTTGGGTACAGACAATTTATGTTTTAACATTGGAAAATTCTATGTTGCCTTCTTCCAGTGGAACATGTTATCCCTGCATATACAAACCAGATGTGCTTTCCCCCCTCTTAAGGTTTCTAAATGTTCAGAAGAAATTAAAAATTATATTGAAGAAAGATCTGGAGAAGACCCTCTTGTGAAAGGTATTCCTGAAGACAAGAATCCTTTTAAAGAAAAAGGAGGATGCATTATTGCTTAGAAGAACAAGACCATTTTGTAACAGGAACGTCAAATGCTCATGAAAAGAAATTTAGTCTGGGTTAAGTTCCAGCGGTTCTGAATTGTCTTTTTATGAGAACAGAAATGCTTGCTTATAATTTCATTCCTTTATGTGTTCTTGTTTCTTAATCTCCTGTACATGCTAACTTGAACTTGAAGAAATCTATCTGTATAACCAACTTTTAAAACTGTATTGTATACTGTATTAATATTGATGGAACTCGCCATGAGCCTGCTTGCGGGGAGGGCGGGATATAAGTCCAATACAATAAAATAAATAAATAAACTAGAGTGTTATTTTGGTAATGCCAGTTCAACATACATGATTTTAAAAACTTTCTTTTCTTTTGCAGAACACAGAATTTAAGTTCAATTGCATGACAATGTTGTACTGCATGCCAAAATACAATTTTGTTAACATAAACCATGAAACCTTGACAATGTCAATCCAAAGATGTGTGCATGTACACAAATTATACCCAGAATTAAACTTTGTTAAGTCTTAAAAGTGCCACGGGACTCAAACTTTGTTCTATTGTTTCAGACCAACACAGCTACTCTCCTGAATCTAATGTCACTGAGATGGTTATTTTTTTAAACCAGATTATTCTGGGGGGCAGGGGGTCACCAGTGCTATAATTGTTGGAAGAATATATTTTAAGATTGGGATCTCTCAAATGCTCACACTGGAAAGCAATGAAATCAGTCAAACTGACTTCCAAATCTTATATTTAGGTAAATGTACTTAGTTTCAGAAGGGCCGTGGTGGCTCAGTGATTAAGATGCTGAACTGCAGGCTGGAAGGCTGGTAATTTGGCAGTTCGAGGCCTTAGTGCCACGTGATGGAGTGAGCTCCCGACTCTGGCCCCAGCTCCTGCCAACCTAGCAGTTCAAAAGCAAGAAAATTGCAAGTAGATAAATAGGTACCACTTCGGTGGGATGGTAACAGTGTTCCGTGCGCTTTGGCATCTTCGGACAGCGCTGGCTCTTCGGCTTGGAAACAGAGATAAGCACCGCCCACTAGAGTTGGATTCAACTGGCTTTCAAGCAAGGGAAACCTTTACCTTTACCTTACTTAGTTTCAAGATACCAGTTAAAACTTCACTAAAAGCATATTATTATGATATAATACGCATATATTTTATTGAGCACTTTTTAATCCTCTATATTACAGAAAATTATAAAGCAATTACTACTATCTGCCCAAAGGTGTACAATCTAAATAAATGAGATATATGAGACAGAAGGGGTGGGACAACAGAAAAACAAGTGTGTGATATAAATCTTTGCCTCTGCAAAAGTCTATGACATTGACAGAACATGCTTGTGTAATGCTATCTTTGCATACCTACCAAGCATAAAGGACCATTGACAGATACTCCCAAAATTATGCTCAGGATTGCAGCTTTAAGGTGGGAAACACAATAGAGAGGAAGAAGAAGATTGGATTTATACCCTGCCATTCACTACCCAGAGTCTCAGAGCGGTTTACAAACTCCTTCCCCTCCCCCTCCCCACAACAAACACCCTGTGAGGTAGGTGGGGCTGAGAGAGCTTTGACAGAAACTGCTCTTTTTCAAGAACAGCTGTGCCAGAACTATGGCTTACCCAAGGTCATCCAGCAGGTGCAAGTGGAGGAGTGGGGAATCAAACCCGGTTCTCTCAGATTAGAGTCCACACACTTAACCACTACACCAAACTGGTTCCCATATTGAGAAGTTTCCCAAGAATAAGAGCTGTTGAATAAAATGGGACCTACTTTTGAGTAGATCTCCTTAGAATTGCTTCCATAACTTGGACAGTATGTTTTCCAATACTGCTACATAAATGAAAACTCTTTACTTTTAAAAAAAAACATTTTATTGTTTTTATAAAGAAAATAAACATTACATACAACACATACTTACAAATTCCAAGTTTCTACATATAGCAATTAAGACACTAACAGTTTCATGTCCAACCACACATCATACATGAAAACTCTTTACTGAGAAGCACTGTCAACAAATCATGCAATTTAGAAAGAATATAATATATATTCCTGTTTATATTTTGTAATTTTACAAATCTTTTATTTTGGCTTTACTAATCATGAGGAGGAGCAAAAACAGTGCATCCACCCACAGTGACTCAGAAGCTTATACTGTCCAATAAATTCAAAATCATACCTTACATAACTGTTATATCACAGCATCTCTGACAGGAAACAAAGGAACAGCTGGCAGCCATAAAGCCTTCAGAGCAGCATGTTGCCATTTCTCAGAAAAGTCAAGTGTTGTCAGGCATGCATCTTTGGCTGTAATCCTAAAAACACTTTCCTGGGAATTGAAAAACATGGGACATACATCTGAGTAGACCTTTAGGCTTAATCCCTTTAGGATTTAAGGTTAAGACACTGAACTGCAGGCTGGAAGGTCGGTAGTTCAGCAGTTCGAGACCCAAGTGCCGCATGACGGAGTGAGCTCCCATCTCTGGTTCCAGCTCCTGCCAACCTAGCAGTTCGAAAGCAAGAAATTGCAAGTAGATAAATAGGTACCACTTTGGTGGAAAGGTAACAGCGTTCCTAGCCGAATTGATTTACAGCAATTGGCAATTTACAAATGGGTTCTTGCCAGTTTATACCAAGGTCCTGTTCCCACCAAGGGTCACCAGTAAAGGATTCGAGGCTGTTGTGGTTAAAATAGATGTCTTTTACTTAAAAATATATCTCATACAAACAATACTGATGCACTCACACATTCAATCAAGTTTCTAAGATTTACAGTAAGAAATAAGCACTTTTGCATTAGCAGGTAGGGGTGATGTGGGCGATACTTATCTGTCTTGCAGCTTGGTTGTTCCAATGAAGAATGGAGGGGAAGAAATGGAAAACAAAAGGATCCACACTACCAG
This sequence comes from Gekko japonicus, assembly GCF_001447785.1. Lineage (NCBI taxonomy): Eukaryota > Metazoa > Chordata > Lepidosauria > Squamata > Gekkonidae > Gekko > Gekko japonicus. Next base: position 655,424 of record NW_015172008.1, read on the forward strand.
AACTAGCCGGACTGTGAGGGGGTTTCTTGACCGCAGATCAAGAGATCAAAGTAGAGGCAAGGGTTGGGGATAGCAAGTGGGGCTCAAGGGGGGAAAAAGCAGATAGGGGTTGATGCAGGGATTGCTAGCTAGGAAGGGCCAGGTGAATGGTCCTTCCCTTTTATAGGGGGTCCAAGAGATGGGTGGTAACTGTGCCAACCTCTTGACCCACCTGTTAGTCCATCCCAAAAACAATCCTATTGGTTGCATGTCGGAAGGGGAGGTTACCTGAAGGGTTGGCCAATATTGTAACCTAAAACCTTACTCAGAGTATGGCATCTGGACAGGTGTGAAACCTAGGCGTCAGGATGCTCCATTGTAGTGTTGATGAAGCAGGCCAGTCTCTTTGATAACCAAATGTCCATTTTGCAGGAAATGCCAGCTCAGGAACAAAGCAGACGATGGGTAGTACATGACTACAAGTAGCTCTGTCATGGGGGCTGTTTCCTCCTGGGGTTGTTGTTCCATTGCTCACAATAATGGAGGTTTGTGCTTCTTCACCAGGCTGGGCAACTGTGTAGCTGAAACCTTATTTACATGTAAGGTATGTGCAGGCACCTTCTATGTGTGGCATCACAACAGGTGACTTCAAGTGTACAGCTTTCTGAGCCTATGTGAGTGTGCACAGTCCATTGTGTGTAGCAATAAATAGTTCATAAAGCAAATATAAAGTTTATTCTCTAACAGCGTTCCATGCACCTTGGCGTTTAGTCATGCCGGCTATATGACCATGGAAACGTCTTCGGACAGTGCTGGCTCTTCAGCTTGGAAATGGAGATGAGCACCACAACCCTAGAGTCGGATTCTACTGGCTTTTGAGCAAGGGAAACCTTTACTTTTAAACTTGATTAAGGGTGTAATCCTGCACACACGTACTTGGGAGTAAGCACCACTGAACTTCTAAGTAAGCATTTGCTCTGACAAGCTAGCTTTCTAGCTGTTGGTGGTTTCTTTTCATATTTATGGGTGTTAATTGTGGTGTATTCAAAAGGCTTACGTGAATCGCCGCATTCACTCTACATGTTAAGCTTCGAGCCAGACAAAGGCTCCTCCGAACTAACTTACTATTGGTCGCTCCACATCAGCGACCAATCAGAACTGCACTATTCCCTGTGAGGGAAGAACTCTCATTGGACGTTATCTGCACAACCTCATTGGTTGATTAGTGTAAATAGGCGTGGCTACATTAGCCGGGGAATGTTTAAAAGGAGCCTATGTTAATCTGTTCTGGTTATGACTTCTTTCAAGTGCTTGTTCATACCTACAATAAAGCTGATCACTGTTGTTGAAATCACTCTCCGGATCTTTGTTAGCGGCGATCTAACATTAATTATAATCTTCCTTTCTCACTGAGGTTTAACGTGGATTACAAACCATAAACCAAGATGCATGTTCATTCAGGTATGCAACCATGCTATTTCTGTATGTTGAATCAGATACTGCCCTTCAGTTAAATGGCCAAAGGAGGGGAAAGAAAGAGATAACACCTTGCTAGTTGTTGCTTCTCCGTAAAGTAGGTCACACTTCCTAAACTTGTTTTTACAAGAGCACACAAGCCTTTTCGAGAACTCTCCCGAGCCATCAAGCAACATTTCTTTCCTGTTATGTTTGTTACGCACTTAATGAAATCTACATGCACTCGCATCTGAAGGAAACCACATTTTTGAGCAAACCTCCACTCTTCTTGGTTTATAGGATGCAAGTATGTGTTGCAGTGACTGTGTACATTTTAAAACAGGCAAGTTCTCATACATAAAAGAACAGTCTATTCTAGGAGGGTGCTTGCCAGCTAGCAAGGTTCTTCCGTTAAAAATAATGAAGTGTTTTTTAAAAACAATATGTTCTGCCTGATTAATGGGGGAATGCTTTTTTGATGGCTTAAAAGATTTTAATCAACCAATCTAAATCTGCTGAGCATTAATTTCTAAGAATAAGGAGAGGGAAGTGCATAAATTGCCACCTTCACAGCCCAGACACTTAGACCTGAAAGTTGTTTATGGTAGGCTGTGTGTAGTGAGAGAACAGAGGCACATGATTAGAAACACTAAGTGAAGGGTACAGACTACTGGACAACAATACTCAGGGGTCGCTGTAGAAAAAGAGCTGCCGGAGCTCATTAGCATAACTCATTAGCATAACTTATTTGCATATGCCACGCCCCCTGACATCACCGGAAGTGACAGAAGGCCACGCCCCCTGACATCACCGGAAGTGTGTCAGAAGGCCCGGCTACTTACCCTCCTGCTTCATCCTCATTCCCAAACGGAATGAGGATCGAAGCAGAGGGCGGGGTAAAGAAGGGGGCGGGGCTTCACCACGTGACCGCCCCGCCCCCTAGAGGTTCTCTTCCGGAGCTCCGTACCTGAGAGCTCCCCCCGACTAGAGCCCTGACAATACTTAGCGTTTCATGCTTTCAGTGTTCAAAGTACTCAGTTCCCGTTACCCTTATAAGCATCCTATGAACTAGACCAGTAATATTCCCATACTGCATATGTGAAATGAAAGATGAGAGAAAGTAGTTTGCCTAAACCCACCATGAGTTCACACTTGAGACAGGGGCCTTTCCCTCCACAGCTCAGTGTTTCAATCAGTACGCTATCCACATTGCTAACTCTGGTTTATGACACTCTTTAGATCGGCAGTTCCTGAAGAGGGCGGAGTTTGGGGGAAAGAGGGATCTCAGCGATGTGATGTCATTGAGTCCAACTTCGGAAAGTGCCATTTCCCCCGGAACAACTGTGATGCCTGTAGTTTGGAGATCAGTTATAATTCTGGGAGAACTCCAGGTTCCACCCGGAGGTTGGTAACTACGCAATGCATACTGTCAGTATGAGGTATAGCAATGTGCGCAAGAAAGGGAATTGAACGACCAAACGTAAAAAAACACTTCGACAACGTGCTTCTAAGCTCAGTGCCTCCCCCCACCCCGGGCCCAATTCGGCTCTCTTTCGTTCAGCACCAACTACCAATAACAAATATGTAATAAGTAAACGGATTTCACGAGCCTCAGGTCTGAAACCCGACAACTCCGCCATCCCTTTTCGTGACAAGCAGCGTTCGTTCAGCCGGGGGAATCAACTCTGGAGACGCTGAAAAGAAAGATGCAGACTCCTTGCCCTGCTTCAGGGCCCAGAGAAAACCGAGCGGCTCAGGCCTGGCGCTTAACGACTGGATCTGCAAAGTGAAACTTTTCCAGTCCTGGTTGCAAGCTGCCTTCACCATTCGCTCCTCGTTGGAAAAATAACAGCTCTTAAAGGCGCGCGGCGGGAGGGAACAAAGGTCCTTTGCCCGGGGCCGCGCATGCACGACGTACTCGGTAGCTGGCCCAGGCATGGCTCCGCGTTGGCTCGCTCTCCTCGCGCGCGCAGGGCAGGCCAAATGGCCGCTGCCTGGCTGTGCCTCTTACAGGCCGAGCAGCAGCAGCGCCGCCGCCGAAGCCACCAGCGACAGAAACCACCTAATATACACGCAAGAGCATTTCGCCCTGAGAGCGTCGCTGAGAAAGGTACGGACAGCGGCCTGTTAGGAGTCGGAAATGCGGCTGATGGTCAGAACAGTACTAAAAAGGGGCCTAAACTTAAAAACGAGAACTAATTAGCTGTTTAACATTTTAGGACTTAGCACAATGGTGTTGTGGGAGAGGAGGATTTAAGGTCGCTGCCCTGTGGAGACTTACTTTTGGAGTGAGCACCACTGAATTTAGTGAGACTCCGCTCTGTGTAAACATGTACAGGACTGGTATTCAAAAACTATGCAGTTGAGGTGTTGGTGCATGTGGCGTCCTCTTATTTGGGGAGGACTGGTTTTCACTTTAAATTATACTTTGTGTTCACAAACAGGGTAGTTTCTGCTGCCACCAGGAATTTAAACAAATTCCCAATCTTCTCTCATTAGCTGTTGTTGGTAATGTGACCCAGGGTCTGGGCTTTTCAGAGGTCTCTGTGGCCCTGAGGAAGGATTGAACTGAATTCTGGGTTAAACTCAAACAAATTATGATGTATTGAATTTTGGAACAAAAATAAGTTGCTGGTTAACTGTAACTGTTTTGGGGAAGAGAAACTGGTAAAATAAACTGGCAAGGTATCACACAAAGTTTTTGATCATAAGACCCCTCTCTGACAGGAATCACTCTTTCACTAGGTAGCCACACTGGCAAAGCTCTTTGTATTATTTCTCTTTTATAACTTTGGAGTCTCACAGACCCTTCTCATATCTTTTCCACACTTAAACTTGTAAAGACATATATTTTGAATTCTTTACATCTCCACACAGAACTGAGTCATCTCACTCTCTCTCAGACTCACTAACTGACTGAATCACTCCAACTGATTTCTCTGACTTTCATAACTGACTTCAAGACACACAGAGATTCATTCCAAGCAACTTCTCCCACACTCTGTCATCCACCAATCACAGCACACTTGTCTCCCTCAATCAATCTACTCTGCTATCACTGCACTCCAACCAAAATTTAAAGGAACACACACATAGTAAAACAAGGAATCATTACAGTGGATTTGCTTGACTTTATGAACAGTTGTATTTTCTTTGAGCATGTCAAAAATTTCCAGCTGTAAACGTGGAGTACTTTAAAAAAAACAGTAAGAGAGCCAGTGTGGTGCAGTGATTAGAGTGTGGGACTAGGATCTGGGAGACTCAGGTTCAAATCCCAACTCTGCCAAAGAATTACAGGGTGGCCTTGGGCTAGTCCTATACTCTCAGCCTAACCTACTTCACAGGGTTCTTGGGAGGATACAGTGGAGGAGAGGAGAATGAGATATGTCACTTTAGTCCTCATTGGGGACTAAATCAATACATAAATAAGGTCTCCTCACAAGGTTAGCTATTTTAAAGCAGAGATACAATGCCATCCTAAGTAGACCTTCACCCTTCTTAGTTCATTGAAGCCAACAGGGCTTAGATGGGTAAAACTCTGCTTAGGATGGCACTGATTGCTACTTTGACCCAATAGCTGTATTGTTCTGAGTTCGGCTTGATTCCCTATACATGGCTATGTCAAGAGGCAGTGCACAGTGGCAGGAACAAAAGTTATTTTGTGTTCAACCTTATTGCAAAAGAACCATTGTAATTTATAGCTATGGCATGTATGAAGATTCCAGGTGATTCAAAGTCTTGCTGTTCTTCACTACTGGAAAACTTTCTCGCATATGAAGACAGCAAAGTTTACAGGCAGTCACCATTGAATGACCATTTTCACAACCAAGAGACATAGGAACTATGGCAATCTCACCCTCTTCCTTCCTTCACACTCAGGATTTTCCCTTCTGTCTTCTTTCTTGCTGAGCAGCCCCTTTATCTATTTTCTTCATATTTGTGTGTCTATAGCTGTCCCATGAAGTCACTGTATGATGAATGAATGGATGCTGGTCCAGCCCAGGGAATTGAGGGAAGAGACAAAATCACCTTCTTAAATTCTGCTTTTGAAATGGCACATGAGAGGCTTTTGAAAATTCAAAATAAACAAAATGTTTTATTTAACTTAGAGAAAAGGGTCAGGTGGAATCAGGTGTAGGATGTATGAGGTGAACTGATAATAAAACCGAGGTAACTTTGTGTTCACACAAACACCGGACAATTTGTTGCCAACAAGTAAGTCTTTCTGCTATTCTACAAGGTCTCTAAAACTATAAGGAGAGAGGCTTTCTTTTCAATTTCTGCTTAAATACTCAAGCATAGGTTTCTGCGTTTAACTGACATGTGGAGTTCAGAAGGCAGGAAGATACAACCAAGTTCCCAAAATACTTCTTTGTGCACAGACCAGGGATCACTTCTCTTTACTAGAAGCTATTTTCCCTTTTGGCTTGAATGGGGATCCTCCTTGATCCACTCACTTACTCTCTCTTAGCCTCCTTCCCAGTCCACAGTCAGTGCTTAACTGTATCTTCTTCAACTGTCAGTTCCCAACTGTCATTCCTTAACTGACTTTCTCAACAGAATTCCGTTGGAGCAGCCTGTTACTCAAAGGTTCTTAGACTCTGCTAGGCATTAACCCTTGACAGTCTGTCACAGGAACACAGCTGAAAATGTGTATAATTTAACTTTGCAGGTTATAGGATGTGATTTGGAGGTGTGTTTATAGTTAGACTGTCTCTGCTTACACTCAGTACTGCTCTTATGCTGTGTTCTTCCACTTCTTTGCTCTTTCTGCCAGCTCTTAGCTGTGTTGCAGAATTCAGAACTCTAGAAATCTGTGTGAATCAGAACCCATGCTGCACTCTTCTTTCCTTATAGCTAGTGCCATTGGAGCCTCTACATGGCAGTTTCTCCTGCTCTCTCCTTGCTTTAGCCCCACCACCTTCTGAGTGCTTTTTAAAGTAAAATCAGCAATTACTGTATCATTATAATGTAATAGTGCTATAAAAATCTGTTGTCATGATCTACTAGTGCTTCATGATTTACTAATTCTAGATATTAAGTCTCTCACCTTTTTGGCAAAGGAAAAACTAGAGACTTGCTTTCTTTAAAAGAAGGCTGGGAAGTCAGAGGAACTAGTAGATTTTGTCAGCTGATTATTGAACACATATAAAATTGCCTTTTATTGAGTCAAACCAATGTGCTGTCATAGTCAGCATTGTCTACTCTGGCCCCGGTCACACAGGAGGTTTAGGGCCAGAAGAGGGACGGATCGGGGGTGCAGCAAATGGGCACGATCAAACCGCAACATCTGGGAAGCAGCGCGCACCCGTCCCTGATCCGGCCCTTCAGACCGAAAATGTGCAGCAAAAAAGAACCTGCTAAAAAGCAGGACTTACCTAAAACGCCGCAGCAAGTGCGGCCGTCGGATCGCCGGCGCGGCCTTCTGCAGGAGCAATCGAGGCTCCCAGCCGAACTGCGCATGCACACACATGTGCAGCCGGCGGCCTCGTGCTCCCTTCCGTGGCTTTCTCCCCGGCATCTGATCGTGCTGGGGAGCAACTGCGCAGCGGCTCACGGGATCTGTGTGATCCCACGGCTGCATGTCTCTTTTGGTCCGGCTTTCAAAAGCCGCACTTTGCCCGCATCAGTTTTCCTCCGTGTGGCAGGGGCCTATGACTTGCATTGGCTGTACAGTGTGGATGTTTCACATCACCTGCTATCTGATCTTTTAGTTGGAGATGTCAGTGATTGAATCTGGGACCGTCTGCTTGTAGAGCAGATAGACCACTGAACCAGGACTGTGCCCCGTAACTTTATAATGTTATTGTGGTATACCAATCTAGCAATTGGCATTTTTTAAAAAGCCCCCAAAGTCATCCAGTGTATGTAAGAAAAATGGTGTAGATGCAGGTACAAAAATGTACACCTTCCCATGGCATGCAAAGGTTGCTTCGACACAAGTTTTCCAAAAGATTATATCCAAACAGGTGGGGGAAAGAACTCAGCAAAGGATGGGAAACCCCAGAAAGTGGATGTTTAATGGATGATGTGATGTAGATGACATGAAAAGGAATAGAAAATGCTGTAGTTTGGATGCCAGAGAGCAGCAAAACCTCTGTGGGAGCAACCAAAGCTGGTGAATAAAGGATTTAGTGCTGGCAGAAGCTGTAGCTAGGATGAGAAACAATTTAAATGAAACACTTTCCAATAAATGCTCAGAAGAGAAACGGCATCACCCCAATTACCGAGCACAGTGTGTGCTTTTCTGATGCTGAAAGCAGCTTTCTTTTAAAAAGAACATTACATTATTTAATCAGCATTAATGAATACGTTAAGCAACCTGCTCTCCCATTATTATTTTTGTAATTCTGTCATAAGATTAGGAAATAGTATTTAACTTGGCAACGTGTTTCTGTAGGATGGAATTCTGAACTCGCAGCGTTTGTTACACTGAAAGGAAATGGCTGCATATCTTCTTGCTCTTTGCATAAGCATCAACATTGCTTAGAGCCCTGCTGCCTGGGAACGTCTCATCATAATACCGCATACAACATTGCTACCTATGATCGTGCAAATTGAATGAATTTTCATATTATCCATCTCCAGGAAGACTTTGATCCAATTCCTGTACAATTCAAAGAACTCATGTTGCATGCACCCAGTGGGACAAATGATGCCGTCCTGAAGAGCACATTGCATGCCACATCACACGTGGCTTTTGAAATTCTCTTGATCAAGGGTGCCATATTGCATGAAGGGCTGTTGTCCAAAAGGCTGATAGAATACATGGATCAGTGACTTTGTGAGCTGAAACAGAAGACCTGTTCTGAGGCTGGGAGCCACCATAGCTGTTGGTGCTCAAGCACACAAAGAAATAATGGTGTGTAACATTGACACCTGTGATAGCGTATGCATATGAAGCTTCTAGATTGCCTGGGTTTACTGTAACAATCGGAAATCTCCTCCCTTGTTTGGCAAGAGGAGCAGTAGAGAGTCAGCATTATAGTGGTCAGAGTAGCTAATTAGGATCTGGGAGACCCAGGTTCAACTACTCACTCTGTATACAAAAGGGCACTATTTATTTATTTATGTTTATTTTATAGTCAAATTTATACCCCGCCCTCCCCGCAAAGCAGGCTCAGGGTGGCTTCCAACAACAATACAACAATACAGAATAAAAGCATAAATAGTACAGAATTAAACCACAACAATTAAAATAGTGCATCACAAATGTTACAAAGTACTGGCGGCAGTTAAAAATAAACAAATGAGATGTTTTCAAATGAAAGTGCTTTGATGTTATTCCACATAAGTGTTTGGGTGTTATTTTGCTCATTCTTGAGGCAGCTGCTGATGTCAACATTATGGGCCATGTACTAAGGTGGCGGCCCCTAGTTATATGCCTGGTGGAAGAGCTCCATCTTGCAGGCCCTGCAGAACTGTGAAAGGTCCCGCAGGGCCCTGATCTCCTCCAGGAGCTCGTTCCACCAGGCAGGGGCCGCCACCGAAAAGGCCCCGGCCCTAGTAGCAGCTAGGTTAGGATCAGAGAGAGTAACTAGTGCAAGGCTACCGAGCAAGCTTCCATGGCAGAATGAGGATTTAAAACAAAAGAAAAGAGGGGGGACTTAAACCAAAAGTATTGAATCAAGAACCAAAAAGGTTAGTTGCAAAACAGTATAGGGTGAGTTACTAAAAACTATATGTGTAACCTATATTATCAAAAATACGTGTATTTATTATCAAATGGTTAAAAACATTTATGGGCCCAAATGTAGCCTCATTACAGCATAAAAGTGCAATGTATACAAAAAGGAACTAATGTGACCCGATGTGTTTTGGCCCAAATTGGCCTTCTTCAATGGTAAAACAATGTCTGTACATAAATGGGAGTATTGAATTCTGGATCCGCTTTAAGGTGCTGGTGCTTACCTTTAAAGTCCTATACGGCCAGTGGCCAGCATACTTATGAGATTGCCTCTCCCCATATGAGCCCCAAGGGCAGTAAGGTCCACAAATCAACATCTGTTAGTGGTCCCCAGCCCCAGGGACATCCGACTAGTCTCGACCAGGGCCAGGGCTTTCTTAGCCCTGACCCCTGCCTGGTGGAACAAGCTCCCGTATGAGATCAGGGTCCTGTGGGACTTACTGCAGTTCTGCAGGGCCTGCAAGATGGAGCTCTTCCACCGGGCATTTGGTTGAGGCAGCAGACGCCCCCCCCCCAGGTTCCCTGGCCCTAGCTTTTCTGGCCCAGCTTTTCTGGCCAATTGTCCACCTGTGGCCTGATCTTGATTGGTCATCTGATCACCTCTTTGTTTACATGGTATTTTATGATATTTTATGTGTAAATTGTACAATAGTAAAACAATACACAAAAACAATATTTTTGTTGTTCAGTCGCACAGTCGAGTCCGACTCTTTGCGACCCCATGGATCATCTCCCGCCAGGCCCTCCTGTCTTCCGCCGTCCTCTGAAGTTGGCTCAATTTCATGTTCGTTGCATCGATGACACTGTCTAACCATCTCATCCTTTGCCGTCCCCGTCTTCTTTGACCTTCAATCTTTCCCAGCATCAGGGTCTTCTCCAGGGAGTGCTCCCTTCTCATTGGGTGGCCAAAGTATTTGAGCTTCAGTTTCATTATCTGGCCTTCCAGGGAACAGTCAGGGTTGATTTCTTTTAGGATTGACTGATTTGATCTCCTTGCAGTCCAAGGAACTCTCAAGAGTCTTCTCCAGCACCATAGTTCAAAAGAATCTATTCTTCGGCGCTCGGCCTTCCTTATAGTCCAACTCTCGCAGCCATACATGACTACTGGGAATACCATTGCTTTGACCATGCGGACTTTTGTTGGCAGGGTGATGTCTCTACTTTTTATCATGCTGTTTAGGTTCGCCATCGCTTTCCTCCCAAGGAGCAGGCGTCTTTTAATTTCATGACTGCTGTCACAGTCTGCGGTGATCTGGGATCCCAGGAACGTGAAGTCTGTCACTACTTCCACGACTTCCCCTTCTATTTGCCAAGGAGTGATGGGGCCGGATGCCATGATCTTAGTTTTTTTGATGTTGAGCTTCAAGCCCACTTTTGCGCTCTCCTCTTTTACCCTGAGCAAGAGGCTCTTGAGGTCCTCTTCACTTTCTGCCATCAGAGTGGTATCGTCTGCATATCTGAGGTTGTTGATCTTTTCCCCAGCAATCTTAATTCCCGCTTGTGATTCATCCAGGCCAGCATTTCGCATGATGTACTCTGCATATATATTAAATAAGCAAGGTGACAATATACATCCTTGTCGTACTCCTTTTCCTATGCTGAACCAATCAGTTGTTCCATATCCGGTTCTAACTGTCGCTTCTTGGCCCTTATACAGGTTTCTCAAGAGACATGTGAGGTGGTCTGGTACTCCCATCTCTTTAAGGCCCTGCCATAGTTTGTTGTGATCCACACAGTCAAAAGCTTTAGCATAGTCAATGAAGCAGAAGTAGATATTTTTCTGGTACTCTCTTGCTTTCTCCATAATCCAGCGAATGTTGGCAATTTGATCTCTCGTTCCTCTACCTCTTCGAAACCCAGCTTGTACTTCTGGTAGTTCTCTATCCACGTACTGTTGAAGCCTAGCTTGTAGGATCTTGAGCATGACCTTGCTAGCGTGTGATATGAGTGCAATTGTGCGATAGTTTGAACATTCCTTGGCATTGCCCTTCTTTGGGATTGGAATGTATACTGACCTTTTCCAATCCTGTGGCCACTGTTGCGTTTTCCAAATTTGCTGGCAAATGGAGTGCAGCACTTTAACAGCATCATCTTCTAAGACTTTGAATAGTTCAGCTGGAATACCATCACCTCCACTAGCTTTGTTGTTACTAATGCTTTCTAAGGCCCATTTAACTTCACATTCCAGGATGTCTGGCTCGAGGTCAGTGATTATACTGTCGTGGTTGTCCACAACTGAGCATCCTTTCGGCTTTGGCCCAGCCGCTTCACTCTTTCTGGGGTTACTTGTACTTGCCCTCTGCTCTTCCCCAGTAGCATATTGGACACCTTCCGACCTGAGGGGCTCATCTTCCGGCGTCATATCTTTTAGCCTTTTGGTACTTTCCATGGGGTTTTCTTGGCAAAAGTACTGGAGTGGGTTGCCAAAAAAGGAATTTAACAATCAAGAATAGATTATACAAGGCAAAAGAATGTTTATGAGGCCTTTTTGAGTCTGGCCTTGTGCTTTAGTCAATTGCATACAAGCTGAGTGATGTTTCTTATTGTATGCCTAAAAGTAATGATAGGACAATACTTCGAGTTTTGGACCAAAGAGTACAGGTGCAAACTGTTGGAAAATTGGTAACAATAGTTAGATATTCAGAGGTTGCAAAATGGATCTTTGTTCACTGGAGAGGAGGCATTTTCTTTCTATGTAAAAATCTTTTATTTCTAAAGGGAAGGGTACACAGGAAAATCTACAAAACAACAAACTCTTAAGACTACATGCTTGCAACAACAGACACACAGATAGTATTTATTTATTTATTTGCATTTTTACCCCGCCCTCCCAGCCAGAGCCAGTTCAGGGCGGCTTACATAAAACAGATAATTACATTAAAAACATAAATTACGATTAAAACAATTCTAAAACCATAATAAAGTGCTAGTAATCGATGGTAATTGTTGTTGTCCCTAAACGGTAGCAGCTATCATTCACAGTTCTCAGCTCATAGTCAGCTCACAGTGTTCATTTTGGTTGTTCTTGCAGAAATTGCTGTTCTTTAGGCTGTTGGTGGCAATTTCCAGAATCCAGGGCCCTCTCCCATTCCACCATCTGATGCTCTTAATTGGTGGTGGTGGCGGCGGCTCCCAAAAGCCTGGTGGAAGAGCTCCGTTTTACAGACCCTGCGGAACTGTAAAAGGTCCCACAGGGCCCTGATCTCCTCCGGGAGCTCATTCCACCAGGTTGGGGCCGCCACCGAGACGGCCCTGGTCATTGACAGCCTAGCCTCCTTAAGACCCAGGAGGGTCAGCTGGTTCTGAGCCCCTGACCACAGTGCTCTCTGGGGGACATATGGGGAAAGGCGATCCCTCAGGTATGTAGGTCCCTGACCATGTAGGGCTTTAAAGAAGATTCTTCTTTCTTCTTGACCCCTAGAAGGAAATCGCCTAAATGTATTAACCAATGATTGTTAGTAAATAGGCTTCAGTTTACTGGGCTTTCTTTCCATTGGCTTTCTGCTACTTTCCTTCCAGGTCAGTCTAAACAATAGCACACAATAGCACACATTAACCCTATAATGACTGAATTTTAGACCTTGCAACACACATATTTCCAACACAAACTACCGATCAGAGCCAATGTACCATAGATAATGCATTCAGCATGTATATAATTGATTAAGGCACAAGACAAGACTCAAGGAAGCCTCACAAATATGCTTTAACCTTGTGTAATCTATTCTTGATCATTAAAACTCCTTTCTTGGTCCTATATCAACTTGTATATTGTTTTACTATTGTATCATGAGCCTTTATGTACAGACATTGTTTGACCATTGAAGAAGACCAATTTGGGCTGAAATGCATCAGGTCGCATTAGTGTTAGATCCCTTCCAGTCCGGCTTCCGCCCGGGTCATGGGACAGAGACGGTGCTGGTCGCTCTGACTGATGACCTCCGGAGGCATCTGGATTGAGGCGGAACGGCGGTACTGTTGTTGTTAAATCTGTCAGCCGTGTTTGACACGGTCGACCACCAGTTACTAGTCCACCACCTCGCAGACGGTGGGGATTAGGGGACTCGCCTTGCAATGGTTTGCCTTCTTTCTTCAAGGTCGGGGACAAAGGGTGGCGCTAGGGGAACAGCAGTCCATGAGGCACCCACTTGAGTGTGATGTGCCTCAGGGGGCTGTGCTGTCCCCGAAGTTATTTAACATCTACATGCGCCCCCTTGCCCAGATTGCCCGGAGGTATGGGCTGGGATGTCACCAGTATGCTGATGACACCCAGCTGTATCTGAAGTTAGGCGGCCAGTCGGACTTCGGACCAGCTGATCTGGATGGCGCTTTGCAGACTGTGGCTGGGTGGCTCAGACAGAGTCAGCTGAAGCTGAATCCAGCGAAGATAGAGGTCCTGTGCTTGGGTCGGGGCGGTTTGGGGGTGGGGATCCCACTCCCGACATTTGGGGGCGGCCTCACTGGTCACAGCATCAGAGGTTTGGAGTTTGGGAGTGCTCCTGGATTCCTCCTTTACCATGGAGGCCCAGGTAGCTGCCACTGCCAAGCTGGCCTTCTATCATCTGAGGCTGATTAGGCAGCTGGTGCCCTTCCTTGACCGTGCTGACCTGGCTACAGTGATCCACGCGATGGTCACCTCGAGACTCGACTACTGTAACGCTGTCTACCTGGGGCTGCCTTTGTCGCTGATCTGGAAGCTGCAGCTAGTGCAGAATGCCGTTGCCAGGCTATTGATGGGTCTCCCTAGATGGGAGCACATCCAGCCTGCGCTGAGGACACTGCACTGGCTGCCAATAGTATACTGAATCCACTTCAGAGTGCTGGTTATTACCTTTAAAACCCTATACGGCTGGGGTCCAACATACCTATGGGACTGCCTTTCTCCGTATATACCCCAGAGAGCACTACGGTCTGGGTCTCAAAATCGGTTGACCCTCCCTGGCCCAAGGGAGGCCAGGCTAGCTGATAGGGTTGTCATGATGATGAAATGGAGGATGGGAGACTATTGTAAGCTGCTTTGGTTCCCCACTGGGGAGAAATGCAGGGTATAAATATCTTCTGCTTGCTTTTCTGACATCTCTAGCTTTATCAGAGGGCCATGCTCCAAATATTTCAAATGACCTTTCCTCATTGAAAGTGCCCCCCTCATATATGGCTATAAATGTCAAAGAAGACATGTGGGAAGACTATAATGCATCTCTAGTTGTATTTCACATTTGGATTTAAGGTTTGAATTTTAATATGGATTTTATTATTGGTAGATTGTATTTTAACTTGAGTGTATTATTGGGTGATTGAATGAATTTGGAAAAGAAGAATAAGGTACAATTACAAAGTAAATAAGGTACAATTGGTCTTGGTTCTCTGACTGGAATAGCAGCTCTGTTGGTCACTATTTTTATTCTGGGCTCTTTCACTTCTGGAATTTCTCTGCAAACATTTGTGACAGGAATTTACTCTTTTGTATTTATATAGGTATCCTGAAAATCTTGGATTAACTTGGTTTCTATGCAACCCTTTCTATTTTTAGTCACTAGGACCTTAAGAACACTTTCCTGGTAGTGAGCCATACTGAATAAAATGGGATTTACTGCTGCATAGACCTGCTTAGGCATGCTCCCTAAGTAACCAGGCAGGTAATAGTTTTACTAAAATCAGACTTGATTAGACAATCTATGTATTTTCCCTCATCAGAGACCTGTAGGCAACATATTTGTAATGGCTATTAGGGATATAATGATGTAAAAACTTTAATTGTGCCAAGTGAAGGTCACAGAACAGATGCTTGAACTTCAGATAACCCTTTATGCTAAATTTTCCCTTGCCATGAAAAATACTTTTTTTGGCTTGTTTCTTAGTACTTTCCTTTAGGCAACACAGAAAGTTAATTAGCTATTGAGTGAAACCTTTGTCATGTCTCTCTTATGTTCTTTTCATGTGGCTGCCTTTGGCATCACAAAATCAGAGGCAGAACACATTGCAACCAAGTTGCCT
>NW_015172008.1:670584-742663 GCF_001447785.1 Gekko japonicus
TAGGGCAGGGCAGATATCCTAGCTCATGGGAGTATTACTTGATCTGTGACTAGGTGGGCAACGAATGGTAGTTTGAGGTGGTCAGGTGGTTAGGTTTGTGCTATAACATGAACTTCCCTGAATCAACGGAAGCAGAGTTTGAGATTCCCCAGGAAGTAAAGAAGTGAGACTAGGCACACTGACATGTACTGAACCATGCAGCTTCTCTAATGGAATGGCTTTTCTGATTGGGGGATGTGTGTCTCTTTCTGTTGATTTTCCCCTCCCACTGCAGAGCCACACTTTGCCCCCAGGCTGTAGCTGAGTGTCTGCTGATTCCCCAGAAACAGAATTTCAGGTGATCAGTGGAGGCTACAGCAGGAGGGGGAAGCTGTAAAGTCCCACTCTCTGAAATGATTTGATACATAACAATGTTTGGCGTGGCTTTTGGGGTGAACTAAACATGGCAATATCCATGGATCTGGCCTATGGACACTGCTGCCATTTTAAAGCCTAAGGAGGTGATTTAAAAATGTCATTGAGGGCCTGCAGCGCAGAAGGATGAGGCACTCTTGTTCTTCCCCTCTACTTCTTTTCAAGTGAGGTAGGCAAGTTTTGACACTTGAAAAGGGGAGGGCAGGGGATAACACTGCAGATCAGATCAGGATAGGGGCCTCGCAGTACTTTAAAACCACCTTATTAGGCTTTAAAATGGCAACATGGATGTCATCATGTCTAGTCTGTTCCTTAGATGTTCTTTCTTGGCAAAAAGAGGCTCTACGTGCCTTAAGGGTGTGTATGGATTTCGAGCAGAAAGCTTATAGGTAGTGGAAGGTTATGAAAAAGCTGATTGAGTCCTATCTGGTGACTAGTTTTGCTTGCTTTATCTGCTGTTCTTGTTATCTATTTATAATTAATGTGCAGGCTTTAATTGTTTTGTCATGAGGATATCCTTAATTATCTTCCCTATTGCATTTTTCTTGCTGAAGTTATAGGTAAAGCCAGAACCCAATGAATATCATAACTCAAATCTGCTGTATTTATTGGATTCCAAAAGGCAATTATGCATCTTATTGGTACAAAATCTCTCATTTCAGTAGCTTCTTTTGCCTTATACAAGGGTTCAAGTGGTATTTCCAGGTATGAACAGCACTTGAAGAATTCTTTAATTAGTTTTCCCCAAGTATGCAAGAGCACTTCTGTAATCAATATTTTGTATGCCAGGTCACTGCTGAAAATAAATTTAGGGTTTGATTTACTGGCATAAATATCCTGTACAATTAATAATGTCTAATTATAGATAAGAGGCAGTACTTGTAGGGGAAAAAATGTTCTCGTCTTTAAAATTCTTACTTCAGTTGCAACCAAAAAACTGACCTTTCTCATCAGTGACTGGCTTCTTCAGGACTCTTCAGACTGTGCCTTTGAAAATTCTCATAGATGATTACCCTTTTTTATATAATACAGTGGGGATTTAATTAAGAGCCCTTAAGTAACTTTCATAGAGATGCAGGCCATCAATATTCAACAACGTTACTATTTTAACTGCTTTCTAAAATACGCCCCCGAAATAAGATCTGAAGGAAATGGTAGCTTTTCTTTCTACAGATAAGGGCAATATATGATTATGTTTATTCTGGAAGCAGGTGCAATATTTTTATTTAGATATTTATCTTCTGCTTTGCTCCCCTAAAGAGACCCAAAGCAATTTACAATACCATCCTTAATGCTTTTTTTTTTTATCCTCCCAATAATAATCCTGTGAGATACAGTAAGAGAGAATGCCATCAGAAGGACATCCAGTGAGCTTCCATGGCAGAGCAGTGATTCAAACCTAAGTCTTCCAGATCCTAGAATGCCACTGTAACCTTGTGTCAATGCTGGCATGCTGTGGGCTCTCCAGATAGTCGTATTTGCCATCAGAGTATTTTTCAAAATCTAATCCTTATAGCAAATAGTTTTATCTTGATCTAGATGCTCTTATGTGCCTGGGGGAAGCATGAAAGATGGGTGTGCTTGTTTCTCTGCAATGTTTGGCTGATGCTCTTGGGTACAGTATAGCGATGTTCAAAGAGTACGTCTTGAGCCTAGATATGGCATGGTAGCTCTGCAAGATGCCTGATCCTGAAACACAATAGAAAATAAAACAATTTTCAGAATGTGGCAATTTTTCATAGTACGATAATATCACATGAAAAGTGAAGTGATTCTTCTGTCTTAAAAACAGCCTCTATCTTACCTCATCAGAGGCTGGCCCATAATACTTTGCTCTGGGTATGCCACCAAAACCCCAAACAAACGCAAAAGGTGATTTGTAGGTTAGGCTATATATGGGTTGGAATGGAAGCACACTGCAGTTCTAATATAATGTGCTTCATAGACTGGATGGACATCTGAGCCAAAGCTTTGCAGGGTTTTGATACACTTAACAGCCCTCCATGTCAACTTCGAACTTAGTGGACTTGCAAATCCACTGGCTAAAATTCCAGTTGCTAGCATGCAGTGTTGTTGATACAACACCCACAGTTTGGCTGTCAGGGATGAATACATTCATATATTCACAGTGAAAGCCTGTAGTGCGGGGGTGTCAAACATATGGCCTGCGGATCAGAACTAGTATCCAGCCCGTGAGCAACTGGCTCTCTCCTTCTTCCTTCTCTGGAGCTGCTGCTGCTGCATTGTAGCTTGCCTTCTGCCAACTCTCTCAATCACATGAGAGAGATAAAAACCCAACCTCCCTTCCTCCTGTGGGCTGGCTCCTCCTCCACTCCTGCTCCTTTGGGGAGAAAAGAGGGGGAAAGAGAGAGGGGGCATGCTTGAGAGGGAGCAAAATCCCTGAGTCTCACAGCACCTTTAAGGGACCAACAAAGTTTTATTTCAGGTATAAGCTTTCGTGTGCATGCAGACTTCTTCTCCATGGTAGCTGCTGCATTGCAGCCCAGCTGTCTGAATTGTGTGGAAGAGATAAAAACGCAACCTCTCTTCATGGGCTGGCTCCTATCCCCCCCTCCTTTGTGGAGGAAGGGGGGAGGGAGAGAGACAGAGAGAGAGCACTTGAGAGACAGAAAAGTCCATGAGTCCCACGGCCCCTTTAAGAGACCAACAAAGTTTTATTTCAGGCAGCTGAAAACACCTCTGTAATAACATTCATTTGACATTGAGCTGCTGTTTGTGGTTGCTTTTCCCTTCCGTTATAGTGCAGAATTAAGGTTCTCGGGCTAGTTGCTGAAGATTGTGTGTGGGGCTCAACCTGGAGTTTTTGGGGAGTGGAGCCTCAGGAGGGTGGGGTTTGGGGACGGAGGGACTTCAGTGGGGTATAATGCATAGCGATCTCTCCTGGGTCCACATGATCCATTGGAGAAGGAAATGGCAACCCACTCCAGTATCTGCCAAGAAAACCCCATGACCAGTAACAAAAGGCTAAAAGATACGACACTAGAAGATGAGCCCCTCAGGTTGGAAGGTGTCCAGTATGCTACTGGGGAAGAGCAGAGGGCAAGTACAAGTAACCCCATTGGATGTGGTAAAAAATGAGATGGCAAGACTGAACATTGACATCTTGGGAATCAGTGAACTAAAGTGGACGGGAATGGGTGAATTTAACTCAGATGACCATTATATCTACTACTGTGGCCAAGAATCCTGTAGAAAAAAATGGTGTGGCCTTTATGGTCAACAAGAGAGTGAAAAAGGCAGTAATGGGATACAGTCTCAAAAATGACAGAATGATCTTGGTCTGAATCCAAGGCAAACCATTCAACATCACAGTAATCCAAGTCTATGCCCCAACCACTGACGCAGAAGAGGCTAAAATGGATTGGTTCTATGAAGACCTACAAAGTCTCCTAGAACTAACACCAAAAAAAGATGTCCTTATCATCATAGAGGACTGGAATGCTAAAGTAGGAAGTCAAAAGGTAACCAGAATAGTGGACAAGTTTGGCCTTGGAGAACAAAATGAAGCCGGGCAAAGGCTAACAGAGTTTTGTCAAGAGAATACGCTGTCGTAGTGAACACCCTCTTCCAACAACCTAAGAGGCGACCCTACACATGGACATCAGCAGATGGGCAATACCGAAATCAGATTGATTATGTCATTTGCAGTCAAAGATGGAGAAGCCCTATACAGTCAGTAAAAACAAGAACTGGAGCCGACTGCGGCTCAGATCATGAGATACTCATTGCAAAATTCAGGCTTAAACTGAAGAAAATTGGGAAAACCATTAGGCCATTCAGTTTTGGCCTAGATATGGACCATAAGGAAGGCCGAGCGCCGAAGAATAGATTCTTTTGAACTATGGTGCTGGAGAAGACTCTTGAGAGTCCCTTGGACTGCAAGGAGATCAAATCAGTCAATCCTAAAAGAAATCAACCCTGATTGTTCTGTGGAAGGCCAGATGCTGAAGCTCAAATACTTTGGCCACCAAAATGAGAAGGGAGCACTCACTGGAGAAGACCCTGATGCTGGGAAAGATTGAAGGTAAAAGAAGAAGGGGGTGACAAAGGATGAAATAGATAGTGTTATTGATACAACGAACTTGAAGTTGAACAAACTCTGGAGGATGGCGGAGGACAGGAGGGCCTGGTGTGATGTGGTCCATGGGGTTGCAAAGAGTCGGACTCAACTGTGCAACTGAACAATAACAGCAAAATACACATACAGTCCACATTCCAAAATTGCCATTTTGTCCGTGTGAACTGGAGATCAGTTGTAATCCCAGAAGATCTCCAGCTGTCACCTAGAGGTTGGCAAGCTTAGTTTTGGGCCCATGCAAAACTGTTCTTAAGCAGATTCCCCACCACCAGCAGCTTATAAATACTAGCACTACCACCTCTCTGCATATCACACCTAATCCAATCAAGCCTGCTATTGTCATTCGTCTCTTGCCATTCGGCATCTGAAATCAGCATTATAAAGTTTATATCTCCAGTACCTTGTATTACATTTTATGGCACGCATGGCTTGGCCTGACAAAGTAACTCAACAAGACCAAAAAAGCTGTCAGTGGACACTATGCAACAACTGGAAATGATATCATAATATATTAAACATCAATATCTTATAAACAATACAGAAAAGTGCAAAGAAGGTTCTAAAAGTAGCTGCAGTTGACTAAGTTCTCCAGAATAGTGTTTCATTTTGTGAGGACTTCCTCTGAACAGGACCACACCAATCTTTCAACATTACAAAAATATCAATAAATATGTGCATGAAACGAAACGCTATTCCGGGAAACTTTGTCAACTGCAGCTACTTTTGGACCCTTCTTTGCACTTTTCTGTATTGTTTATAAGATATTGATGTTTAATATATTATGATATCATTTTCACTTGTTGCATAGTGTCCACTGACAGCTTTTTTGGTCTTGTTGGTTTATTTGAGCTGTTACTTTTCATGTGAATAGTGTTGTTATTGGCCCAACAAAGTGATATTTATGTCAGATCTGGCCCTTGTAACAAGTGAGTTCGACACCTCTGCTGTAGTGAGAGCATAATATATTCTAATTCCTTGGTAAACATTCTGCATCAAAGATAATAACAGTGCAATTCTACACAGAGTTACTCCAGTCTAAGCCTGCTCATTCCATTGATCTTAAGCTCAAGTAACTGCATAGGATTGCATTGTATGAATCCTATTTTATTCTTTTTCCAGAGTGCTGTATTGGAGGGACAAACGAAAGGGTATTGATTGATTCTGTTTGATGCAAACTGTTTCGTCATCCAGCTGAGAAGTAAATATGAATGTTTCCTAAGCATCTACAGTAACTTACTGTCTCCATGGAAGCTTCACATGGCTTCATCACCACCACTGTGCAATTGAGGGCACAGCTTGTTATAACATCAAGGTTTTTATAGTACTTGTTGCAGCAGGGATATTTATATTCTTGGTAAAGGGGAAAAATTGTAAACAGTGAACATTTTTTGTTGGCATTAATTTCACATTTGTCTGTTATCTTTGCTTTAGGATTTTGCAGTTATCACACCTACTAAGTTTCAAAATTAATTGATCAAAAACTTGGCTTTTGTATCTTTTAGCTTATGTTGTTTAGAAGGAACACATCTATCTTATGTTACTCTACTAGCTTCCGAAACTTAATAAAATCTCTATTGAAAGAACAAACTGCCAAAGTTAAAGAAATATCTGTTGCTTGCTAATTTGGGCTTGAGAGTGCAGTATGAAAGCAAAATAGAACTGCCTCTTCAGAGAAGAAGGGGACTGTAGTCTTCAAGTTTTCAAGCAGTTTTCTGCTTAGTGGTCTTCAGTTAGGGTTGCCAGTCCCCAGTTAGCAGTGGGAAACCCCCCATTTTTGCAGGCTCCTTTCTGCAGCTGTCCAGCTGGCTGGTGGGAGGAAATCCCCCCCAAAGAGCACATGGAACGACGTGCCTACGTCACCCCAAAGTGTTGTAAGCATGTTGGTGATGTCGGGGGAGGGTTGATGCTCTAGTTTTTGGGCAAGACTCTATGGTTTGAAGTTGATTTGCCCATAAACTAGAGCATCGCCCCCGATATGCCTACATCAGTTGGAAGTGACGTAGGCACACATGCGACATCACTTCCAGTGATGTCGGCACATTGGGAGTGATGCTTCCAGCTCCCGGAGCTTCCCCCCACCTCCCTGGCAACCCTATCTTCAACCTTCCCAAAATGGCATCCAGCATTAACCCCAGGAAGCACCACAGGATCCACTGAACTGCAAACATCTATCAGGATGTCATGTGACATCACAATCATGTGGCAGAAAGATGAAGAGCCACAGTCTCTGAAAGGACCCTCTCCACCAGCCATCTCAACACCCTGCTACACCTCTTAGAGTGCATGCAGAGAGAAGAGACACAACACTCTTGCTTTCTATGCATGCGTACGAACAGCAGGTCCTTCCAAAAAGCCAGGGGGAGGTTGCTCTGTATAGGAACTCACAGTCCAGCAGTTGAGTTTCTGCAGCCCACCTGAGGGTCCCAACCCTTGGGTTTGAACAGAAACAGATGGGGTGTAGTTTATGTTTGCCTGCTTTATTCTTATTTCTCTTATTGTAAACTGTCTGGTCCCCTAATTTGAATGATGAGGGCAGAAAAGATAGAGCTTTCTGCATAGTTTATGAGTCATAAGAACATAAGAGAAGCCAATGTTGGATCAGGCCAATGGCCCATCTAGCCCAACACTCTGTCACATAGTGGCCAAAAATACCTGGTGCCATCAGGAGGTCCAGCAGTGGGGCCAGGAAACTGCTTGGGCCTCGCCGCAGGAGCCGGGGAGGAGGGGGGGTGGAGGAGACTGGGGACAAGGGGGGGAATCGGCGGGTTCAGTGACTGGCAGCAGGCCGCGCTGCCGGTGTCTGGGGATGGGGGGGGGGCGGGCTTCCCTGCTTGTTCCGCCCCCCCCCCCCCCCCGCGAGTATCGCAGGTCCCCTTTCTTGTGTTTATCTAATTCCCTCATGAAGCTGTCCATGCTTGTAGCCGCCACCACCTCCTGTGGCAGTGAATTTCATGTGTTAATCACTTTTGTAAATTGATCAAAACCATTAATAATGGCCCAGTGGGGATTGAAAATGCTCCCAAAGTGATGGAATACTGACAACAGCTAAAAGTCTGTTAGGAAAAGGGGGCAAGGGAAAATCAGTTGGCTCACACCTCAGAGAGTTTAGTGAAGCCTGGATTTTGAGGGATGGAATAAGAATTCCTTGTGAGCATGCAGATGTATCCCTATTACTATGAAATGCATATTGTTATGATTAAGCTGACAGATCTAGAAACTTCCCAGTTGCCTCTAGAAAAGGCTTACAGAATATAAAATTTAGATTTTTTTTTCAAGTGTAGAAAATACATCAAAGCTTATTTTAGCTGGAGATACTGTTTGCTAATGAGATTATTCTAGCTACTCTTACAATTACTACTGTGAAGAAAAACTATTGCTTCCCTTTGGTCTTTCACTGATCAAAAGTACATTTGATGGAAGACATCAGGGAACTTTTAACTAGGGATGCCAGCCTCCAGGTGGAACCTTGGGATCCCCTGGAGTTACAGTTCGCCTCCAAACTACAGAGATCAGTTCCCCTGAAGAAAGACAATTCTCTTTTCCTTCAGACCCTTCTGCCATCATTTCCCAAATAAGAAAGAAACCAGAAATTTTTAAAAAAGCAAGCTTTTAAAACAAGTATGGTGTGTTCAGTTTGTGATGAGAGGCCTAATCCTCAACGAGTTTAAATGGAAGCATTTATTTAAAGATATTTTAGGTCCACTGAGGATAAAGAATCCTCAACTAGTTTATACATTTCTTTGAATTAAAGACCCAGCTCCGATATCAGATCTGTCTGAATACCTATAATTCCATGAAACAGCCTTTTTACCCTTTTTTTCTTTTTCCAAATACAGATTATTGACAAAGAAATTAACCCATTTGTGGACAAATGGGAAGAAGAGGGCCAGTTTCCAGCACACCAAGTGTTTAAAATTCTGGGGAAGGCTGGGTTCCTTGGAGTGAACAAACCAATTGGTAAGGCAAGAGACTACTTAATCTTTACTTGGGAAGTAATGCCTGACTACTTAGCATTGGGTTTGGAGGCTCAGCAACAGCTGTATTTCTATTAATCTGTGGGAGCCTTTTGATTTGGGGAAGGGGCAAATAGAAATATAATCTTGCCAGGTTCTGTCACAGGGTGGTTTTTTTCCCTATCAACGAAAAAAAGAATGTTCTCTCTGGTTTTATTGCTAGTATCTTTTTTATTTCCAGACATGTGTTGTACATATTAGATTCCTTGTCACTGGACTTCAAGGATCCACCTACTGATGCTCAAGGCAGCCGCCTCCACAAGCAGGCCCGAGACCCAAGGATAGCTGAAAAGACAGCCAGGTGCACCTTACCCCTGGGCATCTGCCCCCCCCCCCGCTCCAGTACAAAAAATCCAAGTCACCAGCAAGACAGTACAAACCTCATTTGCAATGTTGATATTGTACATATTAGATTCCATGTCAAAAATGAAGTCAAATGAGGAGGAAGATCTGTGTCTTATTTCAGTTAACAAGAAAACAGTTCGACCAAATAACTCATCAAAAATTGACAACTTTCTTCTTCTTCTTCTTCTTGAACATATTCTGAACATATTCAGGAAATACATGATATTTTATACATGGACTGACATCATCAAGAAAACAATATTCAAAAAGCATAATTGGTTACAAAAGACAGTGGTAATTTGAGTAATAATCCTCTGATTGGCCAGATGTAAAAAGAGAGGTACCTAGGTAAATCTAAGTGTTTACTTAACCTAACCTAAATGATAATGGGCAAGGATTCTTCATATCCCAAACAAAAGTATTGTTTACTGATACGAGACTAAAATCTTCTCTGACCCAGACATTGCAAGGTTTTGCCCTTAAGAACTACAGAATCATGAACTCTGTACCTATTATGTTATCTACTAACAATATCAGACCTACAAGAGGAAAGCCTTCTATATAACAGGCCTTTCTAACATCCTAATAAAATATTACTTAAAAGAGAAATCCATAAAACCAGGAAAAAATATGAATATGAACAATCAAGAAGAAAAAATCATACTACACATGCAAGAATGTTTACATGGCCCTCTAATGAAGAACATGATCCTCCTGGATTACTACAGAAGCAGGTGTTTAGGGGAACAATGATGGATGCGTCAGCATGACATGCTGTAGAATTAACAATAACTGGCTTAGTCCCACACAGCTGAGACTGGTTTTATTAGGGTCTAGCTGTGTGGTATGGAGCCAGTATGTTATCTTTGTCTTGCAAATCAGGAATAGAGTACTCAGTCAGGTTCCTACTCTTAGGTTCACATAGCAGAGACAGACATTGTGACTGACTGTCAAAGGTTAATGCCTCATAGAGTCTGAGAACCTCTGAGCGACAGACTGTTCAAACGGAATTTTGTGGAGAGCAGTCAGTTAAGAAATGACAGTTGAAGAACAGGCAATTTAGCACTGGCTTAGGACTGAGAAAGAGGCTAAAAGAGGAGTGGGAGGATCACAGAAGATCCCCATTCAAGCTGAAAAAGGGACAGAGTTTCTAGTCTAAGAGAAGTAATCCCTGCCCAGTGAAAAGGGAGATATCTCTCAAAGAAGGAGTAATCTCTTGGTCAGTGTATAGAAGAGGATTTTGGGAACTTGGTTGTGTTGTGCCTTCAAAACCTTAAGAGTCAGGAACTTATACTTGAGTGTTTAAGCAGACACTGAAAAGAAAGCCTCAAAGTTTCAAAGACCTTGTGGAAAAACAGAAACATCTACTTGTTGGCAACAAATTATCTTGTATTTACTGTGATTACAGAGTTACCTCAGTTATTACCTTCTGTTCACCTCACCGCTGAATCCATCTGACCTTTTCCCTTCCAAGTTAAACAAAATATTTTGCTTATTTTTGAAATTTCAAAAGTCCAACAAATAAGAAGAAAATAGATATAGGGGCTACTCAGCAAAAAAGAAAAAAGAAACAAAGGGAAAATCCTTTGCATGATGGAGGGAAGAGAGTGAGATCACTATAGACATGTTCAAAACAGCATCCATTTATTACTATGAAGATATAGAGATGGGAGCAACTGGTTTCAGGACAAGGGAGATCATGCAGTCTACAGTTCTACTAGCAGACAAGACTAAGGAGCATGGACTCCACCCCATGACACTACACTACTGCACATAAATATTGTGGGGGCAGACCGTTCCGTACAATAAATATACCATAAATAGATAGCTCAGAGTATTGACTTGGATGGCCCAGGCTAGCTTGATCTCATCAGATCTCAAGTTAAGCAGAGTTGGCCCCAGTTAGTATTTGGATGGATTTGGACACCTCTGAATGTCTCTTGCCTTGAAAACCCCGTGAGATAACCCTAAGTGGGTGGCAACTTGATGGCACTTTCCACCACCAGATGGCTCAGAAGTAGGCAGAGAGAGTTGACAGCCAGGGGTTATATGAGGAGCAACATCTCAATGTGCCATCCTAAATTCTGTTCCTGCTTTTCAGCTCAGGAGCTTTAGGAAAGGCCTCTCCTCTAGAATAAGGTAGGTAGGATGGTTTTGAACAGGAGAGGAGGAAAGCTTTTACCTTTAACCCAGTGTGGAACATCTGGAGATCATAGTGGAAAGCTACTGGAGGAATTTTAGGGCAGAGGAGTCATTTCTCAGAGTCAGAACAGGAAAAATTATTTCTTTATAAAAGTATCAGAGGTGGCGATGAATCCGCCCCCCCCCCCCATGGGGGTCAGTGCTTCAAACTTTACTCAACTGACCAGCCCAGCTGTGCATGCCCAGGATTTCCCCCACTCCCAGCTCAGGAATGGATTTTTCAAGATCACTCTTACCCTTCCCATGCTGAACTGATGCTGAAGCTCATTCACAATCATAATGGGTAGGTAGGTATGTGACAGGGTACTTAAAAGGAGTGAATGATGGCTTACAGGGCTTTCAAAATTGTTTAAATTATCTCTTACTCTTCTGAGGCACTCTGCTATATTTCCATTTAGAGTGCCTAAAATACTAGATATATACAGCCCTTTTTGAAACTAATGCTTGGCACTGAAAGATGGACTCACACAGAATGAATGTCATGTTGCTCTAGGTAAACTAGTTAAAACCATTCTATGCAGCATCACTGCAATTGGTACCTTTTGAGATCAAGATGCAAGATTGGTAGCACTACTATAACTGTAATCTATCTGTAAAGTATGTGCCTCTGATAGTATGAATTAAATTGAACTGCACTAAAATTCAACTATTTGCTTATTTTATCAGCTCATCTACTATGAATTGCTGCTGTTTTAAAACCAGTTTTGGCTAAAACATGCATATGGGGTGGACAGATAAGTCTCCAATAGCACTTAATTTGAACCCTGGTAATTCCTGATGGACAAGGTGAATCCTAAACCTATTTAACTCAGATGTAAGTGCTCCTGAATTCAGTGAGACTTTCTTTCTAGTAGCTAAGCTTTAAATTGTAGCTGGAATCATAGATATAGGAGTTAATTGTATGGCTCATGTTTAAAATTTGAGTTGTCAGATGTGAGTACTTGGGTGTTTATGTTTAAGAAATGCATTTTCCTCTACCAAATTACAGAGTAAAATGGAACAAATGCTTATCTCTTTTCCTGCCACCACTTTCCGAGTAGCTCAGCTTTTAGCATAATTTAAGTGTTAGCATCACAATGTGCTGTATATTTAAATTATAGAAAATTAGGATTCTATCATTACCCTGCACCTTGGGTCACATTCAACTGCATGAGGAATGACATGTCACTACAAGACTAGCAGAATTCTAAGGTGAACACACTGAAGATATTTTCAGAATTTATTGAGTTATGGCTACTTGTATGTTGTTCACATAAGAGTGTGGGTTTTTGTTGTTGTTTAATTATCATGGCATCTGTATGCTTTACAGTGCAATCCTAAACTGGATTATACACTTCTAAATCCATTAAAGTCAATGGGTTTAGAAAAGCATAACTCTGTTTAGGATTGCACAGTTTGTCTCTCATGAAAGCAGTGAGTACTTGTAAATGCTCCAAAACTTAGCATTTGTGGCTGTGATGGACAGGTTAGGCTCCATCTCTCCCTGAGAGCAACCAATGAGAGCTGATGGAATGTTGAAGATTGTCAGTTGTAACAGCAGAAGAACAAGGGTTGAGAGTTGGCAGTTTAGGGAGTTGAGAGGGAAAAGAGTGTGTCTGGCGGAATAAGGAAAGCTGGAGAAAAGCTGCTTAGAATGGGCTGAAAATAGTCAATTTGTAACAAAAGGATCCCAGTTGTGGGAACAGGACCACAGTTCAGAAGCTCAAAGGAAATGAAACATTGTAACTTCTACCTTAGTTCT
This sequence comes from Gekko japonicus, assembly GCF_001447785.1. NCBI lineage: Eukaryota > Metazoa > Chordata > Lepidosauria > Squamata > Gekkonidae > Gekko > Gekko japonicus. The sequence continues at coordinate 683,399 of NW_015172008.1, forward strand.
TTCAGTATTAATACCATAAATAAAAGTTAACTTCTTGTTTTGTTTAACCCTGTGGACTACATGTCTAAGATAAAGAAACACACACAAAATTTAATATTTTGGTCTATATATATATTATAGGGTATGAATAAATGGTGGTAGCTTGTGAATGGAACAGTGTTTGAACCCCCTACCCTGATAATTCTGCATGTGTGAGAGCTTTTTATTAAAGGGGGCTGGGCTACCCTGTCTGCAGATGTTTCTGTGAGTGAGAGAGAGGACCTGAGAGAGGAAACAGTCAAGGCTTGCTCTGTATTTTTATAGAGGTGAGAAGGGTGTCAAATGTGATGTCCTGACCTACTTGTAACCCAGAACCTGAAAGAAAGAGAGGCTGTAGAGGGTGGTAGGCATTCTGTGTAAGTGGAAAAGGGTTGTCACAGTGGCTTTCCCGTTTTCTGCTCCCTTGTAAGAATTGTTAGTAATTTTTAAATCAAGGATTCTTTGACTTCATAAACTTGACCAATTTTATATTGTCTGTATGTTTATGGGTTTTCACGAATTCACTATGTTTATATCCACTATATGTTACACTGACAAGTTCATCATGTATTTGTATTTAAATATTTGTACTCCTTTAATATATAAAAGAAAAAAAGAGAAGTACTCCCTCACTGCAAAATATTTCATAATTTTACAACACACTTGAGAATATTTTTATATACATTTTGTCTTGGTGAATGCTTTGCTTTGGGCTGTATTACTTATTTTATTTTTTCTTTGGTTTTGTATTTCTTCTCATGTACCTAGTGAACTTTATGCACTGTGAATGATTGAAGCCAGTGTTATACTTTGAAGGAATAAATATATGTACCTTATTGAGTCAGACTACTGGTCCATCTAGTTCAATATTATCTTATATTCTAATAGTGAAGTTGGCCACCTTTTTGGATACTTACATCTGGTGACTGGAGCTGTGAAGGGGCAAGAAGTTGCCAACCTCCAGATGAGTGCTGGAATCACCCAGAATCACAGCTGCATTACAGCTGCTTTGGAGGGTGGAGCCTATGGCATTATACCCGGCTGAGGTCACTTCCCTCCCCAAACCTCACTCTCCCAAGGCTCTACCCCCGAATCTCCAGGAATTTTCCAACCTGGAGCTGGAAACCCTCCTAAGGGTTGGAAGATCCATTGTGAGAGATCCATTGTGATTCCTGGAGAGCCACTACTGCTACTGCTGCTTTGGGGGGGGGGTGACTGGGAGAATGATGGGGGGCAGAAAGAGAAAGGAAGTGACAGGCATGGAGGAGAGAGAACAGGTGGCTGGAGGGAGAAAAAGAGAGACAGAAAAGTAGGGGAAAGGGGAGGAAGCAAAGGTGGGGGGAATGTAGGATTGCCAGGTGCCCTCGTCTCTTTGGAGGGGAGGTTGGGGGGGGGCATTCTGGGACATCCCCAGTGTGGTGATGTCACCTGGAAGTGATGTCATACTGCTACTGCTGCTTTGGGGGGGGGGTGACTGGGAGAATGATGGGGGGCAGAAAGAGAAAGGAAGTGACAGGCATGGAGGAGAGAGAACAGGTGGCTGGAGGGAGAAAAAGAGAGACAGAAAAGTAGGGGAAAGGGGAGGAAGCAAAGGTGGGGGGAATGTAGGATTGCCAGGTGCCCTCGTCTCTTTGGAGGGGAGGTTGGGGGGGGGCATTCTGGGACATCCCCAGTGTGGTGATGTCACCTGGAAGTGATGTCATTGTGCTGGCAATGCACTAGTTTGAGGGCAAAACTCTATGGTTTGTAGGCAAATTTAACATAGAGTTTTGCCCTCAAACCAGAGCATCCCCCGCGGCATCCCTGAAGTGATGACGTCACTTCCAGGTGATGTCATCACACCAGGGACATTGTTTTGGGACATCCCTGTTTGGGGGTGGGGTTCCCCCACTGGGTAGCTGGCCGGCAGCAGGCTGAAGCCCCCAAAAGAGGGGGAACCCCTGCCCCAACCTGAGGACTGGCAAGCCTAGGGGAATAGGATGACTGCTCCCACAAGTTTCTTGCAGGTCCCTACTTGTTTGTTCTGATTGGCAGCAGCTCTCCAGGATTTCTGGCAGGAGGAAGTCTTTCCCAAAACCCTCTTCTTGAAATTATTTAGCTGGAGATTCCAGTGACTGAAATTGAGACCTTGTACATGTTCTTTGCTGTTGAGCCATGGCCCATCCCCACAAACGTTCATGTTCTTTATTCTGGGGTAAACAAATTAACACTAGGATATACTTTACTGCAGCTTCTGGCCTCGGGAAATATAGAAGCAGTTGCAAGGCTATTTATTTATTTGTTTGTTTATTTCCTTTCTCCCCAGTGGGAACTCAAAGCAGCTTATATTATTCTTTTCTCATCCATGTTCTTTTCACAAGAACCCTATGAGGTAGGTTAGGCTGTGTCATTGTGCTTCCTTTCTTCTCATGGAGAGGACAGGGAAGTTTTGTCTAGTTTGATGCAGAGAACACATCTCACTTGGAACCACATTGCAAGGCTTAGTTTACCATAGAAAAATACTTTCCCCCTATGTTCAGGCTATTTAGAGATTGTTTTAGAGAGTGACTGAACCATATAGTGTCCTTAAAAGTGGAGGAAGCATGTGTTATTCTTGTTTTTCAAGATGTAACCATGTGTTTCTCCAGCTGGGGTCTGGGGACTCCTGCAGATCAGCAAGGGCACCCACAAGTACTTCTGTAGGGATAGAAGGAGAACTCTTCTGATGTTCATACAGTGAATGTGTACATAAATGTAGCTTCTCAGTTTTTTACCAGTGGCAGTATCAGTTTTCCACTTGCACAGAATTTGGATCAATGTGGGGCAGAATTTTGATTTAAAAGAAAAAAAAGATTATTAAAGTACATACAGCCATGGCTGAGAGCTTGGAACATGAAAATAAATCATTTTCATGAGGGGAGAAAGTTTCATTAGACAGTAATGCCACTGTTAGCTGTTGGTAGCCATTCATAATTACTCTCTCGGATCACTTTTAGAGGGTATGTGTTTGACAAATTCAGTTATTTCTGAGCAGCTACTTTATAAAAAAACATATGCCATGTAAGGACTGAAGTCCAAAGACCTTTGAGGCAGGCAGTGCTAGATATGAAAAGCTGAATTGAGGGATATAAAGAGGCTAGACATTTGCTAATCTAGAGCTCCAGTTATTCAACCAATACTTTTAAGTAAGGCTAACTGGAGAGAGTGGGAAAGAGAGGCTAAAACAAAAAACCCGAAGATCTACATCACTCTTGTGCCTGTCACGATACTTCTTCTTGCAGTTTTTTTTACCCATCATTAAATTAACAGATGGTGATAGGAGGCAGTCCTGCAGTCTGAGGCATCTTGATTTGGCATGCATCATCTTCTGCTGCCTTCTCTTATCTTTCCTTTCCTTTTCCTTGTGTTTATTTGGATTGTAAGTTAGTGGAGCCTGGGTTCTGTGTTTTTGTTGTTGTACAGTTTCTTGTTTCTAACATAATATTGATAATTAAGATTTTGCTTAGGAAGAGAGTTCAGTTTTGATACCTGCTGTTGTATGTATTCATATAGAATAAAACATGAAATGGAGAGCCAAACACAATGCCTGTATATAGTATGTTGAATATTCCTCCTGAGACTGGGAGCTGCGCTCAAGAGTGAAGCAGCATTTGAGATAACAGAGAACAGTTTTTTACAAATTTATCTTGCATCTTGACATATCTCAAGAGGGTATAAACACATTCCTGAATCTTTGAGAAAAATGATAAGCATAGGAATACTCATGGGCTGTGCCAAAGGGTGGCGACGTGCACACATTTTTGCAAGGCTTACTCTGAGTATTTCAAATTTTATAAATCTGAAATTTATTTTATAAATTGATTTTATAAATGCAGAGTATTTTGCTAAGAACCACAACAGAAAACATCCTCCCCCCCCCTCCAATAATTCCATGTTTGTCTCCTTTCTTCCTTAGGGGCTGTAAAGATCACATTCTGTTTTGATGTACAAAATAAATGTATTTGTAACGGAGGAATCCAGGAGGATGCATTCAATTTTTTAAAAACCTCAAATATTTTGTATTAAATCAACCTCTAAGTTAGGGGTTCCCAACCTTTTTGATCCTGCGGGCATCTTTGGAATTGTGACACAGTGTGGTGGGCATATCCACAAAATGGTTGCCACAGGAAGTGCAGCCAGTCACAAAATGGCTGCCAAAGCTTATCTTCAGTGAAGATCCTGGTGCTGTGGTGGCAGCTGCTGCCAAGGCAATGTTTTTAAAAATCTGTATGGCCAGTAAGAAGCCTTGCTGGGCAAAAGTGCTACCTGGCCCTGCTTACTTTCTATAAACATTTGGTGGGCACCAGGAATGGTGTCTGGGTACCATGGTACCCACGAGCACCACATTGAGGACCCCTGCTCTAAGTTAACATCCCAATTTCCTCCCATTTTTCTGTGCTAACTTGTCTAACTGCACCTAACTCTGGCTTGAAAGGGGAAAACCACCTCACAGATTCATCCTATGCATGTTTACTTGTATATAAGCCCCAGTGAAGTCAGCGGAACTTATTCCCGAGGGTTGCTGCATACTGGTGTTGCCAACTAGTAGAATTGGAGAGGGGAGGGCCCTCAGCAGGGTATAATGCCATTGAGTTCACCCTCCAAGGCAGCAATTTTCTACAGGGGGATTGATCTCTGTTATCTGGAGACAAGCTGTGATATCAGGAGCTCTCTACCACTACTACCCTGAGGCTGGCAATGCTAGTGCATAGGATTTGCAGCCCTAGTTGCCCGGAGGCCGTTCTTATCCTGTGAATAGCTACTTTCAGGGCTACATGCAATGAAACATTGTTTATATTTCAACAAAACTTTTGCTTAAACAATTTATTTTGTTTATTAAAACATACACAATGTTTCATTGCAGAGAATGGACTGTATTGTTGGATTGGAATATTTGTAATAACAGTGGGAAACAGTGGGTTGTGAGAAAAATGAATTTTCTGTTATGAAGGTGCACTTAGTTTTGACTCCACATACATTTGTCAATATTTATGCCTTTTAAAGTAAATTTATAGGGTTGCGAACTCTGGGTTGTGAAATCCCTGAAGATTTTTTTGAGGCTGGTCCTGGGGAGGGTGGTGTTTGGGGAGGGGCCTCAAAGGGATGTAATGCTATTGAGTCCACCTTTCACAACAGCCATTTTCTCTAGCAGAAATGATCTCTAGGTCTTGAGATCAGTTGTAATTTCAGGAGGTCTCCAGGCCCCACCTAAAGGTTGGCAACCCTATGTGATAAATTTATGGTATAGTTATTAGTGCCTAGCAGTTTGTGCATCAGATTAGGACAGGGGAGACCCAGTTTCAAATCCTACTCGGCCATGAATCTCATTGGTTGATTTTCATTCTACCAGAAAGGTCACGCTCATGTAGAATATAGACTTTTGCACGATCAAGCATGATGCAAGTCAAGCTCAGTCACATGGTTATTCTACATGGACATAAATGGTTCTCTCAAGAGGCTGATCTTTATGTTATATCTAGTGAGTTCATCAAGAAATCATGACTTAGAAGAAATACAATCACTGTTAGATAATCCTGGTAAAATATGTATAAACTGTATTTGTTCTAATTAACACTTGAGTTAGTTGTGATACATTCATTCTTAATTTATGTAATAAAATTCTGTTTTACGTAATTTAAGGAGCTGCGGTGGCTCAAGTGGTTAAGATGCTGAACTGCAGGCTGTGGAAGGTCGGTAGTTCAGCAGTTCGAGACCCGAGTGTGCCGCATGATGGAGTGAGCTCCCATCTCTAGTTCCAGCTCCTGCCAACCTAGCAGTTCGAAAGCAAGAAATCGCAAGTAGGTAAATAGGTACCACTTCGGTGGGAAGGTAACAGTGTTCCGTGAGCCTTGGTGTTTAGTCACGCTGGCCACATGACCACGGAAATGTCTTCAGACAGCGCTGGCTCTTTGGCTTTGAAACGGAGATGAGCATCGCAACCCTAGAGTCAGATTCGACTGGCTTTCGAGCAAGGGAACCTTTACCTTTACCTTTTTTACATAATTTATTTTTGAGCTCCTTTTTTTGGATCATGGCTTTTGGCTCAGTTTAGGATTACCAACCTCCAGATCTGGAGTTCTCCAGGAATTATAACTTCATACTACAGACATTAGTTCCTCTGGAGGAAATTGCAGCTTCAGAGGGTGCACTCTATCATACACCATAGAGTCTAAGAGAAATGGAAATTGTAGAATGACATCACATTCCCACTAGGCTCCCCCCCCCCGACTCCACCTTCTGCAGGGGGAATTGTTATCACTCTTGCTTCAAAATGGTGCTCAGGAAAATAGTGGCTCTCAAGTCATTCAAACAACGTAATGGTGGCCATCTAACCTGACCACAGAATTGCCTTGTAAGTTACTGCAGACTTGAAAAAAAAATCTGGACCTTCATTTATTATTTTTATTTGTGTCCTGAATATTTTACATGAATGATGGAAGAGGAAATGAATAATACATTTCAAGGTAAATTAAATCAAGCATTGGTGCAATCGCTAGAGTATACAATAAACTAGAAAAGGCTGTGTTCATTAAAATCTCTTAATGCCAACATGGTATGAAACCACACAAACTTCTAATTAGGGGAATGATATAAGCAGAACAGGCTGGACAGAAGTGCAGTTTAGTCTAAAACAGGAGAAGACTTCCCTGCTGGGTAATCACACCTACTGTTGACCCAGCTGTGCAAAAGCATTGGCAGAACCCTCATGAGGATTTCAGAAACAAAGGTTCATTTTTTAAAACTTTGGAAGAGGCGGTGATGAGAGCTCCTGAGAGAATATGAGCTGCAGTTTTCATGACCTCTAGCCCTTGAAGCTATTGTCAAAATACTGAAAATGTAAAGGCAACATCTGATTCAAGAGCATCATTTAATAAACATCAAAGAAACTCATAGATGTTTTTAGAAACTTTGGAAACAAAGCTCAAACAATTTGGGTTTAGGATTTTCGAACTGGCTATGGCTCGTAATGACTTCATGCAACAGTTAGGGATTTTTCACCTTCTGTTCCAAGGATCCTTGGGCACCAAAGCTGTGGCCTTTTTCCTAACAGGAACTCATGTGTATTTATATATGTATAAAAATAGGATCTTCTTTGTGGTCTCTGTGCAGCAACACGCATAGCTTTTGCATTTACACCATGAGTTGAAATGTTTGAACTATCCAGATGGTGTACTAGGTCTTTCTTCTACTCTGCATCTAATCGCATCGAAAGAAGCAGTGATGCAATTAAGGCTGAACTTTGGGGCAAAAGTCTAGGGGTTTCAGCCACTTGGCTCTCAGGATGGAGGCACAAATGCAGATTGTCGATTTGGATGACCAACCTCAAGGTAGGGCCCAGAGTTCCCCTGGAATTACAACTGATCTCCAGGCAACAGAGAGAGCAATTCCACTGGAGGGAACAGCAGCTTTGGAGGTTGGATTCTATGGCATCATATCCCTGCTTAGCTCCCTCTTCCCAAATTCCACCCTCCCTTGGCATCACATGCAAATCTTCTGGAATTGCTCAAGTCAGAGTTGATAACTTTGTTGTAGCTGGATATGGGTAAACTCTGCCCACTTCACCTCCATCTTTGTTTCTCTACTTCCTCCTCTTGGGTCATTCTGGGAAACATAGTTCCCAGAATGCCTGATGTTAATGAAGAAGGGGGTCCTCTAAGATGATATGAGGTTAAACTTTCCTTAATAAATCAAGTGTGTGTGGGGGGTCTTCCTGAATGCAGCCTTATTGATGGATAACCAGGTAGAAGCCATGTTAGGAGCACCTTTTGAATCTGCCGACCTAGCTATGCTACTCCAAACTACTGTAACCTTTGGATTAGACTACTGTAATGTGCTGCATGAGGGGCTGCCTTTATAGACAGAAACTTCACTTGCTACAAAATATGGCAGCAAGGCTCCTGTCTGGGGTCAGGAGCCTGGGATCTTTAACTTGAGCAGCCAGGGGAGGCCCGGAGATCCCCGCTGCCGGGTTCCCCGGGCTCGCGCAGAAGCGCTGCAGCTCGGGGGAGGCCCAGAGAGCCCCGGGCCCATGCAGAAGTGCTGTGGCTTGGGGGAGGCCTGAGAGCCCCACCCCTGGGTCCTCCGAGCCCGTGCAGAAGCGCTGCAGCTTGGGGGAGGCCCAGAGAGCCCTGCCCCCGGGCCCGTGCAGAAGCGCTGCGGCTCGGGGGAGGCCTGGAGAGCCCTGCCCCAGGTCTCCTGGGCCCGCACAGAAGAGCTGCAGCCTGGGGAAGGCCTGGAGAGCCCCACCCTGGGCCGACACAGAAGCACTGCGGCTCGGGGGAGTCCTGGAGAGCCCTGGCCCGTGCAGAAGTGCTGCGGCTCGGGGGAGGCCCAGAGAGCCTCGCCCCTGGGTCCCGGGCCCGCACAGAAGTGCTGTGGCTTGGGAGAGGCCCAGATAGCCCCAGGCCCGCGCAGAAGCGCTGCGGCTCGGGGGAGGCCTAGGGAACCCCGACCCCGGGTCCCCCGGGTCCGTGCAGAAGCGCTGTGGCTCGGGAGAGGTCGGAGAGCCCTGCCCCTGGGTCCCCTGGGCCCGTGCAGAAGCACTGCGGCTCGAGGGATGCCCGGAAACCCTGTCCCCCGGGCACGTGCAGAAGCGCTGTGGCTCAGGGAACGCCCAGAGAGCCCCGTTGCTGGCTTCCCCAACCCCCGCTGAAGCAGTAAGTAAGGGATCCGCAGGGGTGGAGGTGGCAGAGGCTTGATGGGGGTGGTTGGAGACCCTTCTCTTCCTTCCTCTCTTTTCCTTCTTTCCTTCTCTCTTTCTTTCATTTCCTCCTTTCTTTCTCTCCTTTTCCTCTTTCTCTCCTTCTTTCCTTCTCTTTCTTTCCCTCTTTCCTCCTTCTTTCCTTTTCTCTACTCTCTCTCTTTCCTTCCCTCTTTCCTCCTTCTGTGGCCCAACTTCTCTCTTTGCTCCACCCCCACAGGCCAGCTGGGGAAGGGAAGGGGAGGCTTTTGAAGATGCCTGCCCCCCTTTTGCTTCCCCTTCTGACATCACTTCTGGTGATGGCAGGGGGCGTGGCACATGCTAATAGCCAAGTAGCTCGTTAGCATACCATATGCTAATGAGCTCCTGCAGCTCTTTTTCTACGAAAAGACCCCTGGACCTACCTGGAATGGTGTGGGCAGGGTGCCTTCATTAACTACATTTAGGAAGGCCTGCAAAAAAAGTTGTATTTGTTTGGTGGAGGGTAAAGTACTTTTGGCACTGACCTGGATAGCCCAGGCTAGCCTGATCTTGTCAGATCTCAGAAGCTAAGTAGGGTTGGTCCTGGTTAGTATTGGATGGGAGGCCACCAATGAATACCAGGATCATGATGCGGAGGCAGGCAATGGCAAACCACATCTGAACATCTCTTACCTTGAAAACCCTATGGGTTCCCAATAAGTCAGCTGTGACTTGAGAGCCGGAAAAACAAGCTGTGGTTTTAATGTGTGTTGGTTTTCAAATCTTTGCTTTGTATAGGCTTTTAATTTTAATTTTTAGCTTGTATTTGTTTTTATCTTGTTCATGGATTTATATTTTTGTGGCCTGGCAACTTGTTGTATAGCTAGCTGCCTTGAGTCAAATGTTTTAAATCAACCAATCAATCAGTATTTTATGTAAAAATGTCCCATTCTGTTTCCAGAGTGTTATTTTCCTTATCATAAATTCCAGATAGCATTTATGCATGAACTAATGACCTCCTTGAAGCATACAGCAATTTAAAATCATGCAGCTGAAAAAACAAACATTTTAAATGTGGAAATATGACATATAAAATAACTACTGGTGACTTACAACCTGTCTCAGCAATAAAGTCCCACAGAAAAATGCATGAATATTTTCATATGTGAACACAATATTAAACCTTTTGCTTGCCTCAGCTTATTGACTCTATTATTATCATACATATTTTGCAGAAACAGACCTATATATATGTATGTATGTATCTAATAGTGATATGTGGCCCCCATCTGCAGTTACTTAAATCCGCATATTGGGACCACACTGAAGCTAAATGTGTTTTTCTGCATCTTGGGGTACTCCCCAGGTTTGCAAAAAAAAATCCAAAACATTTAAAAAATACACTGGAGATTTAAATTCCCCCCAAAATTAAAAAAATGTGTATGCACAGACAATGTAGTTAACAGTAGAACTTTCAGCTGGCCGTCACTGGAGGTGTCAACTTCAGGCCCAGCCACCATGGCAGAGGATGTGTTAGTGGACTCCGGGAGCACTTGATATCTGGCTGCCACTTCAGTGGACATTGGGAGAGGCTCCAGGCCTGGCAGCAGCAAACACTGGAAGAGGCTCCAGAACCGACCGTGGCACACTCTGGGAGCTGCTCCCTGCTTGGCTGCCATAGTGAAATGCTCCGGGAGCCACTACAGGCCCAGCTGTGTGGTGGAGGACTCCAGGAGAGCCCCCGGGGCTAGCTGTGGCAGTGGAGGATGCCGGGGTCTGCTCTGGGCTTGGAGTGGCTCCCAGGTACTATTGCTGTTGCCACAGATGAGTGGTGGGCCCTGGAGTCATGATGGGGGAGGGGGGAGAGATGTGATTTCCCCCCTTCTGTGAGTCTCACGAGCCTCCCACTTGTCTGTATCTGTCTGTCTATGTTTCTGCAAAAGGAGCTAATCTGCACTGTGAATCACTTGCTGGTATTTTTATTATCAAAATACTTCAGTGCAGATCAGAAATGGTTCTGTCCAAAAACTGTTGACAAGTTGTGAATCAGCAAAGTCAATATTTGATGAACAGTTTGCATTTGAACTGCCCAGTTTTGTGTGCTGGTGTGTGCAAAGAAGCCGACTGGACAGGCACATTCTCATATTGCTTTCCTTAGCCTCTTATGGCTGCCACTACCTTCCATCCCAATCTGTCCACAGTCATTAAGCACATAAAATATTTACATTTCACAGTGAGTGATTTACAGATGTGTGTGTGCGGGGTCTCCTCTGCCTGATTGCATGACCTGGTGTTGGTTGATAGAAAAGGCAGACCTTTCGGATAGGGAATAATTTGGGAAACAACTGTTTCCTCCACCAAACCATTTACTGTCAAAGCAAAAAAAAAAAAAAAAAAAGATACCTATGTACAGAAGAGGTGAATTTGTTCCATGGCCTGTTTTTTCCCTCCCAGAAAGTTTTGATCAATTTCAGCTTTATGGCACTGGGAAAACATTCTTGCAATGTAATCCTAAGAGGAGTGTGACTCTGCTTATGATTACAGCTGTTAGTTTGAAGAAATATAGTTTTGGGCCTGGGAATTTGACATGAAATGGACCAGACCATTCTTAGCCATGGAAGCACACTCCATCATGAAATATAGAGCAACAACAAGAAGAAGATAATGTTTTCCACTGAGATAGGAGGGTAGGTGAGAAGCTAGCTCAAAACAGTCTTTAGTATTTTGCGTCTGGTTCCAATGTATTCCTTCACTATAAGGTTGTATCTCCAAATTGTCACTATTGTAGATATTTAAGGAACATATTCTGTAAAAACTTGTTTTGAAAATGATTGCATTGGATGTTTTTATAATTTCTTCATTTTTCACACACAGCACAGGATGTGCTTTCATAATTAGGAGAAAAAGTATAGACCCTTTCCATGTAAAAATAGCTTTTATATTTTCACATACCAAACTTGTTCCATAGACTCTGTAACTTTATTTCCACTGGTGATCTTGGTAATCACTTTTATTTTTGTTTTTTCCCTTTAAATCATGCTATTAGAAGGAACATATTTAATTGTAGCATCAATTTTACTTCATTGTGACTAAATTGTAATTTTCCTGAGTTTTGGCTGTGCCTCATCATTTATAAAATGTATCAAAGTTATGCAGATGGCTATAGCTTTCTTTTAAATTGTTTGGTTAGAATTATAGGTCTAATTCTGTGTTTACTTGCATCCCTGTATAGTACAGAAGTACAAGCTGGGTTTCGAAGCAGTAGAGGAACTAGACATCAAAATGCCAACATTTGCTGGATTATGGAGAAAGCAAGGGAGTACCAGAAAAACATCTACTTCTGCTTCATTGACTACGCTCAAGACTTTGATTGTGTGGATCACAACAAACTGTGGCAAGTCCTTAAAGAGATGGGAGTACCAGACCACCTCACATGTCTCCTGAGAAACCTGTATAAGGGTCAAGAAGCAACAGTTAGAATCGGACATGGAACAACTGATTGGATCACAATTAACTCTGGCAAGTCCTTAAAGAGATGGGAGTACCAGACTACCTTACATGTCTCCTGAGAGACCTGTATAAGGGTCAAGAAGTGACAGAACCGGACATGGAACAACTGATTGGTTTAGCATAGGAAAAGGAGTACGACAAGGATGTATATTGTCACTCTGCTTATTTAATTTATATGCAGAGTATATGCCAGCCTGGATGAATCAAACCGGAATTAAGATTGTCAGGAAAAACATCAACCACCTCAGATATGCAGACGATACCTCTCTGATAGCAGAAAGTGAAGAGGTCCTAAAGAGCCTCTTGCTATTGGTGAAAGAGAAGAGTGCAAAGGTTGGCTTGAAACTCATCATCAAAAAAACTAAGATCATGGCATCTGGCCCCATCACTCCTTGGCAAATAGAAGGGGAAGTCATGGAAGCAGTGACAGAATTCATGTTCCTGGGATCCAAGATCACTGCAGACAATGACTGCAGCTATGAAATTAAGAGACGCCTGCTCCTTGGGAGGAAAGCTATGGCAAACCTAGACAGCATAATAAAAAGTAGACATTTCACCCTGCCAGCAAAAGTCTGTATGGTCAAAGCAATGGTATTCCCAGTAGTAATGTATGGCTGCAAAAGCTGGATCATAAGGAAGGCCGAGCACCGAAGAATAGATTCTTTCAAATTATCGTGCTGGAGAAGACTCTTGAGAGTCCCCTGGACTGCAAGGAGATCAAATAAGTTCAATCCTAAGGGAATTCAACCCTGACTGTTCCCTGGAAGGCAGATCCTGAAGCTGAAGCTCAAATACTTTGGCCACCAAATGAGAAGGGAGCACTCACTGGAGAAGACCCTGATGCTGGGAAAGATTGAAGAAGAGGACAGCAAAGGATGAGATGGTTAGACAGTGTTATCGATGCAACGAACTTGAAGTTGAGCAAACTCTGGAGGATGGCGGAGGACAGGAGGGCCTGGCGCGGTGTAGTTCATGAGGTCATGAAGAGTCGGACTCGACTGTGCGACTGAACAACAACAACATGTATAGACAGTGAAAACTTTTTCACTCATTTCCATCCATGTCACAATGGCAGAAATCGAAGTTGTTCTTGAATATAATAGTAGGGCAATCTCCTTTGTTGTTCATCTTTGATCAATAACTCCGAAACCTATATTTATGTTTGTGATCAAAAGAAGTAGCATTGAATAGAATAATGAAACTCTGACTTTATTATATGAGTAAATAGTTTCTAACCTTCTAAGTAAGGTTCAGGGTGCCAAAGGATTGTTTGCCCCTAGCAGGGCACTAACTCTGGAATCTATAGGTGTAAATACTTTTCCTAAACTGTTCTTCCCATTGATCTTCTGAATGTTTAGCTATTTTTTTATTTATTCATGACTCTGTAATCTGTCTCCTGTTTGGTACTTAACAGGCTGCCATCTTTAAAACACTTTCCAGGATGTAAGGTTGGTTGAATAAAATGGGGCTTGCTTCCTAACAGACACTCTCCCATAGTCACTAGCAGCTGGGCCCATTGTACTGGGAAAAGGGGGAAAGAAAGCCGTATTGCAATGTCACGTCCTCATAAGGCCATTGAACTCAGTGGACTTAGACTATGTTTAGGATTGCAGTGTTTGTTTTTCAGGTGTCCTACCACACATAGGCAATGCAGCAAATGTTAACTCTGAGGACTGAATCTGGAGCAGTGTGAATTCTGAAGACCTCTCTCTGCACCCAGACAACCATAAGACAAACTGAGTGTGAGGCACAAAACAACCCATGACATTCTAATGTCAGGGATTGTGGAGATTCTTGTGGAAATCAGAACCCATTTTTTATTTTCACACCTACTGGAATAATAGTTGAGCTTCAGCTGCACTCTGCTGAACACTGAACATGACTATACACTGAACGTGACTATATACTTCATGAGATGTACAATAGAAGTGACAGGAAATCAATATTTCCAACTTTTAATTATCCTCATGGGAATCTTAGCAAGCTTCTAGAAGCACTTCCCAACAACAACAAAAGCCAAAGTCTTCTGTTTATGGATTTTACTTTGGAACACCATGACTAGCTCTAACCTGTCTATTTTGCAAATAGTTGGACCTAACTTGACAAAGAGAAGATTTTTTCAACTGAAGGAAAATGGCCTTATGGGGTTTCTTGCCTTCCCCACCTTAATAGATAATATTACCAAATTTAATTTCCACTGACTCTTAACCCAGTACTTAATCAGTCACACTTTCTCTTTGCTCTTGGCTGTTTTAGGGAACTGTGTGTTCTGTTTGGTTCTAGTGGCCAATTGGAATGCCTGCTGGCTTTTATATTCCTATTGGGGGATCCCATTCTCCCTTCTTCTCAGAAACCACCTGATACCTGCTCTACACAACAGCATTTTATTTATTCAAATCTGTCTGGCATTCTGCACAAGCCATAAGATGAGGTCCTGAAATATCTGCTTCTATCCCCTTTTTAAAAACTCCAGCCTGATGAAGAATTCTGAATAGCCTGTAGACTTTCACACTGTTTTGTGTTATTTTAGTTGGTTTTAACAAAAAGTATTATATGGCTTTTTCAAACTATACCTGCTGCTTTTGTTGCAAACAAAGTGCGTAAAAAACAATAATGGTTTCCATGATTACTTTTATCTTAATGGTGGGAGGGGAAGCTATGTTAGCCTTGTGTTTGTTGCCTATAATTATACATATTTACTGGCCAGCCTAAACACTTGCTGGGAAATTCAGTTTCTTGAAAATGTGTTTGACCTGTAGAATATTTAAGGTGGAAGGTGCAAGGTTTCAGTGTTTGACATATACTCACATGCACATTGTTTGACATACACCAACCTACACATTGATTATACATTGACTATTCTACAGGCCAACCCTAAAATCCATAGTAATTAATCGGTGTTAAGTCAAGCATTCTTTTCCCTGTGCTTTGGCAACTAGGAGCAAGAAATGGCCCTGCAGCT
Source organism: Gekko japonicus (assembly GCF_001447785.1). Classification (NCBI taxonomy): domain Eukaryota; kingdom Metazoa; phylum Chordata; class Lepidosauria; order Squamata; family Gekkonidae; genus Gekko; species Gekko japonicus. Next base: position 698,569 of record NW_015172008.1, read on the forward strand.
TAAATTTTTAATGAACATGGCCTTGCTGCTATGCTCATTAGTCAGTTTTAATATGCTTTGATCTGAAATTAATTACAACAACATGTTTGCAATTAATCATCGATGTCTGCTCAGACCAACGACAGCGAGTTAACTGTAGGAAAGATTTTGATAGTGTCCACGAGGAAGTACAAGTGTAAAGCAGACGTCAGTTGGCTGCTATCTGTGCCGCATGTCTCAGAATTGGCCATAGGATTCTTTGTGCTCTGATATTGATCACTGAGATGACTAACAGTTCAATCCTAAACAGAGTTAGAAGGGTATAACTCTGCTTTGGATTGTACGGTATTTCTTCTTTTGTTATTGTTGAGGCTATGATTCCATTCTTAGAAGGTGTTTAAGTTGCTTAGAATCAACTATGCACCTGCTAAACCTTTCAACTGATAATTACTGTTAATTTATTTCCAGAAAGAATAATATTGTGCATCAACTAAAAATGTGTGCCCTCATTCTGTTCTGATTTTCTAAAAAATGCATAAACTTCTACTGTAAGGCTATGTAATGCTCTTGCTGAACACATGTCTTTGCAGTGCCCATGAATGATAGGACAGGTGTGAAGTTGCCCTTTATTTTAAATTTCTCCCTAACTTTTTCTTTATTTATTTAAGTTTTAGCTCTCCCTCCCTTGCACACAGGCTCAGGGCAGGTTAAAAAGTAAAGGTAAAGGTTCCCTTGCTCGAAAGCCAGTCGAGTCCGACTCTAGGGTTGCGGTGCTCATCTCAGTTTCAAAGCCGAAGAGCCAGCGCTGTCTGAAGACGTTTCCATGGTCATGTGGCTGGCATGACTAGACACCAAGGCGCACGGAACGCTGTTACCTTCCCACCGAAGTGGTCCCTATTTATCTACTTGCAATTTCTTGTTTTCGAACTGCTAGGTTGGCAGGAGTTGGAACTAGAGACAGGACCGTCATGCGGCACACTCGGGTCTCGAACTGCTAAACTACCGACCTTCCACAGCCTGCAGTTCAGCGTCTTAACCACTTGAGCCACCGCAGCTCCGCAGGGCAGGTTACAACATGATTAAAACATACAACATAATTAATCTACAATACAACATTAAAAGCTATAAAATGATTATGAAGTATTGCTAAAACATTTGAAGGTGTCTACTGTGCAATTAAATTAAAGTCCTGATGGATTCTAATTGAGGGTAACTGTAGATGAAATGATGTAGAACAAATGGGTGGGTGAGAAAGTCAGCCATGATGGAATATAGCAAGGCAGGAGAGGCCAGTAAAGATGAATTGCCACAATCTCAACCGTAGGCCTGGGAGAACATATCCATTTTTCAGCCCCTGTGGAACTGCATCATATCCCACAGGGCCCAGCTCTCAACTGGGAGAGTGTTCCACCAGGCCGGTGCCAATGCTAAGAAAGCTCTGGCTCTGGTTTAGGCCAGCTGTACATACTTTGGGCCATGGACCACCAGTAGATGTTGATCAGAGGAGCCCAAAGCTCTTCAAGGGACATATTGGGAGAGAGAGTCCTGTAGATATGTTGGTCCCAGTCTGCATATGGCTTTAAATGTTAAAACCAAAACCTTGAATTTGATCAGGAATTCAACTGGGATCCAGTGCAGCAGAACGCAGCACCAGATGTATATGTGCTCTTAGTGGTGTCCCCATAAGGAAATGCACTGCTGCATTCTGGATGAGGTGCAATTTCCAGGTCAGTCTCAAGGGTAGCTCTGTGTAACATTTATTAATGAATAAATTATTACATTATTAGGACAAAATAGTCTTCCTTTCCAGCCCCAGTTTGGTGTCGTGGTTAGGAGCGTGAACTCTAATCTGGGAGAACCGGGTTGATTCCTGCACATGCAGCTGCTGGTGTGACCTTGGGTCAGTCATAAGTTCTTTCAGAGCTGCTTTCTCAAGGGCAGTTCTCAAAAGAGCTCTCTCAGCCCCACCTACCTCACGTGGTGTTTGTTGTGCAGAGGGAAAGGAGTTTGTAAGCCGTTCTGAGACTCCTTTGGGTAGTGAAGGGTGGGGTATAAATCCAATCTCCTCCTCCTTCTTCTTCCTTGATTTTCATATTTATGAAGCAAACTGGCATTTTAGGTATATTATTTATTTGTGCTGCCTCTTCATAATCCTGCTCAGGGTGACTTACAATTAAAACAAAATCACAATATTAAAAAAAATCCATTGGACATAGCATAAAAATGATCCATAAAATAAGAGCAAACCATTAAAAAGCTGGTAAGATAAAACTCCTAGTTGAAAGCCTGAATAAGATTGGAGGGGACTTTAGGGGGAAGTGATCATGTCCTGCTAGAATTCCTTTGGCTGTGGGGGACCAAGGAAGTTCATGTTGGAGTTCAGTAGGGCAGATTTTAATAAACTCATGGGCATGGTGAGAATCATTCCATAGGCAAAACTGCTGGAAGGGAAGGGAGCAAGTGAATCTTGGGCTCTCCTAAAACAAGAGCTCTTGCGAGCTCAAGCCATCACTATTCCAACAAGAAAGAAACATAGTAGGGGATCCAAGAAACCAATGTGGATGAACAGGGAACTGCATTATGTGCTAAGGGAGAAAAAGGAAATGTTCAAGAAATGGAGGCAAGGACATACATCTAAAAAGAGTATCTGTGGGTTGCTAGGTTCTGTAGATCAGCTATCAAGAGGCCAAAGCTCACAGTGAGCTAAAGTTGGCCAGGGAGGCTCACTACAGCAAGAAAATCTTCTTCAGATATGGGAGAAGCAAACACAAGTTAAAAGAAGCGATAGGCCCACTGTTGGGTGAAAATGGAGAAACTTTGACAGAGGACAGAGAGAAAGCAGAAAAGCTTAATGCCAATTTTGCCTCAGTTTTTTTTCCCTGAGGAGAACAGACTCATCTAGAGATGGTAGTAAGCAAGGCATGGCATCCAGACTGCTGGTTGACATGGACAAAGAGGTAGCTGAGAAGCACCTGGCTGCATTGAATTAGTATAAATCCCCTGTGCCACATAGTATGCACCCAAGAGTGCTCAGAGAACTTTCTAGAGAGCTTGCAGAGCCTTTGTCCATCATCTTCCAGACCTCTTGAAGGATGGGAGATGGACCACAAGACTGGAGGAGGGCAGATGTTATCCCAATTTTCAAAAAGGAAGGAAGGATGACCCAGGAAACTACAGGCTAGTCTGTCCCAGGGAAGATATTAGAGCAGATTATAAAGAGAGCAATCTCCAAGCATCTAAAGGACAGCTTGGTGATCTGGGGAAGCCAGCACGGATTAGTCCCCAACAGGTCCTGCCAGACCAACCTCATTTCTGTCTTTGGTCGAGTGATGAGCTTACTGGATTGAGGGAATGCTGTTGATGTTGTTTACCTGGATTTCAGTAAAGCTTTTGACTGGGTTCCCCATGATGTTCTGATGGGTGAACTAGAGAACTGTGGACTGGACTCTAGGATAGTTAGGTGGATAGGGAACTGGTTGGAGAACCGCACTCAAAGAGTAGTTGTCAATGGCATTTCATCTGAATGGAGGGAGGTGTCCGGGGGGGGTGTGTGCCACAGGGCTTGGTTCTGGGCCCAGTACTTTTCAATATTTTAATAAATGATCTGGATGAGGGTGTGGAGAAGCTACTCATTAAATGTGCTACTTTAGAAAACTGCTACATAAATGAGCCAAAACTATAGCCAATGCAGGCTCCTTGGGTACTTCTAAATTCCCTTGTATTAGTTGAGCCTAAGAAGTGGCCCTGTGTAGTGATATCTTTGTACCAGGGGTGGCTGCAACTACATTGGTAGCACAAGGACTTAAATGTAGTGAGGTTGGTGGGATTGCTCCTGGACCAAGGAGAGCTTAGAAGGAATTCGATGTTGCCTCATGATTTTCTGACAGCAAAAGAAGTGGTGTAAGTTAAAACCAGGGTTGTCCCTGGCTGGGGACAGGGGATCCCTTGCCACCACCTCCATTTCCAGAGAAAAAAAATTAAAAAGGCTTTGGGGGCAACAGTGTTGACATCACTTTTGGGGAAAACCCAGAAGTGACATTAGGCCTCTCTAGTAATTACTGGAAATTCTATTGTTCTACCATAGGGTTTCTGGTGGTTCCTAAAAAGGCATGATGCCACTTCTGGATTTTCCTGGAAAGTGGCATCATGCCATCACTGATGGTTACCCTCCATGTTCTTCCACAGTCTCTCCCTAGGTAAGACACTTCTTGAATTTAATTTGAGAGCACAGTGCAGTTGCCCCCATTTCCTCCTTTTGGCTACCACAGCCACAATGGAAAATAGGATTGCAGTTAACTCTGAATTTGATTGCATCATTACCCCCCCCCCCTCGTGTCTAAAAGACTGAGCAAGGAAAAATGGTCTCTGTTATTCTGCTGCAAGGCATTTTTAGATGTTATAAGCATGCGTACTGCGGGATCCTACCAACTACGCATAATAAGAGAGTGTACTACCTGCAATTCTCCTCATACATACAGTTGCCATGTCATGTGAACAGGAGCAACATACATATTTTATCATGTGCATACAGGCTTGGTACATGTGCATGTGAACCCTGAAAAATCCAGTGGTCACGGTCAGTATGTGAGTTGCTTGTTAAGAGTGTAGCAACTAATATCTTTTTGAAAATAATGATCAACAGAAAAATGCACAATAATTGAAAGTACCCCCTTTCAATAGTTTCTCATATAACACTAAAAAAATAATCCATTAACCTTCTGTCATGTTATCATCACTGCCACTGGAAGGTATGTTCTGTAAAACAGCACATTAGAATGAAATAAGTGAGAAAGATTTTTATTTGAGTGAAATTTGAAGTGTTCTAAATGGCCAAGGGTTTCATTTACAACTTAAAAGCCTTTTGTTTTGTTTCTTCCCTTGGCACTTAAAAATAGAACATATCTGATAGGTTCTTTTTCATTTAAAACCCAGCTTTAGTAAGCTGAAGGAGAATGTGATTGAATGTACTATGTGATACATAGTGTGATACATTTGAATAAAGCCCTTTTAAAATCAAATGAGCCTATAGCTAATTTTCTGGAAACCATTTCATCTGAAATTATCAAAAATGCTAACCGTTATCTGAATGCCTATGGCAGCCTTTCTAATAGACAAAGAGGATCAACCTACATCTGTTTTCTTGGCTCATTGGTGTTGTTTGATTATGGAAATGGGAGGGTAAGTTAATGCTTCTGTGTAGGTAGCAGGGGTCAGTTCGCCCCGGAGCGTGCCGGAGCGATGCTCTGGGAGTGAGGCGTTAGGGGGCGGGCACATGACCAAGCCCCGCCCCATGCTCCCAGCAGCCGTTGGTCAGCCACAATGCAGAAGGAAGGTAAGTTGAGGCCCACAGAAAGCTCTGCAAGGCTGGCACCTTCCTTCCCACTGCCGCCGGAGCACAGGGCATGAGAAAGCCCTGCGAGGCTGGCGCCCCCCCTTCCACCATGGAGATTGGCCTCTCTGACTTCCTGCTGTTGCACCAAGAGGAGGGAGGTGGCGAGGTAGGCATGCGCGCCAAGCCCCTTGCCCGCTCACTCAGAGGCCACCCTTTTCCCCGGCCTGTGCCTGGGGTCTCTCTCCTGCCTTCCCCTGCCTGCTTGCTCCCTCCCACACACACCCCTTGCCTTTGTGGGCCCACATGTCTCCCTTCGTCGCTGCAGCCCCAGGGGCCAGATCCTTCCTGGGATCACAAACGGAATCTGGGGGCAGCAGGGAAGCCGGCAGCTTTTAGTCCCTCTAAGCTGCAGAGTCCTGTGAAGCTGTGAGCAAAACGTCTACTTTGTGAGCAACTGGCCTTAAAGTGGTGAGCAAACGATTTGGCTGCTGCAGAAATTAGTTTACTCCAGAGCACTTGGAGGATTGAGGGAGGAGGGGGAGAAACAGGATCAGGCCAGCTCCTCTGCAAGGAGGAACCAAGGGAGGGAGAAGTCTATCAGTGGCTACTAGCCATGGTGACTGGGGGGGAACCTCCACATTCAGAGGCACGAAACCTCTGAATCCCAGAGCCAGGAGTTAACATTAAGGGAAGGTCTCAGCCTCTATGCTCTGTTGCCCACCGAAGGAACTGGTTGGCCACTGTGTGAGCCAGGATGCTGGACTGGATGGACCACTAGTCTGATCCAGCAGGGTTCTACTTATGTTCTTACACTGAAAGTTAAAGGGCATGAGCCAGACTTTCAGTGCACATGTTGGGAAGCACATATACAGAGTTTTGCCCCCTGCCCATTCTTTTTGTAGCCAGAGGCAAGGCAGCCTCAGGTGCTAAAGGCTCTCATTGCTGGCAAGGGTGCTGCCTTCTGCACAGGTATGCATCTAGTTTGGGAGTGACAATATAAAGATTCTTAAAGCTCTTTCAGCCTTTTGAGAGATCAGCTTGTGAATTTGATGAACATCAGCTACTAGAAGAGATACCAACACTGGTGAACTTTAAATCAATTATGAAATGGGCAGCATACAGTGAGCAGATCCTGGCTCATAGGGTTGCCATGTGCCCATTGGGGGTGGGAGATTTTTCACCCCTAGGGGTCCTAGCCTACTGGTCCTCCAGCAGCTGGTGAGATAAAGGGGAAAAAAATTAAATGGTCATCAGCATTGATGTGATGTCAGTGATGTCACTCCTCTCTAGAAATTGCCAGAAATTCCTAGAAAGGACTGATGTCACTTCTGGGAAAACCTGGATGTGATGTGAGGAATCTCTAAGAATTGTCAAAAATGGTATAGTTTTACCATAGAGTTTCTAGTAGCTCCTAGAGAGGTGTGACATCAGTTTCAGGTTTTCATGGAAGTAACATCACACCATCATTGACAGCTGTACCCAATCTCCTACTGGTTCCTAGCCGTGCTGGAACTTTCACTGTAGGGATCCCCACGGAGTATAACGTAAATGAGGCAACACTAAAATATTACAGTGTATGTTAACATATTATAAACATTTACTTACTACCTTGACAGGCTTTTGTTAGTCTTCAGTCTTGTGTAGTTGAGAGGAAAAACAGAGAGGGATCGAGGCAACAATTAAAACCAGCAAGAGCAGTGAACAACCCTCCTGAATTCTTAACAGCTCAAGGAGTACCCTATTGGCTTCCTTGGCTATGTAGCAGTTCCTTGTGAAAGATGTTGCAGATTTGCAAATAAGAATGAGTCCAGGCTGAAGATTTTTTCAAGTAAAACTTTTATTTTACTTTCAGACACACAGATCAGCTAACAGGTACAGTGCAGATCTCTCTCCTGGCCTGCAGCAGATCTAGCAGGCATCAAAGGAAGGAACAACCAAAATAGCTTCTAGAAGAAGAAATTTCCAGGCCCCAGTTAGTTACTAGGTGACATCAGACCCCTCTATGTACTGGATTACTGTGCAAGTAAATTAACCCTTTAAATATCCCTCCACTTCTGAAATGTGTGATCCATTGCTATTGCCATGTTTATAAGCTGCCATGTTTATAAACTGCCACATATGACTTAGACCATGGGCTATCTAGCTTAGTACTTTCCATTGGCAGCAGTTCTCATAGTCTTATGCAAAGAGATTGGGGGTCATCTGGAAGAGCTACAGCCCTTCCCTGTTTGGCCAGAGCTGGCTGAATTCCTGCATGATATCTTCCTGTACAGATAAGCTAGCAGGAAAGGAAGGAAGAAGTAAAAGAAAACCTGTCTTGGGACCCTTACATCTTCTAAGGATCTGCGTTTTTTACATGTAGAAGATTGTTTTTGTTTTCACAGGTTCTTTAGTATGAAGTCAGTACTCAAAGTGCTAAACTTTAGGTGAAATTTTTTTAAAAATTGTTTCATTTGTTGTTTCAAAACAACCTTCTGGGCCTGTTTTTCCAAATGTCTGTTAATGGCATGCTGTCTTTTTAATATCTGATTTTAAAAGTATGTCTCTTTGGCTTACTTTACACAGTCAAATAAGGTTTTCTAACATGTGTCAACAACAGAGACCTTGACAGCCTGTTGAAGTCTTGACTGAGTGGTTTTGTATATTGTGGCCAAAAACAGGTTTTTGTGCTGAAAGATGGAGGGTAGTGACAACATTCAGTCTGATGACTTCTCGATCCACGTGGTTTGTCATCATTTTGCTGGAAAAAAGAGTTGATACTATATGTTTGAAAATTGCGGGCTGCATCTGACAAGTCCCTTCTGCTGAGTGAAAGGAGGACTTCCTGTAGAAGATTAGTTTATCCACCTTGAGTTTATTTGTTGTAGAAAGGTAGACTGACATGTAGTAAATAAAAAAAAGAAAATCCCTGTGTTTGCTTCTATAAGTTTAAGTAACAGTGTTATCATTTTAAACATACACTAATTTTTTCATATCCAGAGTATGGTGGCCTGGGATTGGACTTTTCCTACAGCATGGCAGTGGCAGAAGAGCTGGGAAATATTCGCTGCGGAGGTGTGCCCATGGCCATCGGAGTGCAAAGTGACATGGCTACTCCAGCCCTTGCAAGGTAAATTTTTCCAACAAGAAACCCTGACTCCTTTTTGTTTACCTCCTCTGAAGTGTTGTTTTCCTTCTGGGAGTCACATGACTTCAGAATCCTTGGAACAAAAGATAACAGGAGCTGTACAGTTTGACTGTATGCAGAACTGTTACATGCTTGACAGATTCAGCAAGAAGAACTCGAAAGTCCCTAGTTCATCTCATTCACTGTGTGTTTTAAGCATGCCACTATTGTTTCTTCCACACAATGGTTTACAAAGTGTCATAAGCACTACTGAAATATTGTATATGAAGTACTTTGAGCATGCAGGAAAAGCATTAAATACTAAGCATTATGACTATATCTCCAGTTCAATCCCTATATGCATTGAGATTCTAAACTTCTTTCTTAAGGCCCAGACATTATGTTGATCATAGGGATTAGCACATCCATGGAAACATTTCCCATCCCCAGTCGTATCAAGTATCAGTCACAGCATAATTCATGGTCATTGTGCAGATAATTTTTTCACCCCTGCTAGTATCCTCCATGACATATTGGGGGCTGGTATTTGGTGGGTAGCCATGTTCTGTAGTGGTAGAACAATATTTGAGTCCAGTAGCACCTTAAAAAGGAGCTGTGGTGGCTCAGTGGTTAAGATGCTGAACTGTAGACCAGAAGGTCGGTAGTTGAGCAGCTCGAGACCCGAGTGCCACATGACGGAGTGAGCTCTCATCTCTGGTCTCAGCTCCTGCCAACCTAGCAGTTCGAAAGCAAGAAATTGCAAGTAGATAAATAGGTACCGCTTCAGTGGGAAGGTAACAACGTTCTGTGTGCCTTGGCATCTTGTCATGCCAGCCACATGACCACGGAAACGTCTTTGGACAGCGCTGGCTCTTCGGCTTGGAAATGGAGATGAGCACCACAACCCTAGAGTCTGATTCGACTGGCTTTCGAGCAAGGGAAACTTTTACCTTTACTAGCACCTTAAAGAGAAACAAAATTTTCCAGGGTATAAGCTTTTGTTGGCCAAAGCTCAGTTCACCAGATGCAAATGAGAATAAAGATCCATCAGCCATTCTATCCAGGTCAGAGGGTGGTAGGGGGTTACAAGGGCCAGTTGGAATCAGGATGCAAATGCACAGTGCAAAAAGTAATCAGATTGAACACATGATCTCTTTGCTTTTGATCTATGCAACAGGGTTGTTATGAAGGCAAAAATGCAATAAAAATCATAGAGCCCTTTGCAAATTAAGCAATAAGTAGCAATAGTATAGTACTATTCCAATATCTGAGTTTCCTGATTACGGTTTTACTTTTTCAGAATAGCAAAAATCACTCTAGTTTATCCAAACTTCTGCTTATCATATTTGGAAGTCACAGGCTGTTGAGATAAAAGTATTCACGGTATGTGTTAGTGAGATGAGCCAGCAAGTTAAAAATGAGCTCGTCGGCACATAATGTTACCATACAACTAAATGGAGACAAGAACAAGATTGGATATGTGATTATAAAAGATGAATGGAAGTAATTCAATGGGAGAGACTAATTCAGCAAGAGAGATTAATATGCAAGTATCAGCAATTTAGCATCTAGACACTAAAGTCGAAAAGACCATAAAGGAAAATCTCAACAGGATTTTTAGTATGCATCTTAGAAATCGTTTCCCTAAGAATTTGTGTGTGAGAGAATAAGGAGCCCTTCTGTGCAAAAAATAGAGCCTAACTGCACATTTACATGGGGATTCTGTGACTGAAAATCCCGCGTATAATTTGGCACCAAAAGCGGATGTGGAGGAGGGAATCCCCTATGCCACTGTCTCTTATCCTAATCCATATTGGTAATGGTATTTTCTCCTCTGGTGGTGGTGGTTGGGATCAGAGTATAATTGCATAGCAGGAAGATCCAATTACAAAATTTCAGCACAAGTTCAAGTCCAGTCCTCTAACCAGCATGGTCATGCTGGATCTCAGAAATCCACTATTATGAAGGAAACAAATAGCTGTTGACTGTAACACAATACGCAGGATGTTCTGTCTCCTTCCCTTCTGAATCGACACCACCACACTTCAGTTTATCTGTACAAGGTGGAAATGGAGATATTCCTTCATGATTTATTATGTACCAACCCGGCTTTCTCCTGAAAAGTCATTCCAAAGGAGAAAAAAAAATACACACACACACACACACGTATATATATTTCTGTGCCTTAAACGTGCATGGTATAAACCTACTGGCCGCATTCATGAGCCATAGTTCTACACTTAATCACCTCCTCCAGAATTGTAGCCCATTTATTGTACTGCAGAGGATAAAATGGCAGCTTTATGCAATGGACTGTGGAAGGTAGTCCCCAGGACAGACTTTTATTATTTTTAATTCTTCCCTGTGGCTTTAAAAATAAATCAATAAATAGCTGAAGCATGGCTTAATTCCCCCTCAGTGTTTTGGCTTACATTTGCAGTGTTTTTCAACAATGTGGCAAAGACACCTTCTAGGATACTGATTTCAGCAATTCACTAGCTACACAAAACCTCCACAAAAACAGTAACATTCTTGGAATACACTCTAGCCGAGGTGAGGTTAGACGAGAAAGGATCGTGGACCACACATTTATGGGTACCTGGTTCCAGTGTAAGGAGCTGTAGCTCAGTGGAAGAGTACGGTATATGTACATAGCAGATCCCAGGTTCAGTTCTGGCATGTCTCCCCCCCTCCCCACAGATTCCATAAACTTTATTGAAACAGAGAAAAATTGTACAATAAATGTTTTAAAACAACATACATCAGAAGTTAGAAATCAGGGGGGGCAGGGCGTCAGTCTTCATGAAGGCAGACGCATAGAGACTGAGCTCCTCACCCGATTCCTCCAATTTCACCTTCGCTGGACTCAGACTTCCTTAAAATCTTTCTCAGAGCATGGGAAGAAACAGGGGAAACAGACCTCGAAATACCTTTCCATCTAAAAATCTTCTACAAGACTTTTTGAACTCAGGAAGCTCTAAAAGAGGAAAAGCTCAGTTCACCAGATGCAAATGAGAATAAAGATCCATCAGCCATTCTATCCAGGTCAGAGGGTGGTAGGGGGTTACAAGGGCCAGTTGGAATCAGGATGCAAATGCACAGTGCAAAAAGTAATCAGATTGAACACATGATCTCTTTGCTTTTGATCTATGCAACAGGGTTGTTATGAAGGCAAAAATGCAATAAAAATCATAGAGCCCTTTGCAAATTAAGCAATAAGTAGCAATAGTATAGTACTATTCCAATATCTGAGTTTCCTGATTACGGTTTTACTTTTTCAGAATAGCAAAAATCACTCTAGTTTATCCAAACTTCTGCTTATCATATTTGGAAGTCACAGGCTGTTGAGATAAAAGTATTCACGGTATGTGTTAGTGAGATGAGCCAGCAAGTTAAAAATGAGCTCGTCGGCACATAATGTTACCATACAACTAAATGGAGACAAGAACAAGATTGGATATGTGATTATAAAAGATGAATGGAAGTAATTCAATGGGAGAGACTAATTCAGCAAGAGAGATTAATATGCAAGTATCAGCAATTTAGCATCTAGACACTAAAGTCGAAAAGACCATAAAGGAAAATCTCAACAGGATTTTTAGTATGCATCTTAGAAATCGTTTCCCTAAGAATTTGTGTGTGAGAGAATAAGGAGCCCTTCTGTGCAAAAAATAGAGCCTAACTGCACATTTACATGGGGATTCTGTGACTGAAAATCCCGCGTATAATTTGGCACCAAAAGCGGATGTGGAGGAGGGAATCCCCTATGCCACTGTCTCTTATCCTAATCCATATTGGTAATGGTATTTTCTCCTCTGGTGGTGGTGGTTGGGATCAGAGTATAATTGCATAGCAGGAAGATCCAATTACAAAATTTCAGCACAAGTTCAAGTCCAGTCCTCTAACCAGCATGGTCATGCTGGATCTCAGAAATCCACTATTATGAAGGAAACAAATAGCTGTTGACTGTAACACCACCCATAAATTAACAAAAAAATTGTTATACTTAAAACATGTTTATTGGCACAAGAGCCCTAAGGCATTTTAAGCCCTAAGGCTTGGAAAGTTAAAAAAAGAAAATCTGAAACGCAGGATGTTCTGTCTCCTTCCCTTCTGAATCGACACCACCACACTTCAGTTTATCTGTACAAGGTGGAAATGGAGATATTCCTTCATGATTTATTATGTACCAACCCGGCTTTCTCCTGAAAAGTCATTCCAAAGGAGAAAAAAAAATACACACACACACACACACGTATATATATTTCTGTGCCTTAAACGTGCATGGTATAAACCTACTGGCCGCATTCATGAGCCATAGTTCTACACTTAATCACCTCCTCCAGAATTGTAGCCCATTTATTGTACTGCAGAGGATAAAATGGCAGCTTTATGCAATGGACTGTGGAAGGTAGTCCCCAGGACAGACTTTTATTATTTTTAATTCTTCCCTGTGGCTTTAAAAATAAATCAATAAATAGCTGAAGCATGGCTTAATTCCCCCTCAGTGTTTTGGCTTACATTTGCAGTGTTTTTCAACAATGTGGCAAAGACACCTTCTAGGATACTGATTTCAGCAATTCACTAGCTACACAAAACCTCCACAAAAACAGTAACATTCTTGGAATACACTCTAGCCGAGGTGAGGTTAGACGAGAAAGGATCGTGGACCACACATTTATGGGTACCTGGTTCCAGTGTAAGGAGCTGTAGCTCAGTGGAAGAGTACGTTCTATGTACATAGCAGATCCCAGGTTCAGTTCTGGCATGTCTCCCCCCCTCCCCACAGATTCCATAAACTTTATTGAAACAGAGAAAAATTGTACAATAAATGTTTTAAAACAACATACATCAGAAGTTAGAAATCAGGGGGGGCAGGGCGTCAGTCTTCATGGAGGCAGACGCATAGAGACTGAGCTCCTCACCCGATTCCTCCAATTTCACCTTCGCTGGACTCAGACTTCCTTAAAATCTTTCTCAGAGCATGGGAAGAAACAGGGGAAACAGACCTCGAAATACCTTTCCATCTAAAAATCTTCTACAAGACTTTTTGAACTCAGGAAGCTCTAAAAGAGGAACCTCAACTAAACATTAACTAATTCCAATATGGCCACTGGATCTTCTCAGGATGAATCAACTACAACTCGCCTTAAATCATACTTTGACTATGCATGGGTAATCTCAGCCTTTAGATATTTAGGAATTCAAACACCCTTAGATTTGAAAGGCCTTATTAAAGTAAACCATCTACAGCTCTCTTCTTATATTTCAGACCTTACAAAACAATGGGATGATTTCAATCTAACTTTGTTGGAACAAATTAGAGTAGTAAAATCGTTGCTTCTTCCAAAAATGGTATTTTATATGAAGGCCATTCCCATAACATTGCCTTCTTCCCTTCTTAGAAAATGGCAAAAGGTTCTTTCTAATTTTATTTGGCAATATAAAAAGCCACAAATTAATCATATAACCCTTATGAAACCTTTAAGACTAGGACGCCTAGCAGTCCCAGACCTACAATTATATTATGATGCCATAATCTTGTCTAATTTGGTCAAACACTATAGACATACCTATCACCAGACCTTTTTGCAGAGACTTTACAAAAGCGACAAAAGTTTCATACAAGACTTAGCTTCATACAAGACACCCTGAAAAAGCTCAGTGATTTCCAAGAAGGACCTCTCATAATAGGTGCAGATTTGAATTATATAATGGACACTACAGTAGACAAAAAATCTGTCAAATCTAAGACAAAACTGTCTTTCCACAGTAATTTCAGTAGGCTAAAAATAATAATACAAAGATATGATCTGGCTGACACTTGGAGATTTTTTCATGATACAGAACGAGACTACACTTATTTTTCAAACAAACACCAGGTACATACTATAATCGACTACATTTTTATTTCTAACTCTTTAATAAATGGTTGAATCAGTAGATATAGAACCCAAATGTTGGTGGGTGAAGGGGAATATTGCTTCATTGCTTACTATAAAGTCAATTATAGGTTGCCATGTTTCAGAAAAATCAGAAATGTATTGGTCTGTCTCCATCTGCTTCTATTGGTTCAGAATTTTCTCCATTACAAATATATTCCATATCTTCTTGTACCAATTGGATAACAAAGGGAGTTTACTGCTCTTCCAAGCTGACGCAATGACTAAGCAGGCTGCGGCACATAAAAATGCTATTAGGTTAAGTTTTAACAGGGGTATACCTGTATTTTGAAAGAAATTCAACAGCATTACTTCTGGCTTAAAATGAATTAGATAGGTTGTGATAGTAAATATTTGAGTTTGAATTAGATGCCAGAATGATTGAACATGCTTACAAGACCACCAAAGTATGAAAATAGGAACCTCAGTCTCCACACTGTTTCCAGCAGGTTGATTACTGTTTGCAGTTCATATGATGAAGTTTAACTGATGTAAGTAAGATACCATCTCATTAATATTTTAAGCATCTGAGTTTTAATATTGATTGATCTGGAAGTAACCAATTTAGATTGCCATATCTGCCATTGAACTTTAGAGTGTAAAACCAAGGTCTCTGTGCCAAGCCTGCACATATGATAGTAGTTTATTATTGGAGGCCATTAATAAGACTGTGTAGATGTTTGAGATAATTCCTTTGTCACTAGCTGGAGGTATTTTTTTTAAAAAAAATTCAAATTCAGTCAGACATTTCAACAAACATTCTTTAAACATGTTAACCAAGTTTCTAATGTGAAAGTATTGATACCAATTGACCTGGGAATCTAATTTGGCCTCTAAAACAGATTTCTCGAAAACCTTAGTGTTCTTGGTTAAATCTTTTATCCTTGTACAGTGAGTTTTCCTCCGTAACCTGTAAAACATGCATCTGTGTAAAGTGGTGATATTGGGGGTGCAAGCTTGGAACACCATCCATCCCATATTTGAAGTGAATTTAAAAGGAAAATGTTATTAGCCACAGAGTTTGGCCTGACCTTTGGATTATTCCAAAATATTACAGGCAAGGTTTTTGGATAAACAAAACTTTGCTCTATGTGTATCCAATCTAAACTTGGGATTCGATTTAGAGTTTTTAATAGGCTTGCTAGGAGTGATGCATCCCAATATAATTTTAGATCTAGGTAACCAATTCCTCCCTGATTCTTAGGCTTACTCAGAGTTTTAAAATTAATTCTAGGTGTTTTGATGTTCCATAACTAGACAATAAAAATCTAAACCAGAAACCCTTCTGAACTATGTGGGGCTTCATACCAAGGCCAGCTCAACACCCCTCTTAGCCATAGGCTATAACACCATCTCTGTGTACTAAGCATTCTGCAGTGAATGTTTTACTTCTCATTTCTGGTTTCCCTGGATCATTCAGATGAAACTAGAGAGTGTTCTGAGGAAGGTTAATACAGTCACTGGAAGCTGATGACTTAAAGGAGCATAATTAATCACAATTATTAGTGAAAGCTTTGGTAAATGTAAGCAGAGAGTTATTGTTCATAGGCAGGCTAAACAAACCTTGGACTTGGGTATTATAAGAAAATGCGCACCTGTATGACTTGTGTACAATGAGGTGGGGGGGAATACGGTATATGTGGATGTTTTAACAAATGCTGGGTTAGATCCAGACTAAATTTTCCATTAGCAGAATGAAACTCTCCTGCCTTTCTCCCCTCCCACTACAACCCACTGATCTCCACAAAATGCTACTCCCGGGGGATGGGGGGGGACTGAGGAATGTCATGATCAGGGCTTTGAGCAGGAAGGGAGAATCGGTGGAAATTGCCAATTTTACTTTGGATTATTATTAGGATTAATTCTGTCCAAGAAACAGCTCAAGGTAAGTTGCATTGTATTCAAAGCAGTAAAAGTAATCATTCCACAATTTAAAATAACCAAACAACAGTATTGAACCACAAAAACTCTAAAACCAGCCTAAAATAACACAGCCAGCAAAAATAGTAATAATAATCAGCAAGAATAAACAAGAAAACAAAAATCAAAGAATGCGTAAAAGCAGGACAGTCAGATAAAACAGTGACAGGTAAAATCTGGGGAAAGGAAAGGTAATAAAATGGCCATGAGAAGCTCAAACAGAAGCCTGGGCAAATAAAAATTGCCTTTATCTGATACCTAAAAGTAATAGAATATGTGCAGGTGAACCTCCAGGGGGAAAGCTTTCCACAGATGTTGGCTGCAATCCCACACACTAAATAATCCACTTTCAATGCACTTTCCGACTCGATTTTGCCAGTTCACACAGTAAAATCTAGCTGGAAAGTGCATTGAAAGTGGATAATTCAATGTACATGATCGCAGCCATGGTACCACAACCGATAAAGCCCTGTCTCTGGTTACCACCCCTTGACCTCTGTAGATGAGGGCACAGAGAGCAGAGCCTGAAATTAACACTGAGTTGGCAGGCCAGAGAGTATGACAGATGGTGGTCCTTCATGTAATCTAGAATTTGAAGGCAATATAGGACTTTAAGGTAAGAACTGATGCTTTAATGGGAGCAAAAGGTAGCCACTACAGATCTATACCCAACCCTTGACATTAACCTAGCTACAGCGTCTGGAACTAATTAAACTTGTATGGTTTTTGTGGGGCAGCCCCTTGTAGAAAGTATTAGAGTGTTCTAACCTGGAGAATATAATTTCTAACCAAATTGTGACTGTGGTGGTATTTCTGATCAGTCTTAGTTATGTGTTATCCGCCAAGAAATGCTGCCCCATTTGTATGTCAAGCATAGAGCATGTTCTAGAAGACTCAACGTCTTCTTTCAAGGAGGTCATGTGACTAGGAGCCAGTTTGGTGTAGTGGTTAAGTGCACGGGCTCTAATCTGGGAGAACCGGGTTTGATTCCCAACTCCTCCACTTGCAGCTGCTGGATGACCTTGGGCAAGCCATAGTTCTGGCGGAGCTTTTCTCTCAAGGACAGTTCTAGAAAGAGCTCTCTCAGCCCCACCTACCTCACAAGGTGTCTATTGTGGGGAGAGGAAGGGAAAGGAGCTCTGAGACTCTGAGTGAAGGGCTGGGTATAAATCCAATCTCTTCTTCTCTTCTTCTTCTTCTAGGAGGGTGGTAGTGTTGAATAGGGGCATGCATAGCATGTCTTAATGAAATGAGCATAAAGAACCCAACTGCAGCTGTTCATACTTGAAGCAACAGTTTTATCAATATGTCATATAAAGTGTCAGTCCTAATTAGAAAGTTTTCTCCACTTGTAATTAATTCAGTTGTATGACATGCAGCAAAGCTTCTTTTCCCCCTGTGAGGTGCCTAAGAATGAGTACTATCAATTCCACCCCCCCCCCACATTAAGAGAGTGGAGCATAGTCCCCATTAAATCAGAATGAAGTGCGTGCATTAGACATGTTTTTATTCCGTGAGGGAAGAATCCCATCTGTCAGAAAGCAAATTGCTTGCTCTTTAAGAGGAATTAAGGAAGCATTTTCCTTGGATACAAGGACATTTATATGCAGAAACTGAATGTATCTCTAGTCAATGTAATGATGATGTTTAGATCCTCCTGTAACACCACCACCCCCCCGCATTTAAGACTGTGGTCGGAATTGCATTGAAGTTTCATTCTCTTCAAGGTCAGTGTTAGTGCTTTGAGGGTGCCTCTGTCTACTGTACGAAGGGGAATAACTTTCTTATAACAGAGGAGAGAACTGGAGAGGTTGTGGCTTCAGTGGTAGTGGTATGTAAAAGGCTTGGCAAAGTCTCAGATTCAGTCCCCAGTGTTGCCAGCTGAAATGATCAGGTGGTAGGTAATGTGAAAGTCCTCTACCAGAGATTCTGGAGAGCCACTGCCAGTGCGAGTAGTCAGTCCTGATCCTGATGGATCGAGGGTCTGATTTGGTGCAAGGCAGCTTCATGTGTTCAAGAAATGATTTTCCATGTGTGGATGCATTCTGGCATTTCCTCCTGTACATAAGTCAGTGAACACTGGAGAAGTAATATATGCACTCAGAGCCTACAGGAGTATTTGGTACACAAAGAAGCAAAGTGTAAGCCTGTGTCTTTCCATGACTTTACAGTAGTGTTTTATTTGGCTAAGAATGTTTTGTCTGGATATGAGCAGGGGCTTCTTTCATTGTCCCTTTTAAAAAGTATTTGATTATCTGTTCCTTCTGGGCTGCCCAGAGTATCTCTATTCAGTTTCTCATGAGCAGCTAGCAATGGGGAGAAGGTCACCTTATGGTCAGCACGTCTTTTATCCTACAAAGTCCTTGAAGTAAATAGGGCACTCTCCAGATGACTGCCCCTGTTTAAACCCTTTAGGAGCAATCCCGGATTAATAGTTTGAGACCAGCAATCTTATGATTACTTGTACATACATTAGCAAATTAGATGGTACAAAGGCTGTGTGAGTAGATTTGCTTGTACCAGTAAGGTTGTGAGTTCTAGTATGTGTAGTTTCCAAGAACTGATCCACGGACTACTTGTTGAATGCAGGGGTCACCATCCTTTTCTTTAATGCGAGCTACTTCTGGGTAATGAAAAATACCTTAACTTACTTTGTACCCTGGCACATTACCAGGTTTTGTTCTGTCCTAGATACAGCACCAGAAATAATGCCATCAGCTAAGAAGCACAGTGGAAAATTCTATGACACAAACACTTTTTATACATATAAAAGGCTAGAGCAATTCTTTTGTGATCTTTCTAGGAATCTTGTAGGGGATGCACAGGCTACTCTGCAGCAGCTGGTGTGCTACTGGTAGACCCCTACTTTAGAGTATACATTAGGAAAAGAAAAGTTTGTGAAACCCCTCCCTCTAATTCTTGGGCAAAAGTGGAACCCTTATGTCTAAAATAGACTATCTTTCTTCTCTCTATAAATATAAAAGCCAGTTGGGGTGGCAAAGTTCTATGCCTGGCAAAATCAGTTGGCTCCCTGATATGTCACTCAGAAGCTGTCCCTATCCACTAGCTGCATTGCCTGAGTTCTCTCCCACCCACTGCAGCCTAGGCCACTCTTCTCTGATTGGGCCAGCATTTCAAGGTAATTTGCATATGGAAGCTGATTGGAGTTCACTCCATTCCGCACCTCAAACTCCCCCCCCCACATGACAGTTGGAACTGTCAATTGCTTTTGCGACCTGGTGTATTCTGAGGTAAAATATGTCCTCATTCACTAATTGTGGAATTCTACTGATTGTGGTAATTTTCCTCTTAAATTATGATTTTTTAACATAAATTTCTTAGTGTGTGGATCTTCTCTTTTAATACTAAGAACAAATAATCTACTTCTATATTTTGTGGATTATCAATCCACAGAAGTGTTTGGTTGACCAGCATTTCTCAGTATATTATTATTTTATTACTGATCTAGATTTATCATTTAAAAAGTGGTCTGATTTGACTATACTTTCCTTATATAGGGTGTTACTGATAAAATTTTATATTCTTTTTTTTTGTACTACCGTTTGAAGTAATGGTGATTGATTTGAAAATCAACTCTGTCAATATTAGAGGCTTGAACAATCCTATTAAAAGGGAAAAAGTTCTGCAGCATGTGAAGAAAACTCGTCCAGGGATCATCTTTGTCCAAGAAACTCACTCAAGAAACGAAGACAATGACATTCTGAAATCCTCACTATATCCTTTACAGTTCCCAGCTCCAGGAAACTCCAAAAGTAGAGGGGTTGCTATTCTTATACCCAAAAATATTAATTTTGTGATACAAGCCAAACACATAGATCCACAGGGTCGTTTATTTTTGTTAAAGGGCTTCTTGGCTGGAAACAGGTGACTCTTGCTAGTATATATGCCCCAAACCAAGAACAAATTAAATTTTTAGATAGTACCTTTGTCTCACTCAAGAAGGTCTTGGCTGGAGATCTTATTATTGGAGCCAATCTAAACTTCATCTCTAATGGCAATCTGGATAGGTCATGGCCTACCTCTCGTAGACCTCGTAAACATCTGGTATCTACAAAACTTTCTAAACTTCTTGTCAGATACTAGCTCTGTGACATTTGGAGAATGCTACACCCAGTGGAAAGAGATTATACATATTTCTCGGCCAGACATAATGTTTTCATGAGAATTGGTTATATTTTGGTTTCTCAGTCACTTCTCCCATGTGTTTCTTCTGCCACTATTAAACCTAGGTATTTAACGGACCATGCGTGGCTAAAATGGATGGTTAACACTGATACAAGGGCAAACAAAGACAGGTGCTGGACAATGGATATACTATTAAACCTAGGTATTTAATGGACCATTCGTGGCTAAAATGCATGGTTAACACTGATACAAGTGCAAACACAGACAGGTGCTGGACAACGGATAGAAACAGTAAGAAATTCATTAGAGAACGACATTCGCAATTTCTTTAAAGAAAATTTTTCACCTGAAATTTCTTCTACAGTCATTTGGGATTCGATATGGTCCATAATCACAATCACCTCACATTTGCGAAAAGAAAAAAACTGTATTAGGACAGAACTGCTGGCCCGGATAGGAGACTTGGAAACAGAACACAAAAGAACAGGAGGGGGGGGGAATTTAAAAAACTTTTGGCAGAACACAAAGCTCTTGAAGTGTTAGACGTCAATCAAATTCAGAAGAATCTTCTTTTTCTAAAACAATGGCTTTGGGTCAAATCTTCCAAAAACATTTGTATGCTTAAATGGAGAGTTAATACTAAAAGACAAGCTTCTTTCATTGGCTCTTTAAAAAGGCCCAAGGACTCCTCTTGCTTCTCATCTAAAGACATTGCTGATTCCTTTGCTGACTTTTTAAACAAACTTTACAGCTCTGATAATCCTAAACTATCTGACATCAATCTGTTCTTAAATACCACTTCTTTTTCTCAACAATTATCGGAAGTGCATGCTTCTCTTATGGAAAAACCGATTTCTTTACAAGAACTGTTGGACACCATCAAATCTTTGAAAATGAATAAATCAACTGGACCAGATGGTATACCTTCAGAATTATACAAGGTGTTTCAGTATACACTTGCAGAACATTTACTCATCACCTGCAATAATGTTTTGCAAAAAGGTAAAATTCCAACATCTTGGACAGACTCCAATATTGTAGTGTTGCCAAAAGGTAATAAAGATCCTACAGACCCCGCACCATACCGGCCTATTGCGTTACTCAATCATGACGCAAAAATATTTACATCTATTCTAGCTAAAAGGCTCAAATCCTTTATTGCAACCTATATTAAAGAAGATCAAACTGGTTTTATTCCACAATGTCAACTATCAGACAATGTGAGGAGAACTCTCAATGTCATCATACATGGTCGCCACTCAAAGATTGATTCTGTTATTTTAGCTTTAGATTTTACTAAAGTTTTTGATTCTGTGGAAGTGCCCTTCATGATTTCGTTGTTCAGAAAAATGGGATTTCGCAATAATTTCCTAAATGCTATGATGGCCCTCTATGCAAATCCTACTTCAAGTGTCCGTGTGAATGGTTGTTCTTCTTATCCCTTTCATCTGACGAGAGGCACATGGCAAGGCTGCCCCTCTCGCCTCTGCTGTTCGCGCTTGTGATAGAACCACTGGCAGAAGATTTGCGACAGTGCAAGGACTTCTTGGGAATATCTTTAGGAGGCACGGAGCATAAAGTCAATCTTTACACTGATGATCTGACATTATATATTTCTAACCCTATACATTCGTTACCACATATAAAACGTATTCTAACTGACCTTGGGAAAATTTCTGGTCTTCAAGTCAGTTCGTCTAAATCTGAATTATACCCCATTTGGATTTCCTCTAATCTGCAAACTCAAATTATGGAAATCACTTCGTTCAGATGGATTACTGATTCATGGAGGCATTTAGGAGTTCAAATTCCTAAAGATCTTAAGGACCTTCTTCAGTGTAACTATGGCAAACGATATGAAACAATAAAAATACAATTAAAAGATTGGGGAGCCCTTAATTTCTCATTGCCTGATTTGATCAAGAACTTTATGCTTCATTTGATCAAGAGCTTTATGCTTCCTAGATTTTTGTTCCTCTTTTGAAATCCCGATTCATATCCCAGACAAGAATCTTCGTCTTTGGCAAACGACTCTCTTCTCCTTTTTATGGGAGGGGGGGAAAATCAAGGATTAATCTGAGTATTCTAACTAAACCGGTTTCCCTTGGTGGTCTTGATTTTCCTCTTCTACGTACATACTATCACACTTCGATCCTAACGGCAGTGGTGCAAATACAACAACAAGACGCTTTACCCGTCTGGTGTCAAATGGAACAAACGTATGTAATACCTTATTCATTGCAAGAAGCTAGCTGGATGATATCTTCACGTCATCCCAAAACCTTACAAGAGAATGAATCCGTGTCTACAGGCTATATTCAAGATCTGGGATTGTAAAAGGAAAAAACTGATTTCAGGAATTTCACTGCTCACCACCATAACTAATCAACCATGGTTTCCTCCAGCTCAGGTACCGGAAGCTTATCGGGACTGGAAGCAAGCAGGATTTCTGTGTCCAATTGATCTTATATCTCACAGAAAAATCCAGGACAAGGCTTTCTTTGAGCAGCAAGTAGGCATGCAATTTACCTGGCATAGCTATTTACATCTCAAGAACTTGATGACATTTTTAGCTTTTAAAGGTATCTTTGATAAACCTTACTCTAATTTCGAGAACATCTTGTTGATGTATGATGAAGCATCTAAAGGCTTGTTGGCCAAATTATATAAGGCTCTACTATTAGCAGAAGATAAATCTCCACTGAAACATCAACTTCATTGGCAGGAAGATCTACATATGGACTTGACGGATAGTCTTTGGGGAAAAAATTGGAATTCACCAGTCAATCTCTTGAGAAATTTCACTCTTCATCTACAGTCTTTTGAATTAATTTCTCGCTGGTATTATACACCAGAAAAATTACACAAAATAAATTCATCAATTAGTCCCCTTTGCTGGAAAAATTGTGGATGTATAGGGACATACCTTCACTGCTGGTGGGAGTGTCCTATTATACAAGGCTTTTGGAGAGAGGCGGTAACTCAGATAAATCAGATCACCAGACTGTCGCTACCGTGTGCTCCGGAAGTGGTACTGCTAAATCTGTGAAACGACAGGATGATAGAGGGCAGTAGAGAGCTTGTATCAGCGTTGCTAGCAACAGCACGTTTAACAATTGCAGCGGCCTGGAAATCTTCTTCTTCTCCTACAATATCGGCGTGGCAAGAGAAAGTTTGGGACCAGTTCGTAATGGCTAAAATCTCGGACTCTCTGATGAGAGCGAATAACAGTGATACTCCTACTTACACTACATTTGTTAGGACTTGGGCCCCGGTGTTAGATTATATGGTACAGAATGACATACTCCCGGCCAATCAAGCTTACCATTGCTGGTTATATTTATAGGAGGTAACAGGGATGGTCTATCATCAACATTCATAGTCCTTCTCATATATATTGGCAGAGTTCAATTTACCTTTTTCTAGATCAATCATCATTTTTAGTAGTTTAGTTAATATGTGACTTTCACTCTTCAAAAATTATGCAATTATAGCAAAATTGTGTATGAAGTAGTACAACTGGTTTTAGTTCATTTTATTAATGTTACAACTGCTAAATATTCTCCTCCAAGTTGGTTTTATGTATTCTGTATTTTAGTTTGTATTGTTCTTGTAAACTGTTTTTCTTAATAAAATAAAATAAAAATAAACAAATAAATAAAAGAAATTTAGAACAGGCCTGTGGAGCTTGTGGCTCATCAAACTGAACACAGCCCACCAGCCACCATTATGGGCTCAATAAAACTATTTTTGCTGCCTGTGTGGGACTTCAAAACCAGGAGATTTTTCAGGTATTTGGCAAGCTGCAGTCTGTGGGTGAAGGGCTGCATTTTACTTATAGGTCAGTTGTCTTGTAAACAATGGCAAATGGCTGCCTTTGTCTGCAGTCAGATAGCACAAACAAATCTCAATTTGTTCATGATGTTAAAAAGCCTGAAATCCATTGGCTCACACACTCTTTTCATACTCAGAACCAAAATGGAAGTTTTTCTAGTTTGGGAAGTCCTCAATGTAACCAGTTTTTTGTGATTTACAAATCTGGTTGCTTTAACAAATTGGGATTGTTTCTTGCTTGTGGATAAGAAACAAACCCCAGTTTTTTAAAGCACCCAAATTCGGACATAGTAATGAATTGTGGTCAGTTGGAAAACTTCCTAAACCAAAAAAAAATTAAAAATGTTATGCACAAGGCAGGACAAGAGTGCATGAACCCAAGAATAAACTAAGCTTGAGCTGCAAATAAAGCCCTTGACTGACATTCTTTGTGATCAGATTGTGAATGTTATGATTTCTTATGCTTCTTTTTAATTCGAAGTAGTAGTTTTATCAAGTTTGGTGTAGTGGTTAAGAGCGGTGGTCTCTAAACTGGAGGACCGGGTTTGGTTCCCCACTTCTCCACATGCAGCCAGCTGTTTTTTTCTCTCAGAGCTCTCTCAGCAGTTCTTCAGAGCTCTCTCAGTCCGACCTACCTCACAGGGTGTCTGTCGTAGGGAGAGAAAGGGAAGGAGATTGTAAGCTGCTCTGAGACTCTGAGGAAAGGATGGGGTATAAATCCTCCTCCTCCTCCTTCGTAAGACACATTGCATTTGTATTTTGAAAAAGACCCATACAGATAAAACCTTTTTCTGTATGAGAAGGATGCTATCAAATCTGTTCATAAATCTTTTAAAAATTAGCAAATAAAATAATCTGAATATTTTACATTGCAGATTTGGATCTGATGAGCTGAAACAACAGTTTCTCGCCCCAACTATTGCAGGAGATGTGGTGGCTTGTTTAGGGGTCAGTGAACCTGAGGCAGGCTCAGATGTTGCTGGTAAGTGCCTGGAATATGCTTAGGACACCAAATATAAGTCACTGTAGACTTGCCCTGCAAACCCTAGAACTACTGCAGTGTGTCTTCCATTGATTCTAGTACTGGACAGAGGAGGAGTGCTATGCAAGTGTCAGTGAAAAGCATGGAGACTGAGCTTGCTAGCCAAAATGCCACTAATAAGTTCCCTTTAGTTCTTCCACTATTGCCATTTTTAAATTCCTTGAGTAAGAAAAATGAGGAAGAAAAACAAAAGTTAGGGTTCCAGCATAATACTTCCATCAGAATGGGCCTCTTTTGTGTTAAGATAGACACTTACCTACATAGGAGCAAGACCCCCTGCTCAGGCAGCCATTTCTAGGCATACCTGGGAGTTAGGGTTCTGTATGGCCTGTCATCAGTTGGCTCACATTTGGTTGGTAGAGAAATAGTGCTACAAGCTCACAGCTCTTGGCTGGGTGCTCTTGCAACCATTCTGACCAGTTATATCTGTAGCTGCTATGGAGAAACTGGGCCAAGTGGTATCCCAAGCTCAGGAAGACTTAAGGTTTATCTTAGATGACAGTTTGTACAGCAAAGGGTAGTGTGAGCACTGTGCAAGAGAGGTGTGGATCACATAGCCTTAATTTGTTGGATTTGAACATATTGTATGCCAGGGCTTTTTTTGAAGAAAAAGCCCAGCAGGAACTCATTAGCATAATAGGCCACACCCAACCGCAGAAATTCATTTGCTTATTAGGACACACCCCTGACAGCACAGCTCATTAGCATATTAGGCCACACACCCCATATTCGCAGAAATGTGGTCATCCAGACACACTCACCTTTTGCTTCTTATTCTGTTTAGGGCTTTTTTTGTAGCAGGAACTCCTTTGCATGTTAGGCCACACACCCCTAATGTAGCCAGTCCTAATGAGTTTCTGCTGTTGGGTGTGGCCTATTATGCTAATGAGTTCCTGCTGGGTGTGGCCAACTCAGGAGCCAGCTGGAACTCCGTTCCTGTGCGTTCCTGCCCAAAAATAGCCCTGTTGTATGCTGTCATTATATAGCTTACAAAATATGTTCGCTTGCTATTACAATGCAAATAATGTCCAGTGCTCAGTTGTTGTGCATTGTCTGTTAAAAAGTGAATAATACATCTGCATGGAATAAGAGATTGCTTCATTTCCTATTTCACTCACAAGCATAAGTTAGCCATCTTAAAATGTATATGTGTTAGACTTTTTCCAGATATCTCATTTGTCTTTGAATCCTTCTGGCAACAGAGCAGATTTGTGAACCTTTAATAGTTGTATCCCTATTTGTGTAGTACTTTAGTATGAACTGGAGGTAAGTTGGGTGTTATCCTGACTTGAGTCTTTCTGGCAGTGTCTTCTAGGCCCTAATGTGGGACGGCCAACTAAAGAAAAAGATGAAGCCGTGTATTTTTAGTTTCTATATGCATTAATGGAGTTGGGATTGAAAGGACCCTAGAAAGCTGGTGTGACAAGCTGTTTCTATCAACTGAAGTGACCCACACAGCCTCCTATAATTTTGGGGGGACCTGGTTAATTTTAAACTATAAACCTCCCCCTCACATGCTAGGTGTTCTAAAGTTTGCGAGTGTCTAGGTTTTGGGTTCACTGGTGTGAGGAGAGTTTTGTGGTGCACAAATAGAATATGGACGTCACTGAGGCAGGGATTGTATAATAACCACAAAGAAGATTTCTTTATTTACAGGTTGGTTTCCAGGAATAGATCAGCAGCATAGGTCTCCAGATAGACAAAAGAGAAACCTGGCTGAGGCACATCAATTTAGAGAGTAGTTTCAATTTTCTTTAATGCTCCCAAGCATAAACAGGCTTTTACCAATCAGCCACTACGCTGGATCTAACAAACACACAGGATTCCACCCACACCAGCCTGCCCTCTTTCAAGAGTCAGACTAAATGGCACAAAGCCTGCTCATTGCCAGAGATGGGCCTAACAACTGGGTACTCTATTCTCCATCAGAAGTAGAGCTAAACCATTCTGCCACACTACCAAGCAAAGCTACCCTTCACTCTGTCTCCTCTTTTCCTGAGCCAGACCAGAGCTCTTGCTGCTCTATCCCTGATGCAGAACTGAACTCTCACTGTGTTTCATTCCAACATTGCATCCCTCTTTGCAAAGGGGATTGGATGTTGGAGTAAGTGGCTGTTTTTCCCTTCAGGGGCGGGAAAGCCTTTTGTCCCTCACAGTTGGGGCAGACATATGCAATTAAGCACAGAAGAGTCTGTGGGTACAAGCCCCAAACCTGTATACTCAAGTGAGGTGGATTTAAGGTTGCCATTCCCCAGATCCAGATGGGGAATTCCCCAGGTTTGGCTGGCAGGGGAACCCCACCCCCAAACAGCGATGTTGCCAGGCAATGTCCCCAATGTGATGACATCACCCAGAAGTGACATCACCATGTCAGGGCATTGTGTGGCGATTCTTTGGTTTTGGGGCAAAACTCTATGGTTTGAGAGCAATTTTACCATAGAGTTTTGCCCTCAAACCAGAGTGTCACTGCATGACGTCCTTGACATAATGAGTCACTTCCGTGTGATACTGTGGAGCCCCGCCCCACTCCCGGAAGGCTCCCTCCCATCCCCCACTGGCACGTTGACGAGACTTGGCAACCCTAGGTGGATTGGCCATTTAACTTACAGGAAATTTCTGGATTGGCCTCTGCCTACAGGGGCTAGTGGTGGCTAGGAACCAGTCACTTGGCCAGGGGCCAGTTGGTTTAGATCTTTTATCAGCAGTGGTAGTTGGTGTCAGTTCCTCAACTGAGTTTTTCTGCAGTGGGTAAGCTAATGCCCATTGTTCACACTGCTGAACTGAGTGACCTCTGCAATACTGACCTGTAGTGTCAGATAGAAATACTCTCACAAAAACAAAAATGCTTGTGGCGGTAGATATTGTAAGTGTTTCACAGTATTGTAAGAGGTTTATAAGATTATGCATGGGATAGAGCAGGTAAGGAAAGAGGTACTTTTCTCCCTTTCTCACAATATAAGAACTCGTGGGCACTCAATGAAATTGCTGAGCGGTCGGGTTAGAACGGATAAAAGGAAGTACTTCTTCACCCAAAGAGTGATTAACACATGGAATTCACTGCCACAGGAGGTGGTGGCGGCTACAAGCATGGACGGCTTCAAAAGGGAATTAGATAAGCATATGGAGCAGAGGTCCATCAGTGGCTATTAGCCACAAGGTATAGATAGGTGAAGCTACCAGGTAACAAAGCGAGTGGTTTTTTTTAATGCTCTATTAAAACAGCCCTGTAAAGAATATGTACACATATTGCACGTGGAGTATATTTCTACCCCAAGCCAAATTGCAATTTATCTTGTGATAGAAACACTCTCACAAAAACAAAAATGCTTGTGGTGGTAGATATTGTAAGTGTTTCACAGTACTAAAACATCCAGAACTTGGAAACACTCTTTGACGTGAGGCAGAACACCCTGAAAATCTTGTTGGTCTCTGAGGTGCTACTGGACTTGAATCTAAATGAGGCGGAATGTTTCTTTTGCATAGATTCTCCTCTCCCCTTTCACATGTGGTTCCCTTACAAAACTATATTTTTTAAAAATTAAAACACATAGCAAGTACTTCCTAATTTTTCCAATGATGATAGATTCATCTTGAAACAATGTTCTCTTTAAGTAACCAAACAAATAGGCCTGGGAAATAATGAGGAGACATAAGAGATAGAGAGGAACAAAAAAGGAAACTAAATGTTTTACAGACCACCTTTGGACTTGGTGGATTTAAAAATTATTTCCAGAAGATATCTCTTTGATCTTTCAGTTTGTAACCCAATGTGAGAACAGATGAATTAAGGAACAGCCAAAGATAAAAATGAATACTTGTAAAAACATCATTTGAAACAGCCAAATAAAACTGAACAATAGCACAATTAATCTAGGATGTCTTAGTCTTGGAAGGTGTCCACCAAAGCCAGTTTGTTTCTTTTGAAATATACACTGAGAGGTCTTGCAAAGTACGTGATGTTTTTATCTTCATATAAAACCTGGAAACCTAATGAAACTAACAGTGTTGTATATTTCCAAAATACAGTTCAACCCAGGATTAGTTTCAGAAGATCAGGATTAAGCATTCCAATCCCAAAGAAGGGCAATGTCAAGGAATGTTCAAACTATCGCACAATTGCACTCATATCACACGCTAGCAAGGTCATGCTCAAGATCCTACAAGCTAGACTTCAACAGTACGTGGATAGAGAACTACCAGAAGTACAAGCTGGGTTTCGAAGAGGTAGAGGAACTAGAGATCAAATTGCCAACATTCGCTGGATTATGGAGAAAGCAAGAGAGTACCAGAAAAATATCTACTTCTGCTTCATTGACTATGCTAAAGCCTTTGACTGTGTGGATCACAACAAACTATGGCAGGTCCTTAAAGAGATGGGAGTACCAGACCACCTCACATGTCTCTTGAGAAACCTGTATAAGGGCCAAGAAGCAACAGTTAGAACCGGATATGGAACAACTGATTGGTTCAGCATAGGAAAAGGAGTACGACAAGGATGTATACTGTCACCTTGCTTATTTAATATATATGCAGAGTACATCATGCGAAATGCTGGCCTGGATGAATCACAAGCGGGAATTAAGATTGCTGGGGAAAAGATCAACAACCTCAGATATGCAGACGATACCACTCTAACGGCAGAAAGTGAAGAGGACCTCAAGAGCCTCTTGCTCAGGGTAAAAGAGGAGAGCGCAAAAGTGGGCTTGAAGCTCAACATCAAAAAAACTAAGATCATGGCATCCGGCCCCATCACTCCTTGGCAAATAGAAGGGGAAGCTGTGGAAGTAGTGACAGACTTCACGTTCCTGGGATCCCAGATCACCGCAGACTGTGACTGCAGCCATGAAATTAAAAGACGCCTGCTCCTTGGGAGGAAAGCGATGGCGAACCTAAACAGCATGATAAAAAGTAGAGACATCACCCTGCCAACAAAAGTCCGCATGGTCAAAGCAATGGTATTCCCAGTAGTCATGTATGGCTGCGAGAGCTGGACTATAAGGAAGGCCGAGCGCCGAAGAATAGATTCTTTTGAACTATGGTGCTGGAGAAGACTCTTGAGAGTCCCTTGGACTGCAAGAAGAACAAATCAGTCAATCCTCAAAGAAATCAACCCTGACTGTTCCCTGGAAGGCCAGATAATGAAACTGAAGCTCAAATACTTTGGCCACCAAATGAGAAGGGAGCACTCACTGGAGAAGACCCTGATGCTGGGAAAGATTGAAGGTCAAAGAAGACGGGGACGGCAAAGGATGAGATGGTTAGACAGTGTCATCGATGCAACGAACATGAAGTTGAGCCAACTTCAGAGGACGGCGGAAAACAGGAGGGCCTGGTGCGAAGAGTCGGACTCGACTGTGCGACTGAACAACAACAACAACAAAGGATGAAGCAGAGACTGTGGAAATTGCTTGGGTGTTGGGTGGGAAGTATAAAGCTTGCCAGTTAAATTTGACTTGCAAAGGTCCCCCCTAGAAATACATAACTAAAGATGCTTACAAAATTCTGTACCACAAAAATTCTCTGCCAAATTTTGTTTGATAGAGATTTTGACTAGTATGATGCATCACACCGGATCTGTCAGCACTTTTTTTGTTTCCCTCATTTCCCCAGCTATGAAATGATTATTTAATATACATTTGTTTACATATTTATTTACATATCTTTTGATGTGATGTCAGAGTGCAGAGATGCCTGTTTGTGCATTCTGGGAAGAAGCGGTTGATCTCAGAAGCTGGTGATTCATGTATTGCAGCTGTTTACTTATATCTTTCAGCCTTAGCATTCCCCCAAGGTAGCTAACATTTAAAAAATCTAATTCAAAAATACAAATGATGAAATTCAGTCGAAAGCCCCACCATTACAGCTGTTCTACAGCTGTTACATAAAAAATAGGCAAAGAATAATCAGCAGGTTCTGTCGTCAGTATATTTCAAAGGCTTTCTGGAATAAAAAAGTTTTCATTCTGTTCCAAATTGCCTGTAGGGATGGTACAACTCACACCTCCTAAGGGAGTTAGCTCTGGAATTTAGAGGAAGCATCTAAAATGCCCTCTGACCCAGCTCATCTCAGATGAGGCTGGTTCTTGCAGGAGTGCACATTTGATAGTTATTGGAATTTGTGCATGCTGATGAAGGTGGAGAGAGTCCTTCAAGTACTTTGGATCCAAGCTGTTCAGTGGTTTAAAAGTCAATATCACTACCTTGAACTGAGTTCATAAACAAAATTGTAACCAGTAGTATATCACTGGCTTTGTATGCTCACTCTGGTGAACATCAGTCAGCACAGCTTGCTATGGTGCTTTGTACCAATTGAATTTTCCAAACAATCTTCAAGGCTAGTCCCATGTAAAGAGGTTTACAGTAATCTAATCAAAATGTTACTGAAGCATATGTGACTGGGGCAAAATTTGCTTTTCCCAGGAACGGCCCCAGCAGTGTACCAGTCTAACCCCTTTAAAAGATAACCTCAGTGCTGTCAAATTGCAACCAGCTTATGCATACTCTAGTCAAGGGGCTTCAAGGCAAGTGAGCAGAGGTGGTTTGTTGTTGACTCCTCCTGCAGAACCTGCCTTGGTGGTTTCCCATCCAATACTGACCCTGCTTAGTTTTCAAGGTCTGACGAAATTGAGCTAGACCATCCCTAGCTATTTGTTTAACCGGTGACAATGAGACATCTGAAAGTACCAGATGCAAGCTTGGTCCTTCAGGTAGTGTAATCCCATTCAGAACTGTCTGAAAACCTGTTCTGGAAATAGGCATTCTTCCTGAAACACCACACTTTGTGTGTGTGTGTGTGTGTGTGTGTGTGTGTGTGTGTGTGAGAGAGAGAGAGAGAGAGAGAGAGAGAGAGAGAATTAAATTTCAATTTGTTCACCCTCATCCAGTCCTTCACTGTGTTCCGACACTGACTAAGCTGTCCAGAAGGATATCGCGGTTGATGCTGTTGAGGGCTGCAGACAGGTCCCCAGTCCAAACAAGCCTACACTCACATACAGTCTCAGGGAACAATATATTACTTCTGTGTTAATGAAGCCAAAATATCACATTGAAGAGGAAAGAAAAATGTGTACTGTAATACATATTCAGCTACGTATTTTCACACAAAAATCCCCCTCCTGACTGAGAAGGTCAAAGGAACAGAATCCCTCTGTGCAGATAAATTATGATGGACAGAACCAGGGCGATTCAGTCATCCTGATGCATAAGCCCCTTTGTTCTTGGAACCTCTTGCTCAGAAGGGAGTCATCATGTAGAGGGCCCATAAGGTGGCTGGGACTGTGGGAACAGAGAGTGGGGGTGGGATTCTTGGTAAGCCAGATGTAGCATCTGAACCTTCTGTCACCTCTCCATTGCCTGTGTTGTCTTAGACATGATGGAAAGTTCCCCCGATTTTCTTTATTCAATCATCCATGGACAAACAACATGGGTGATACTCAATTTAAAATTTGCATTGATAGAGGTTCCACAGTCTCTGAAGATTTTTCTACATAGTTTCTAGTACAGTAAGTGTACAGTCTTTGTCCATCTGATGTCCACAGCACAAGTATATGTTTCTCAGCATATTTTGTGCCTGGGAAAATGAGGTTTTTCCCCAGATGGCAAATCCATTGCTGTTATGGTATCTTTTATAAGTGCCTTGTGAAATAGAACAAAGTTTGAGTCCATTGGCACACAAAAGCTTATACCCAGAATTAAACTTTGTTGTCTTAAAGGTGCCACTGGACCCAAACTTTTTCAGACCAACACGGCTAGCCAGCTGAATCTAACTCGTGAAATATCTGTCCTTTCCCTGACTGTCATTTCAGAAACATTTACTTATTTTTTTTAACTTGCTGTATGTGGGTCAGCAGTAATATTATTTTGTTCCATTAGTCAGGGCTTCTCTGCCATTAGGAAACAGGTTAGTGCCCTTCTCATGCTCCTTCACTGGTGTGTCTTATGATTCCTTCTGTCATTATCCTGCAATAGCATACCCATTAGCATTCATGTACAATAGATCCTGCCAACCTAGCAGTTTGAAAGCTATGTACAGTAGATGCTGCCAACCTAGCAGTTCGAAAGCAAGAAATTGCAAGTAGATAAATAGGTACTACTTCGGTGGGAAGGTAACAGCTTTCCATGCGCCTTGGTGTTTAGTCATGCTGGCCACATGACCACGGAAATATCTTCGGACAGCGCTGGCTCTTCGGCTTTGAAACGGAGATGAGCACCGCAACCCTAGAGTCGGATTCGACTGGCTTTCGAGCAAGGGAACCTTTACCTTTACCTTTACAGTAGACTAACTATACCTAGATACTGAGAGATAACATGATCAGAACTTTACAGCATTTTTAATGGGCAAGAACAGTTGAATGGCCCCCCAAGATTGACTGGCAAAAGTATGTGAGTTCGCAAGGGTTAATCCCCCCCCCATCTTCAGCAACTCCCCATCCCCACATATCTGTCTTTATTTTTAGTTCTGCTAACAGTACAAAGGAATTAATTTCAACTGGCAAAACTGCAAAGGTGAACAGTTTAAATCCTCTACCCCTATGCACAGCCATACTTTAGTTTTAACAAATTGGTGGGAGGTCTGATCACAGCTCTTCCACAATCTCTTGTTTAATTAGGTCCTAAGCCTTTGACTTCACCACAGCAAAGCTGCCCAAAAGTGGATGCAGGATTGTGACCAGTATTTCCTTAAGAAACTGTCAGTAATCCTGACTTCTTTCTTCCTTATCCATGGACAAATCTCCATAGGTGTATGGAGCTTGTTGTATTCAACTCATTTGAGTACTGCTGTCTGTATTTTTTGCTTTCCTAAGAATGGCACACTGATTTGGAGTTCTAAACAAGATGGCTTCAGAAACTTCGGGATCAAGAAAAAGAAGTGTAATTTCTTTTATTAGGACAAAATGAAATGACACAAAACAGTCTGCGAGCTTTTGTTTTCTCTAGAATTCTTTATTACACAGGGTGTTAAGAAACAAAAACAAAGGGGAGGGAAGAGAAAAACATATCTTAAGCCGAGATGTTAATGCCTTGCCTTTCCGGCATCTGTGTAATAGAAAACGTTTTGTTGAGAGAAAATCTCTAAACCCAGCATCTTCCCATGATCATTATTCTCCCGCTGAATTGCCTCTATCAGCTGCATTCAGGTGTTGGTCAAAGTAGAAAGGGGTTGCTACCTACGGTAATTTGGCTACCATTAGGATTGCTTTGGGGCTGAAGATAATCTCTAGTTTCTGTGGAGAAAATGGCTGCTTTGGAAGGGGGACTGTATGGCATTATATCTCACTGAAGTCCCACCTCAAGCCCTGCCCTCCCCAGACTCCAACCTCCAAATCTCCAGGAATTTCTCAACCCAGAGCTGGCAACCCTAGCTACTATTGACTTTTTACCTCCAAAAAAACCTTCTCTCTGATATCTCTCCTTATAATAAAAGGGATTTGGGGTGGCCACTGTCTTATGGGGTGGAGAATAAATGTGCTCCCTCAGCCATTGGCCCGCCAGCTGCTGCTCAAGGCTACTGGCATGCCATTGGCTGGGGGGGGGAGAAACAAGGCTAGCCGCTTTGGCCCGCGTATGGCTGTAACTGACGGCGAGCGGGCGATGGGAAGACGGACGAGGCCGGGCGAATTGGACAGCCGGCCCTTTGCTCGGTCGCCTCCCCCCCGGACGGCTAGGCAAACCTACTCAATGTGCTCCCTCAGCCATTGGCCCGCCAGCTGCTGCTCAAGGCTACTGGTGTGCCATTGGCTGGGGGGGAGAAACAAGGCTAGCCGCTTTGGCCCGCGTATGGCTGTAACTGACGGCGAGCGGGCGATGGGAAGACGGACGAGGCCGGGCGAATTGGACAGCCGGCCCTTTGCTCGGTCGCCTCCCCCCCGGACGGCTAGGCAAACCTACTCAGGCCCCCGCTCACCACCGTGCCCACCTGCGCAGAGGCCTCCAGCCGCCCCCAACCCACCTTTCCCCATCAACCACTGCGGCGGGCGGGGGGGAAGCCTACTCAGGCCCCCGCTCACCTGCCACCGTGCCCGGCCGCACAGACGCCTCCAGCCGCCCCAACCCACCTTTCCCCCCTCAACCACCATTCACGTCCCTGGCTAGCCTGTGAGCAGGCGGGGACTGCAGGGAGCCACGTGGCACTTCCCTGCCCCGCCGCGGCCTGGACCAGGGGAGCCGCAGGCCCTGTTTGGGGGGGAGTTTTGGCCTCTGGTGGCATTCCCTGCACCCCTGCTGTCCCTGGCCTCCCGGCGTGCCCCCACAGAGATCAGTGATGAGAGGAGACAGCCATGCTGCACTTCCCTGGGCCACCGCGCCCTGGCCCAGGGAGGACGCGGGCCCTATGGGGCAGGTGGGTTCAAACACCGCTGCTGTTCCCTGTGCTGGCCCCAACCTCACTGGGCCAGCGCTGCCCCCCACTGAACTCGGGGAGGGGGGAGATGCCCGTGGGAAAGTCGAGCTAGCCTGTGGGAGGAGAGGCGGTTTACCCCCCCTCCCCTTACCTCTCAGAGCCAGCTTCCTCACCTTCCCCACGGTCTTGGGGAAGCTGAGCAAGCCCGTGGGAGGAGAGGCGGCTTACACCCCCTCCCCTTCCCTCTCAGAGCCGGGTTCCTTGCAGGCAGGGGACACCAGCGGCGGGTGGGAGAGACGAGGACCACGGCCGCATGGCCAATCTAGTGACCATTGCATTTACAGCTGCAACAGGCCTTCTTCCTAGTTGTTAATAAAGGACTACCATGTTTTCCCTCTGCTCTCAGCCTTTTAAGGTATCTGTATGTCCTGTTTGGCTTTAGAGAGATATTTGATCCGTTTCTGGTTTTTCTAGTTACAAAGCGATGTCACCATATTCCCAGATGGCCAAGTATTTTACACAGATGCTGGCGAGACAGTCTAAAGATCATAGCCTAAGATATCTGTGCCCCCCCTTTCCTTTTAGGATCCAGCCTGATGAAAATGCAAAAGTTTGTGCAGTGTTTTGTGGTCATAATTATTATTATTTTTTTTAAAAAATGTGGCTTTTTTAAAAAAATTGCTTTCTGCCAATAGCTCTGTTTATGATATCCTAAAAGCTGAGTTCATTTACTGTGACTACTTAGAGTTTCTGTCTTGGACACTGGGTGTGTGTGTGTAGGTGGAGGAGATAGCAACAGTAGTGAGGGGACAGACAAACAAGTAAGAAAAGGTACTTTTATTTCTTGAGGAGTGCTTTCTTTCCCAGCTTGCTCACCTGATTTCTCCTAGTGAGAAAGAGAGCCTCCGACATTCAAGTTCCTGAGAGAGCCTCCTCGCTTGGGCAGATGGCTGAGCTGCCAAGATCCATCATAGATTCCACCTGCCCCCCATGACCCTGATCCAAATCAAACCAATCACTTGGGAGGTTGTACCACGAATCTATAGTAATAGGTCTGTCTGTTTATGGCAGGCATAACTCATCAGAGAATAAAGCTAGGAAACTCAAAGTTGGCCATCAGCTTCAGGATGATAGTGGGAATTCCAGAGCCGAAATTGAAAGTCATGGGGATATTCTGGCCCAGCTGAGAGACATACACAATGCCATGTTATTTGCAATGGAAGTGTCTCTGTTTGTGGTGGGCACAACTCATCAGAAAATAATGCTACATGTTTGAAAACTGACCACCAACCCCAGAATGATGATGGAAGCTGCAGAGCCAAAAACTAAGGGAACCGGAACACCCTGAACCTGGTTATCTTCACAATGGGCAATATGTAATAAGAGAGCTCTTAAGCAACCTGTCATGTGTCTCTAATAATCAGATCCTCAACCTGCCTCTACCAGACCTACCTCACAGAGTTGTTGTATGCATAAAATGGAGGGCAGGAGAACAAAGCAGCTTTGAGTCCCCATTGGAGAGAAACACTGGATATGACATTTTATATAAATTTAATTTTAATGACATTAAAAAGATTATGTCATTTATACAGCAGATGGCTTTACAAATGGCTATTAGATCTGTCAACACCATAATAATGATAACCACCTAGTGACCTTTCCAGTTCTCCATTCCCATGCCCACTGCATTGTGTTGTTCTATTAAGTATTTTTGCTGTTAGACTCAAAAGTTATCATATTTTGCTATACACTTGCTGATTGACTGAATAGGTCTGTTTTACTAGGAATCTTTGCTTTTATCATTCAACTGTTATATTTAGTAATCAGCTCACTCATTAACTAATAGTTCTATCATATTTGTAATGTCCTGTGAGTCCCAGTGAGAAAGGTGGACTGTAAATGAAAATAAATAAATAAGGGACCAGCAGGAGGAGGAGGAGCAAGTGATAGTGGGAGGGATACAGTGGCTAGCCAGTGGGGGAACCTGGTGGTAGCATGTCAACATTTAGTTTCCTGATATGCTACAAATAAGTGTATATTAGAAAGATAGCTCTGGGTAACTTTATGCAATGTGAGACTCTTCTAGATGTCTGCCTGTCTTCACCCTTGAATATTGACTCATTGGAGTTAATTGTGATTGATTGCCATTAGAATCATATTCTTGGAATCAATAAAGGGTATTTTTGCACTTCAGATATTTGAATTTCAGATATTCAGATGTTTGAATGAGAGGCTGAAAGGTTGAAATGCTTCAGGGTAATTTTTAAAAATCCTTTAATGTCTTTATTGCATTATTGTTTATTAAGAAACGTGTTTTGCCATTCAGTAGTTACACGCAACCCTGATTGGTTTGACATTTGCAACTTTTAAAAGTCATTTTACTTTAAGTAAGAAATGATTAATTTTTCAAGACTATGAAAAGCAAGACCTTATGTAGTCTTGAGAGTTTTAATTTGCTAATTAACAATGACAGGGACATTTTTATAAATTAGATGGAAATGGAAACATTAACCTTATCCTGGAAATTTTAAGACATTTGCACACATCCTTAAACTTAACGTATTATTATGCTAAACATAGAAAGGAGTCCATTACAGTTATTTTGAAGAAAACACACTTCCAGTTGAGACTACTATTTGTTTCTGGTAACATTCTTGATGAACATTTATTCTTAGGTGTTCATGTTGCTAAGAAAATAGAGAAGATTGGCATGAGGTCATCAGACACGGCACAGATATTTTTTGAGGATGTCAGAGTTCCCAGTAAATACCTCATTGGGGAGGAAGGAATGGGTTTTACATACCAGATGTTGCAATTCCAAGAGGAGCGTCTGTGGGCTGCTGCCAACAGTAAGTCTTTAGTTGCATCTTTGACAGTAATACAAGCCTGCCTCTTACATAACGATTTTCAAAATTGATTTGGGTACAGTACAGCC
This sequence comes from Gekko japonicus, assembly GCF_001447785.1. Classification (NCBI taxonomy): domain Eukaryota; kingdom Metazoa; phylum Chordata; class Lepidosauria; order Squamata; family Gekkonidae; genus Gekko; species Gekko japonicus. Next base: position 737,143 of record NW_015172008.1, read on the forward strand.
ATATCATCATGCTGGTAATTTTAAAAACCAGTTGCTTGCTGAATACCAACCCCTTGTCTGTGTAGACAGCCTGTGTTTTCCTCCCTTGTATGTTTCTGAGATATGTGCAAAAGACACACAGTTGAATTGATTAACACATGGAAATCACAGGTGGAACAAAAACAAGATTGCAATATTAACTGAACAGAGCAGACATGTGTTTTCCAGGAGGCTTTCTGAACTTGCCAGTAATAAAAATAGTTGGATATTTTGCCTGCATATTTAAAGGGTACAGTTTTCTTTCACTTAATCTTATCCTGTTATGGTTTCATATCTCATAAAATCAAACTTTGCCTTCTATCAATTAGTTTTTTACTACACTTTAGTGACACCTTTGATGTTACCATCCCTTCCATGGAATCTTCATGCTGTCTGTGTGTGTGTGTGTGTGTGTGTGTAGGCTTCCAAGGCTGCAGCTGACTTATGATGACCCCAGCAAGGGGCTTCCAAGGCAATTGAGAAGCAGGGGTGGTTTGCCACGGCCTCCCTCTGCAGTCATCCTTGGAGTCTTCCTATCCAAGTACTAACAAGGGCTGACCCTGCTTAGCTTCTGAAATCTGACAAGATTGGGCTAGACTATGCCACCTTCCCTTCATACATTGTACATATGAACACACACACACACACACAGTGAGAGAGGGAGGGAGAGAGGGAGGGAGAGGGGGGGGAAGAGAGAGAGAGGGAGAGAGAGAAAATATAAGTATAAACATCCCTACTGGAAAATGCCAGTTTTACAGTTTTATTTCAGCAATCACTTATGATATATTCTTATAATTAGTATAATAAAATAGTACATGCTTTCTACCTCTGCAGTCTAATAAGAGTGTTGTTAATTTAAGCTTAAAGCTCAACTGTTTCTCTGCTGACTAAAGGGTGAAAGGTGCAAGAACGAGGAATTGTTCCACTTATTCGAATAGCTGTTTGCCCTTTAAAGATCTAGTAGAAGGGTCCTTCAGAAGGTAAAGTAGAAATTATGAAGTGAGCTATAAAATAGCACAGAAAAAGGCTGAGGACATTTTCAAATAAGTGCCTAGAAGAAATATGTTTAGCAGCTGATCTGCTGTGTGGAGGCAGCAGGGTGTGGAAAATCACAGACATGTCAAAGGTTCACAGAATCCTCCTTGGAAGCAAAAGGACACCAAGACCCATTTGTCTTAAATACTGATTGTTCTGAAAATTCATGTGACATAAAAATTATATCTCAACAAAAGATCTTTTCCAACTGTTTCGGGACTAATGGAGTCCTAAAGAATAATGGTGAAAGTCAACCAGATTTTTTTTTAATAGCTGTCATTATTGATAGATTTTTAAGTCCATTACAGTGTAATGGTGACTAGAATTTTGTTCATTTATAGGGAAATATGGGGTAATAATAATAATGCTGTGTTTGGTCATGATCCAGAGTCCCACTGGTGTTCCAATACATATGATTTCCCTAAGACTGTACCATCTTCTTGTGTCAACGTTCGATTTGTGTATGCCTTCCTTCTGCACATATGTGCTTGAATTACAGCTGTGTCGGGGGGGATGCCTGGCCCTCCTGCCTTTTATGATGGTTGTGGCTTAACTCGAGGGGAGTCATGATTTGGCCCTTACCTCTATTCAAGGCCCTCCAATGGCTCCACTACCTGAATCTTTCCTCCGCATGTTTGCCTGGCCGAGGGGGCAGTGCGGTCTCCAGCTGTGCACTGCTTTGTTGACTGTATCCAGATCCACCCACGTTATGATCTGAGTCAGGATCTTTCTTTAGCCAGCTTCCTTAGGCTCACACAGTCTAGGCAGGATTCTCTTATGGCACTCCTGCCATTTCCTCAAGGGTCAACTGTATACACTGGTTGATGGAATTTTCCAGTTGAGTGGAAAGTGCCTTCCTTTAAAATTTCTGTTGTACCTGGGCAAAAGTCAGGAGTCATAAGAATCCATGCCAGTGCCAAGGTGAGCAGTACACATCCTTTAATTCCAGTAGAGGAATCAGTGGAAGGGGAAAGGAGGAATCCCATTCAAATAAGGTTCAGGACCTACACATAGGAGGACTGAATCCTGCCTGTTTGCCCTAGAAGCCCTGCTGGAGGGAGGGGGGGAGGGACAGAACTTCTGCCACTGGGGGGGGGAAGCATTTATCATGATGCAGGGTAGCCGGCTACTTCCCATTTTGCTTCTAATGACGTTGTTAAAGGCAGTAACAAGAAATAGATGGCATATTGAACTAATGATGCTTCAAACCAAGGCCTACTGCATCAGCAAATATGTACTGATGATGGGGATGTGCCATATATGTTGTAATGACGTTATGCCAGAATTTCCGGCAAAAAAACATTAGCACTGCGTTGGGTCCTAATACACATATCATAGAGTCTTCTGTTCCCCTCATAGGCTCATGAATTTTTTGTGGTAAAAGCTCTCATTGTCCAGAACTCATTTCATCTGGCCAATGCTCCATGCCTCAGGCAAAATGGGCTCTTGCACAAAGAACGCTTCTCCCACAATAATTTAATTAGATGTTTGGGTACCACAAGACTCTTTGCTGTTTTGGCTCACATGGCTGTGCCTCTGGAATCTACATAAGTGAATTCCTATTGAAATCATTGGGACAATAATTTAGAACTGTCTCTCAGGCCATGTCTGACATTTAAATGTAATGGAGATTTACATGGTCCATGGAGCTCATATTAGACACTGAGGCAGACAAGAGACAAAAAGATTAATAATTCCAGGTGGAAGGTTTGGAATGTACAGAAGAAAGGGATGACCAGAAAAGGAATGTGTGTAAGTTATTGTTCAGAGGTCTATTAGATGCCTAATTCTAATTCCATTATTTTCTCAATGTGTGTGAAACATATTTGTAAAAGTACTATAAATGCTAGCTGAAGCAATGAACATGGAGAAATGCACATCCATTCACATAACCTGACAGTGGGCTGGAATTTGGATTATGCTTATGTACCTATAAGACTTGCTTACACCTGCCTGTTCTTCCCTTAATATGCCATAAAAGATAAAGGAGGACCAGAGGGAACTAATTTTGCTTCTTAACACATCCTACTGATGCTTTTCATGGGAGATCGTTCACACATCAGCTGACAGTCAAGTGCTGAGTAGGAATCCTATGGTATACCAGCACATACCAGGCCTAAGGAATTAGCTGTCACATGCTTCTTTAAGCACAGACCCTTATTCTAGTTTTTTTAAGGACTTGTGGCCATTCTAACCTTGCCACTCTAACCAGTTTTCAGAAGTTTTCCTGCAGGTTTGTGTATATGTTGAAAAATCATGACTCGAGCGCATGCTGAAGCAGTCATATGGCCACTGCAACACACATTCAGGAATGGTTTACATATCCCAGCCCACATTTCTGCCTGTTTTTAGGACTGCATGTATTTATCCCTTTTGTGATTTCTTCAAAGAGACATATATTCTTAACATTTTTTAAAGATCTGATGGAAATTCACTTGCCTCTTTTTGTCCCTGATTCCTATAGTTCTTGCACCTCTTGAAAATGTGATACAGGAAACAATTGATTATACTCGCCAGCGTAAGACATTCAACCAGCCAATACTTTATAACCAAACAGTGCACTTTCGTCTGGCTGAATTAACAACCGAGTTGGAGCTCCTTCGTTCCTTGGTGTATCGAGCTGTTGGTGGGTGCAGTACAGTTTTCTTTTTTGTTCACATTATGATTGGATGTGAAAATACACATTCATTTATTAGAACTGGCTATCTTGACCAGCAGCTAAACATATTATATATGCTTTTATTATAGCTCTCTACATACAGGGCAATGACGTGACCAAATTGGCATCCATGGCAAAACTGAAGGCAGGACGTCTTGCTCGGGAACTAACAGATAGTTGTCTTCAGTTCTGGGGAGGAATGGGATTCACGAATGAGGTGCTAGTGAGCAGATTGTACAGGTGAGCAAATGCTTAGTGACCAAGTAGAGAAGGCATCACCCCTGCTTGCATTTTTAACACACGTATATACACCAACCGAAATAAGATTTTTAGATTTACTGAAAGGTGTCGACATAGGACAAACCTTTTCTGCAGTCCAAAGTTTATTGGTGCTCCACATGTGTAACAAGGCTATTATAATATTTATTGTTCCTAGGAGCCCCTTCCTAAGGTATATTAAAATATGATTTCTTTTGTCAGGGCTCAAGTACCAACAAGAAATACAATTTTTTGTCTTTGTTGTGCCAGAACGTCTGGAAAACCATATACTTGATACACAGAAGGCAAATTCAGGACGCTTCCTATGTGTTAGGCATCTGCTTCAGCCATCCACTGGAAGAAAAACCATTCTTCCTCAAATCAAACCATAGCTTTGGCTTCAATCTCATTATGAAGTAATAACATTTCATCTACTGAGTAACATTAAAAATACTCAAAGGAATTGCCAAGAAAAGCTTATCCGTTAACTTTCCCTATTTTTGCTGAGGTTTCATTCCAGTATTTTGACTTACCAGTGACGTTCATTTAATAGAGAGTTTCAGTCACCACAACCGGAAGGCATGTCCATTCTGTCACACCCAGAAGCTGATCTGGCTACATAACCTTTAGCAAGCTTCCGGGGAAGCTTTAGTATTTGATGATACATAGGTCAGTTTGCTGTTACTTCCAACAAGAATCACACGCCACAGCATCTGTTTAATACATTCAGACTGCATGTTGCTTCATAGAGAAGGATTTTAGTCATGCACCATGCAAATTTGTCAGCTAGCTTAAACTTAGATGAACCTTCCCCAAATTACTTACGTTAGAAAAGCTTTTTTTCAAGTGCAGTGGAGAAAGGAATGTACAGAAGGCAACTTCCTTCTAGCCGCCCACCCTCTGCAGGGCTTTATTATATAAGAACTTATCTCAATGTCACTTTTTAGCCTGTTATTTTTACTAGCTAAATGTTACAGTTTCATCTCTACAGAAAAGAAACAGTATTTGCATTTTCCCATGTACAAGTTCACATATGAACATTTTCGCACATGTATTTAGGTCTTTTAATTGATCAGGTTTTGCAGTTACAAATTCATACCACATTCCACCAATTCCTAATGTGGGGATCTCCCACTAATTTCATCTTTATTGATACTCATTCATGTCTTCTCATCATAATAAATACATGTACATAGTATGCTAAGATGTATATACATCAGGGGCTTTCGATCAGGCATAAAATGTCTATGCATGTAGTTCTGGATCTGATTAGCTTCAAAAAGTAAGGTATACCCACTATGAGACTCTTCTATTTTTAAATATCTTCCTAATTCTGTTGCTTCATTAAAGGCCTTCACAAATACTACAGAATATTGGCTGCTTGCAGGATTAAAAAATGACTGTTTTTGTTAAGCAGCAAACAGAAGTCATTCTAACGGTAAAAACAAGGGGTGTTTTTTTTGGGGGGGTAAGAAACCTTACCAATTATTTCCAAATCCTTTTGGTCCTCCTCTGCATGGCAACAATGAAAGGGGCATGAATCAATTACTA
>NW_015172008.1:743273-744989 GCF_001447785.1 Gekko japonicus
CCCCCCCCCCCCGTAACTCCCCTCGGGGGAACTGCGTTCCCCCGCGTTCCCCCCCCCCCTGAAATGAACTCTGATTATCGTTCTTCTCATCCCTGTTATGGCTGACTGTATTTAACTTTTCAATGGAGTGAATTGTTTAGAAATCAAATTTGGCAGCAGAAACCCTTTACATAAATGATAAGCACCTGTGCCTCTTGTTTCTCTAAATAGTTTTCTTGCTTTATCGTAATTCACAAAAATGCTATTTGAAGTTGAATCTAAAACACCAGTCACATACAGGAATTTTTCAGTTGTGCCTTCCTGGTGGCTGCCAGCAAATGATCAGAGAAATCTCAGCAGAAAGGGCTACTACGAAGTATGAATTGCCCATCCTGTGTGCTCATGGGCTTCTGCAGTTCCAGTCTGTAAATGTCTCTCTAAAGTCCAAGATCGGAGAAATTTCCATATGAGCATGCCAACTAGTTTTAACTCTCTTAGGTATTACCTATAGAACTCATAAAGATCTTAAGCATAAGCATTACCTTGGAGACTAGTCTAGTTTAAGTTAATACTTTAGGGCAGACAGAGGCCAGGGCACACAATGAAAATATATAGTCCGACATCTGGCTTCACTTGTAAGACTGCTTTTATTTTGCGCACTCTGCTCCACTCTGACCAGCCAGCAAGAAAACAGTCTAAGATCCCACTTATTATTCCAGTCGCACAAAGCATTAGGATTAGACTTCAGATACTCAGCCTTAGTGAGGTTGCGTTTGCTTGAACAGCACCTCTGTTGCAGTAAAAGGAATGTACAGAAGGCAACTTCCTTCCAGCTGCCCACCCTCTGCCGAGCTTTATTATATAAGAACTTCTCTCAGTGTCACTTTTTACCCTGTTATTTTTACTAGCTAAATGTTAGTTTCATCTCTACAGAAAAGAAACAATTCAACTTGTTTACTGCAATATTTGCATTTTCCCATGTACAAGTTCACATATGAACATTTTCGCACATGTATTTAGGTCTTTTAATTGATCAGGTTTTGCAGTTACAAATTCATACCACATTCCACCAATTCCTAATGTGGGGATCTCCCACTAATTTCATCTTTATTGATACTCATTCATGTCTTCTCATCATAATAAATACATGTACATAGTATGCTAAGATGTATATACATCAGGGGCTTTCGATCAGGCATAAAATGTCTATGCATGTAGTTCTGGATCTAATTAGCTTCAAAAAGTAAGGTATACCCACTATGAGACTCTTCTATTTTTAAATATCTTCCTAATTCTGTTGCTTCATTAAAGGCCTTCACAAATACTGCAGAATATTGGCTGCTTGCAGGATTAAAAAATGACTGTTTTTGTTAAGCAGCAAACAGAAGTCATTCTAACGGTAAAAACAAGGGGTGTTTTTTTTGGGGGGGTAAGAAACCTTACCAATTATTTCCAAATCCTTTTGGTCCTCCTCTGCATGGCAACAATGAAAGGGGCATGAATCAATTACTACCTAGAAAAGGAGTTTTGAATGAATTTCCCCCTGTGCAGATTGCAACAGCACATTATTTGTAAAAGATTATCGTCAGGGGTCATTTCGTAGAAAAAGAGCTAGGGGAACTCATTAGCATAACTCATTAGCATATGCCACACCCCCTGACATCACCGGAAATGTGTCATAAGGCCACACCCCCTGACATCATGGGAAGTGTGTCATAAGGCCACACACCCCGCCCC
>NW_015172008.1:745177-810656 GCF_001447785.1 Gekko japonicus
TCTCGAACTGCTGAACTACTGACCTTCCACAGCCTGCAGTTCAGCATCTTAACCACTTGAGCCACCGCAGCTCCAGGATAGCATCTGAGTCTCATTTAAAGGCTTTTGTGTGACTCCGACCTCAGCATGGTCTATCCTTTGTACTGTTGGGATGGTCAACCCTTCATTGTTCACATTGTTCAGATATAATTAACTTAAAATGCATTTGGTGTGGTACATGGTAGAAGTGAGGTAGCCACTCATTTTGTCTCCTTTTTGCCCTGTTTTTCTGTCTTGGCAGGGACTCAAGATTGTTATCAATAGGAGGTGGTTCTGATGAAGTCATGCTTTCTATTATATGCAAGTACATGCAGACCTTACCCAAGAAGCAGCACTTATAAATTTACGTTTCCTCATATGTAATCTGCATTAGGTGGATTGTCTTGAATAAATAATATACAATACAGCAATTCTGAAAGTCAATAAACTTGAATTTGATTATGGTTCATGTTGCAGGACTCTTGCATTGCTTACAGACATCAAGCACAGAAGCTACTTCCCCTTTTATACTCAGGTGATAAAACAAGCTGATCCAAGCTACATTACCTGCCCCCCCAAGCCTAGACTACTACAGTGTACTCTATGTGGAGCTGCCTTTGAAGACAACTTGGAAATGGCAGTTTGTCCTTACTATGTAAGTGCTCTCTAGCTGCAGCCGACTTATGGCCACCCCAGCAAGGGGCTTTCAAGACAAGTGAGAAGCAGAGGTGGTCTGCCATTACCATCCTCTCCAGAGTCTTCTTTGGTGGTCTCCCATCCAAGTCCCAAGCCTGCTTAGCTTCCAAGATCTGTTGTTTGAGCTCTACCATGCCACCTTCCCTCCAACACAATTACTAACTGCATCTAATTGCTTTGTATTCTTTACACCTATTTTGAAATTCTTCCGTTTGGGGCCTGCTACAGAATTTTAACACCTAGTCTTCACTACAGGAGAACATGTTACACCAATCTGTCCTGTGTCTCCAAGAATCCTATTACACTGGGGCCTGCAAGCATCAGTGAGACATATCTGGGCTGATCAAGAGTCGTTAGTTAGGTTTATTGTTAGTGCAGCAGTGTTCAGCATGGAAGTAATTAAAAAGGATAATTCACAGAATATATTGCAGAACAAACGTGCTAAAGTTCCATCTGGTTGCATAAATTAGTGTAATTTATTACTGACCACTGAGTAGTAGTAATTTACTAGCAATAAGCTGCAAACATTGGTTTGTGATAGACCCTATAATTTTCCTCCATTGTACAGCACGAACAAAACCTTCCCATCTCTAGGAAATAGGAGTATGAGCCATGGAATTTCTGTAATTGGCAAAGGGCATTAGTAACATTTTCCCATTTGTGAGCTATGTATTGAATCCAGCCAACTTTTTCATTCGGGCTCACGCAGTTCCCCTCTTCATTATAGCCACTATCACACATGGCTTTTGTCATCCAGGTCCCACGATTCCCAGCAGAGCCTTTTGGGCAGTCAGTGGGGATCCCCCTTCACACTTTCTCACCAGTGATAAAGTAGTTGTATTGAATGTACCGGTATGTCTTAAACCGGTTTTTCGCTATCTCAGCAGAATTGGGGGGGGGGTATTTAAATACTCTTCCCAGGCTCTATGCAATTGTTTTTTCCAAGTTATACACCTTGAATCTCAGGGCTGTGGATTACATTTCTTACCTAAAATTATCCAAAGCACAGGATATGTAAATATGCTAGAAGTGCATTTGTTTCCTTCCATAAAAATATAAGAGGCTTGCTGGATCAGACTAGTGGCCCATCTAGTCCAGCATCCTGTTTCACACAGTGACCCAACTAGTTGCCATGGAAAGCTAACAAAGAACATCAAGAAGCTTTGGTTTTTATACCCTGCTCTTCACTACCCGAAGGAGTCTTGGAGCAGCTTACAATCACCTTCCCTTCCTCTCTCCACAACAGAGACACCCTGTGAGGTAGGTAGGGCTGAGAGAGTTCTGAAAGAATTGTGACTGACCCAAGGTCACCCGGCAGCTACATGTGGGAAAGTGGGTTGCCCCTGAATATGGTATAACCCCCTCTTAAAGTCACCTATGCTAAATGCTATGCTGTTCCTAGGCAAATCCATAAACAGGTTAAGGGGCAACCCCTGGGTCTAGAGCAGCTTAGTATAAATTTCTACCTGCCAGTTTTGGATGGTCAGCTTAATACCTAATTTGTACAATTTAGTTTTTATTTATTGGCAGTCTTAATCAGAGACTTTAAATTATGGTATTTTATGTGTATTTTATAATAATTGTTTTATTTGTATTATAAGCTGCCTGGAGTTCCACAAGGTACAAAGGTAGCTAATAAATATTTTAAATAAATAAATAAGTGGAAATTACTATTTCCAGGCTTGCACTGATCATGAAACTGCAATCTGTGCCAAAATCAGCTGCACTTGTGACTTTCTGCTGCACTGTTTCCTGGATTGGGGGTGTAAGTAACACTAGACCAGTACTGCATTTGGCTACCAGTGACTGTGTACTAGGAACATCTGCATTGAAAATGGGCTTCTACCACCCTTCCATAACCACATAAGAATTGAGGGAAACAGGGATTGCAGTAACACTGCCTTTACATAATCAAAAGCTATAGGCAACTACTCCGTGCAATTACAAGCACCACAGGGCAACTTTAAATGCCTACTGCATGATTATTAGTTCTGTTTCTACTCTATAATTGTTAAAATGTTATAAAATGTCCATGTTAAGATTAACATGAGTGACAATTAACTAGGATGTAAAAACTAGCTTCAAACCCTGGTTTCAAATTGTGGATGTTTATTATGGTTCTCATACACTTCTGCATTGTATCTTCTGATTTTCTATATGAAATCTCCAACACAGCTCACAAGACAATGCTATCAATAGAAAAAGGTTCAAGTAAAAAAAATTAAAAACGACTGATTTAAATAATGAACAAATATACCGTTACAGATTTCACCGAGACAGAAATCAGCAACAAAAGTTAACTATTAAAAGCGCTGAATAAAAAGATTTAACCTAGCACCTAAATCAACATAACAAAGGTGGGTCAGAAATGGGTCTGGGGACAGTATATCATGGGTATCAACCCATCTAAGTCCTGAGGATAGGAGCACTCAGTGAAGAGCCTCTGATGCACATCTCAAAGCCTGGCCAGGTTTGTGTTCAGCAGTGATGCAGATCTAACTCTACATCATGACTATTTAAAAAAAACAGAAAGAAAGAGAAGCCCTCAGGGTTGTCTGTGTATCTTAATTATGGTTCCGTCACGGTTGTATCACAACCGAGCCTCTGCTGTAACTAGTACAAGTGTTAAGCATATTCTTGATAATGCAGCTTCATGTAAAGTAAATGTGTGGATTTAATAATACATTCATGTTAGCATTTCTAAAACCTTCAATAATGGAAAAAACCATTTTCAGTAATAAACTCATACCAGCTAAAAGATTTCATACATGTTTTTATTCTTTAACAGATAAGAACTATAAATCCTGACATGTTTCATTAAATGGTATTAAAGAATTTGGCCAAGCGTGACAGTAACTCTTCATACTGTGAAAGATGGTGTTACACTATAACAGGAGTATAATAGTTTTGTTACCTGCCACATAAAAACATGCCGTGTGGCTAATAGGATACCAGTGGCCAACACAAGTATAGTAGGGCTTCTCATTAGAAGGCATGTGGTATTTTTCTGGCATCGCAAAATATTCTTTAGTACAAAATCTGTAATACTATAGGTCCCTATTTTCAAAAATGCTTTCACAGTTATATGAATAAAAAATTAAATGTAAGGTCATCATGATGCAGCAATCTCAATAAACTAAAAAACGGTAATGTATCTTAGTATTTGCAGCCATTTCCCCCAACCCAGAGATATGCACAGCAAAGCTGGATATCAAAGCTGTTATCAAAAGAGTAACCAACCTCACTGTGCTGACACTAAGCACATCATCTCCGTTCACCAAGTGGAACCAAGTACAGGGACTCTGGCCCAGTGCTGACCCGGGGGGGGGGGGCACTGACAAAAGCCTGCTTTCATGATGATCTATGCCTGTTCTGTCTCCCCACAAATAATCAACCTGCAGTTGAAGGAACTGAGCGGTAGCACTTCTACCTCTCAACCCCTTTTGTTAATTCTAAGTTAAGATAAATCCCAGCTGCTGCAACTATGAACAAGTCACTGTGGGCACAAGCCAGCCAAAACACAGCACAGCAGAAGCCTCATTAATTTCACTGAGAACGTTAAAAGCACATGCTTAAGTTTTCCACTGAACTCAATGAGGCTACTTTGCCTGGATCATGTCCAAAACTTTTAAAAATTCAATATAATGTGATCATAGCATAATCTAAATAAGATTGCTTTTCACTGTGCCTGTAACTCTGATGGGAAAAAATCTATAGCTGGAAAGTGGAAATTTTTTATCTTAGACAGGAACACCCTCCTCTTTTTGTTCCTCTGCAATGTTAAAAAAATATTGTATGACATCTCCTCCTGCCCCACCCCAATAGCTATTTTTGTCTTCAGAGTGCTCAAACAAGAGCAAAATTCAATGTAAGAACCCTAGAAAACAAGGGTTTATTTAACAGAAAGGTTTCTAGCCTGATAAATACTAAGAAATTCACAGAACAGCCCCAGGTGTGTTAATAATGTTTATACAAAAAATAGTTTCCCGTTTTCCAGAAAGACCTTTCTACAAGTCCGGTACCACTAATTATAATGTCATAAAGGGAGAATCTGCATCACCTCAATTTAATAATCCAGTAAATTACAAAAAAGACAAACAGTGAAAAGAGCATCATGTAGCACAAAAGTTTTGTTTGGCTTCCTCTGGAAAGAGTTTTTAGTCTACCCATTGTTGCACCAAGAAATCCACCCGTTGAATCAAAATCATTATCCTACAGTAAAAAAGAGAGAGAATATTATTTGCACTAATAATTTATTTACAACATTTCTATGCTGCTTTTCCACCCAATCAGGGTACACAAGGTGGCTAACATAAACACATTAAAACAATTAAACAATTAAAATACATGTAAAATATAAAATGCAATTAAAAACACAAATAAACAACAGTAGAAGGAGGGCCAATAACCATTACTGGGGATATGCCAGAAGAAACAGAAAAGTCTTCACCTGCTGGCAAAAGACACTGACGGAGACAAACAAACCCCGCTGGGGAGGAAGTCCCAAAGTTTTGGTGCCACGATGGACAGGCTGCCTCCTGTCTAACCTCAGATGGTAGGGGCAACCGAAGCAGGGCCCCCCAAGGATAACCGGAGTGAGCAGGTAGGTTTGTATGGGAGAAGACGGTCCTTAAGGTATGTTTCTCCAGGCTGTACAGGGCTTCAAAGGTCAATACCAGCACCTTGACTTGAGCTCAGAAGCCAGTGTATGTGGAACAAGACTGGAGTGATATAGTCCCTATGACTCATTCCAGAGTCCCTATGACTTTGGCTGCAGCATTCTGTACCAACTGTAGCTTGCAGACAGTCTTCCAAGGGCAGCCCCACATAAAGCGCATTGCCATAATCTAATCTAGATGTTACCAGGCCATGCACCACAGTGGCAAGACCTTTTCTGCCCAGGAACGGGTGCAACTGGCTCAACACCTGAAGCTGCTGAAATGCACCCCTGGCCACCAGGGCCACCTGTTTAACCAACAAGAGGCCCGAGTCCAGGAGCACCCCTAAGCTACAAAGCTGCTCCTTTAAGGGGAGTGCAACCCCATCCAGAACAGGGGATAACTCATGATCTGGATCGACCCTTCCCCCCACTTCCATTCTGTTGGGATTATGTTTCAGCTTGTTAGCCTCGTCCATTCCAAAACTGCCTCCAGACCCCTGCTCATGGTTTCTACAGCCTCCTTAGAATCTACTGGCAGTGCAAGATTGAGCTGAGTATCATCTGTATATTGATGACAGCTCAGCTCAAATCTCCATAGATGCTGAAAAGCCTGAGGGACAAGATGGAACCTTGGGGAACCCCAAAGGCCAAGCAGCAGAGTAGCACCACACTCTAAAACCTATCCTCAAGGTATTATCGGAACCACTGCAGAATAGTGCCTCCCAGTTCTAGTCTCAAAAGGCAATCAAGAAGGATAACATGAACAATGGTATCAAAAGCCACTAAAAGGTCCAGGAGAATTAACAAGTCACACCCCCTATCCATCTCCCAGCACATGTCATCCACCAGGGCAACCGAACCAGGCCTGAAACCAGATTGGAATGGATCTAAACAACCCGCTTCAGTCAGGAATCTCTGAAGTTGGCCAGTCACCACTCTTTCAATCACCTTGCTCAAAAGTGGCACATTTGAGACTGGATGGTAGTTATTCACCTCTCCTGGATCCACAGCAGGTCACTTTAGGAGTGGACACACAATTGCCCATTTCAAGGCAGGCGCTACCACCTTGTCTCTCAGGGAGGAATTTACCGTCTCCCAGACCCAGTCTGCCACCCAGCAGATTTAAGCAGCCAGGAGATGCAAGAGTCATACATACAGGCGGTAGTTCTCAAGCTTCCCAGAATCCTGTTCAAATCTCAGACTGCACAAGCTGAAAGGTATCCCACACAACTGGACAAATTGGCACCCTGGGACCATCCAGTCCTGTTGCTGCTAACATACAGTCCAAATTGGAATGGATGCAAGAGACTTTATCTGCAAAGCGCTTAGCAACATGACTGCAGTGGGCTGCAAAGCAGTCCTCCTCTTCCTGCTGGCCAGAACCCAACAGACCCCTGCCCTACCGGAAGAGTTTTGCAGATCCACACTGTGCAGATACAATGATGGTGGGAAAGTATTGTTTCATTGCCACATCACTGCCACGGAGTAGGCTTTCAAATGAGCGCTAGCCTGTGCCTTGTCAGATTTGTCCCATCTTTCTCCACCATTGCTCTAGCGATCTCCCCTCCCTTTTCATCTTATGGAGCCTCTCAGTAAACCAAGGGGCTGTCTGGGCTCCTCAACCTGAGAAGAGGGTGCTGATAAGGGTGTACATTTGGATCTACCTGAGCCAAAAATATTGGTATTTTTTCAGGTATATGTCGGCTTCCCAAACGTATCTGGGTTTTCTCAGGAAAACTGGGGGGGGGGGGAAATCCCAAGAAATTCCAGGATATATTCAGGAATTTTGGATAGATCTGAAAACAGCAGAGAGGCAGGAGCAGTTACAGCATCACTGATGAGTTGCTTTCCCCAATGTAGAGGAACATGTCCACAGAGGAACGTAACAGCCCTGTTGGAACAGGCCAGTGGTCCATCTAGTCTAGCAGCCTACTTCTCATAGCTGCCAACCAGACACTCCCTACAAGTTGCACATGTGCAGCCAGGTGCACATGTGCAGAAGTCTTTCAAAAGAAAAAAGTAATTAAACAGCTGTTTAGCAGGTCAAAGGGAAAGGGGGAGTGGGAGTGAATTCAGCCCCCAATACCCTACTAAACATTTGAGGGTTAGAAATGTTACCATTTAGAAAGAGCTACATCTATAGCCCCATCTGTTGGAGAAGGAAACCACATGTACAAGCACCCATTTGTACACATACATCCAGCTGGGGATTCATATGAGAATGCATGCACAAAAGCAAGCCATGTCCCTAGCTGGATTAGGGTACTTACCTTTAAAAAGGAATCCATGGCATGTAATTTATTTATTTATTATTTATTTATTATATTTATAACCCACCCTCCCCGCAAGCACGCTCAGGGCGGCTCACATTGCCTGGCACAGTGTGCCAGGTTTCTATACCTCAAACATTTAAAACTTAACACTATTCAAATATTTAAAACAATTAAACAATCAACAATATGCAAGTAAAGTGCAGTCAGTTATTATTACCCAAGATGGCATAACATGTCGTGTGGGCTTAGATGGTTACAGGCACCTAAGCGTATTGGCTCAAACTCACTACAGCCAGCCTCCACCACAGGTATTAATAGTGGTCGTTGATGGTAATGTGGGTGGCTCCTAACTGAAGGCCTGGTGGAAGAGCTCTGTCTTGCAGGCCCTGCGGAACTGCATAAGATCCCGCAGGGCCCTGATCTCCTCCGGGAGCTCTGCACTATATGAACGTTTTGGCCCTGAAGTTTCTTCTTAACAGACATTTCTAAACAATTTAGAGGTGAAGAGATGAAAAGACCAAAGCTGAAACTGTAAAAAATATATTGGAAACAAAAACACATAAAACCTCAGTAAGGCCACATTTTAACAAAGAAAACACAAGTAAATGCATTGATGGGGAAACACATTCTGAACTCATAAAGCAAGTGAAAATGTGGACTATATACATACCATTTCAGTTAGCATTTTGTTTTGCTGTTTAACTTCTGTTCCAATTTCAATAGAAAGCTGTAATGGGGAGGGAGAGGACAGAAAATGATCCATTATAACCTGCACTACTAAATGGAATATATTATGCAAAAAACAAATCTGAGGAGAACCAACTATATAACTAAGAAACTATAGCTAAGAAACCTTAAAGAATCAGCTCATAGAAAAACATCCATAAAAGTATTCTGTAAAAGAATCATAAGCAGCAGCTGTTTTTTCAAACACAAATGATCTTTAGAAACAACAGATCTCCCTTTAGTTAATGTACTTATTGAATCAATTAATTAATTAATGTTTATTTGTGGTCAAAGACCATTTTTAATAAAAACACAATATTATACAGTCAAAGAGATTTATTCCAGGACAGAAAATATGTTTAGTCATAAAAACCTTAAAATATTTATGATCTATAATAATTCAAAAAAAAACAACCTTAAGATATATCTAAAGTGTCTAACATATGTAAAATGATTACGAGTCCTACAGATAAAAACTATACATAACCATACTTCTAGTTGTGAAATTTTACCAAGTAGAAGCAGAATTTGGCTATTTGTCTGGAGATAATTGGCTTTTCATTAACTAAAAGTATCTCCAGGCAGGTCTCATCTGCATCTACCAATGGTCTGTCTAAAAAAGGGGAAATAAACTTATCCCTATGAACTTGATGGAACGGGCACCTAAAGAACATAGGAAACATCGATTCCTCTTCCTCAATAGAACAAGGGCAATATCTATCTTCATATGGGATCTTCCTATATTTCTCATCTAGCACCCTTGAAGGGATAACTGCACAACGAGCCAAAGAAAGAGCTCTTCTATGAGATGGCACATCCAAATATGTAAAATATTTGGCCATATTCATAACGTATCTGGACTCTCTGGGGGCCAGGAAACAAGGAGCTTTTATTAAATCTCGCTGTCGCTCTTATATCATGCACCCTTTGTTTGATGGTACTTTTCGCCTGGGCACTGCTCTGCACTAAAAGATTCTCAGAAGAGAGTCCTATTCTTTCTAAATTGATCTTGACCATTCACATCCACCTTGGGTGATGAGAATCTTGAATTATTAGTGGGGAAAGGCCTTTTGGATAATGTACTTATTTATTACATTAACAGCCCACCTTTCTTGCTGAGAGTCAAAGCAGATTAAAAATATAAAACAATGCAATCAAATAACAGCAGACATCCTGTACACAATATAATAGGACTAAATTTACAAAAATTAGAAAAAATGAAAAAAAGTATTAGACAGGCAGGCCATTCCAAGAGAAAACAAGATAGCGATCGCTCTGCTCAATTTCTAGTACTAAGCATTTTGTTTACATTTCTCTTTTTAGTTTCTCATTTTATTTTTAAACCATATCTGTGGATATTGGAGAAAAACTATGTAATAATACAGAGATTCCCACCCATTTATGATACATTCTGCTGACTTGAGTCCATGAGGGGGACCACTGTGCTTCACAGCTGTGGAATAGACTAAGTGGCTGGTCGGGCTCTCCAGTTCTATTTTGTTTGTCAAAGCCCACTGCACGGTTTGATTACAGTTCAAGTATGATTATTTCTATGGCATTGAAGGAGTCTAGCTTGATATCACAACTTTCATTGGCTGGGTTTGCCACTGACCCAGCTGACTTATAACTCCCTGGGGAACGGAATGCCGGCTCACAGTGTGCCAACGAAGCATAGCTTCTGCTGTGTCCAAACATGCAGCTTGAATCTCAATTAGCCAAAAGGGCAGCTGGACTTCAAATCCAATTAGAGGAGGAATTTGTTCCATGAATGAATGAGCTAGGCTTTTCGATGGGCAATATTTTGCCTAAATTCGATTAAGCAGTCCGATTTTTACAATATTGCCTCTACACTGATTGAGCAAGTATTATGTACACCAATAAATTTTAATGCTGTTGCCATAATGATATACTTACTGATTTTATGGCAGTGACTTTTGAACGCAAACTTTCAGTTAACCTTTCATTTTCTTCCTCGTAGACACTGTATCCACTATTGGCATAGCCGTAATTGCCACTAGCTGTTCCTTCAGCTGAAAAGACAATCAGTTTAGGCACCAGAAATACAGCCAGAGCACAGGGTTTCTGAGGAGAAAAGATCAATTTTCCTTTCATTTTGACTATGCCATCAGCCACATTTAAAAGATCAAGGGAAGTACACTGTTATGCAATATAAAGTCCTAGACACACAAGTAAATGTACATAATCCACCAAGTTTTTGCTCCAAGACTTTCTATCCCTGCGATATGAAACCCATTTCTTTGCTCATACACAGAGCTGTATGAACAATCTGAATCCTTGCTTCCGCTGCCATGATTTTCACAATGGTAAGCATTCAAGGAGGGAATAATCATTGTTCTTAAAACGAGATCCTCTCTGTCACATGGAATATATCCTTACTCATGTATTTTAGCACTGTAACCTCTGGAGCTCCCATCCATATTCAAATGCTATCATATAATTTGAAATGCACAGCATTAATTTGTATTTCCTTAACACATATGCAACAGGTCCCTTATGTCACATCATACAATTGTACTGAAACACCTCTTCCAAATGGCAGATGTCATAAAGTCAAGTCTAAAAAAGGAGATCCCCAGCCCCCTAGTAACTACAGGCCAATCAGCCTGTTATCCACCATTGGGAAGTTGTATGCAAGATACTTAAGCTATGGATTTCAAACCAGCAAATTTTAGGCATGGAACAAGTTGGATTTTGCCAGGGGAAGTCAACTTTAGACCATTGTATTGTGTTGAACCATCTGACAAATAAATATAGGAACGTGAAGGGGCTTACTTTATATGCAGCTTTTTTAGATCTCAAGGGTGCCTTCGATTCCATTCCTAGAGATATCCTGTGGAGGAAACTAAGGGACCTGGAGATTGATGAGAGATTGCTCTTTTTTATTAAAAAGCTCCATTCTGAGACTACCTGCCAAGTTAGATGCTCAAAGATGGGTGATTTAACTCCTAAGATCCCAATTACTATTGGAGTTAAACAAGGGTGCATTTTGGCTCCCCTTCTGTTTAACCTATTTTTAAATGACCTGGTGCCCTTCTTAGAAGGAATTGATGGACATAATCCAAAATTGGGGGCGACCCATGTCCCGTTACCCTTGTACACAGATGATATGGTGCTCCTTTTCCTCTCGGAAATAGGGATGAAAAGGATGTTATCTTGCTTTCTAGAGTATTGTGAACTGATTAAACTGACGCTAAACTTTGATAAGTCCAAAATCATTACTTTTGGAAAAAACTAGAAACCTGTTAAGTGGAATATTAGAGGACAAGTGATGGAACAGGTCAAAAGTTTTAGATATCTAGGAGTCTATCTCCACTATAGAGCTGGATGGGATACTCATATTAAAGAAGTGTTAAAATCTGTGAACAGTAACATTCTCGCAATTTCCTGCTTTTTATATACTAAGGGGGATCAATATATCCCTGCAGCCTTTCAAGTGTTTAATTACAAAATTAGTGCCAAATTGCTCTATGGCATTCCAATCTGGATCTCAGCTTTTAATAAAGCAGTTGAACGTGTACAATCTAAGTTCTTAAGGAAAGTCTTAGGGCTGCCAGCATGTGTGCCCTATGCAGCTATTTGTTTGGAGACAAATCAAAGGTGCCTAGAGACCAAAGCTTGGATCACAGGAATTAAATTTTGGCTCTATTTACATTTCAGAAGTAATTCCAATCGTCTAATTGGTTACATGCTAACTGAATCACAATCATCTGAGTGGATGTCCTATATGGGGGGGGGGGGTCTGTAATTGGGTTCAGTTTGGATGACCTTGCGTACCTTTCCAAGAGGTGTGTTTTTGCTACGTGGGAGTCTGTAATTGGGTTCAGTTTGGATGACCTTGCGTACCTTTCCAAGAGGTGTGTTTTTGCTTTAATCAAGCAAAGACTTGTAGATATTGTGATGCAAGAACTTAGAAGTCTTGTCTCTGGTAGATGTTCCCCTATGTGGTGGGAGATGTCTACTAATGGTGTTTTGGCTGAGTACTTCTCTAGCTTGACTATCCCTGAGCATCGGAGGGCATTTCTGTTAGCACGTTTTAATGTTCTTCCTTCTGCTGTACTGTATGGGAGGTTTAAAAAAATTCCATACTCCTCTAGGCTTTGTTCTTGCAAGTCTGGGGAAAATAGAAAGTACTGAACATGTTCTCCTGCATTGCATATTTTACTGTGATATCCATGCCATATTTCTAGAACCTCTGCTACGAATTCGCAAGAGTCAATCTGACGTTTGCAAAATGGTTTTTCTACTATCTTTCCATAACTCGGAGATCACTGATTTGGTGGCTGAACTTCTACGTTGTGCCATTAAGAGGAGACGAATGTTTCAACTCCAACAATGAAGGTTGTACTTTTTGATGATGTATGTTTTGTTGCAATGCCAATAAAGGTAGCTGACATTGATAAAGTCAAGTCTCTAGGGATTTCTGCTCCAGTGTCAAAAGGTAGTTCCGAGCTACTGTTCAAATCGTGTCCTAATATTACATTTTAGTTTTATTAGTCTTGCTGTTTGTAATCCACCACTTTCGGGTTACTGCAAAACAGGCAAGCGTGATAGGACAGACTGGGCAAGAGATCAAGAGCACAATCCATCAAAAGTTAGTCATGACTAATTTCCAGAGAAATCAATGAAACTGGACTGTGTTGCAGCTAGCATGCTGTCACTGGGCCTAATTAACAACCTGCTCTTAGTGAATAGTTTCCTACTATTTGGACGAAAAAGTAAAAGAACTTAGGTGTGAAAGTGATTGTCCCAGGATAACCTGCAGGGAATTATCGTTACGTTAGCTGACATTGGGACCTCAATCACTCCACTGACCCTAATCGATTCCGAATGGTGACTCACCTTGCTTCATTGTCACAAGTGGGACAGAGTGTCTTATGTACTGCAAGGAATGCACAGTTCAGGACAGTGTTGGTCTTCTGTTTTTTAACGACTTGTCTTTAACATGCTTCAAAGACTAAGAGGGCGATCTGCAGAAATCCACCTGCAGAACGACTCACTTCCATACTATTCATCTTCATCTAAAGTCCTGCCCTGTGCGCCCCCACTGAGGTGCACTGAGGCTAGGCTGCCGGCCACCCCAGACAGGGCTTTTTACAGTGGTGGTGCTCTTTTCCTTTTTTATTCAGGTTCTGGATTGTTTTTATGATTGTGTACTATTGGGATATTTTAAAAATCACTGACTACTGGCATGCTGTTTTTTCCTAACTTAATTTGTTCAAAGTTGCTTCAGGGATTTCTCTGGAAAAGTGGTTTAAGCCATAAGCTAAATAAATTAATGTCTTTCCTGACTCCCCTTTCCTGCTGCATCCGCTATGCCCCTTGAAAAGGTGCTCCCGTGGATCAGGAGACCATCAGAAACAGTGTGAGATGCAAAGGCACCACACTGATGGTGGTTTACAGGCACGGTCCTGTAACACAGGGTGCTATCAGCTCATTCCGGCACCCAAACCCTGTCCTGAACCTCAAAGCACTCTTTTCCTCAGGAACTATTCATGGCCCTCTCCCCTACTTTTTGGCCCCAATGCAGCAGAAAGCTTTGATGCAGCACCACCTTCAGTCCCTCTACCTTAAGGCAGTGTGGTAGAGGGACTGTCCATGGAAACATCAGGGTTTATTTAGCTAGGCTCCTTCTATTCAATGGAAGACAGCTTGAGGTACAACCTCAAAATAAAATAATACAGTCTTGGGTGTTTCATGGCTCCAGGCTAGGCAAGAATCCTCAAAGACCTAATTGCCTTTGTTGCCAGGACAGTCCCTATACATGTAGTATTAACCTGAGATCTTTCTCATCACTTGGGACCTTTCCAATTCAAACAATACTCCCTTCACAAAGCTACATTTTCTTGATTGCTAAATAGTAGCACTTTGTAGTTATATTTTGGCAACAAAAGCAAAAACTGTGAATGATGCATTGTTTCTAAAAGTGAGGTTTATAACCTATACATTTATAAAGCAGGGAAAACCAAAAAAAAAAGGGCTTTACACTTTGCTAGATTTGGGAACAGTAAAGGAAAGCTAATAACTTGAAAAGCTGTTTGACTCTCTTGGTAACAAGAGTGAGAGAAGAAGCTTTGCTTATTAAAAAAACATTCCTACAAAATCAGGGGGAGAATTAACTAGAAGAAGAAATTAAGAAAGAAGAATTCACATCCAAGTAGTCACAACAAGAGAAGTGCCAAGATATTAGTCATGCCTCTGGTGCACCAGATCACTGATTTAGTCAGCTGGCCACATACGAAAGCACTGCTTGACACGGTCAAAGTCCAGAAACTGTGCATGTCTAACACAGTGCCAGTGGTTGCCTGTTTGACGCAAACATGCAAATGACACTCCTGTCCTTTCCACAGCACCAGATTCCACATTTTACAAAAAGCAACGTTTCTCAATTCTCTCATTCGTAAATGGGAATTATGCTGGCCAATGCCTGGTCTATACAGACGATGACTCAAAATGCTGATACTTAGCTGAAATTTCAGGATTATTTCCTAGACTGACCTTATGACATTTGTTGTGTAATATTAGCTACTGAAAAGCTGCAAGGAAATCAACTCACCAGCTCTCCCTTGACTTCTGACCCAGACATTCAGCACAAAGAAACCCTTCTCTCTGTCCTCACATCCACACTGAACTGCGTGGGGTGGGGGGAGCAGTATGCCAATATCCCTCCCTCACCTTCATTCTTCTTCTGTAGGCCACAGAAAATTCAGAAGAGTGAAGGAAGAAGGTTTTTCTCCCTGCTGGAGATGTGACAGGCAGCTCCTACAAACACTTGGCACTTGTGAGAGAGCAACCACCTCACATTTTCTCTCTTATGGCTAAGTTTCTAAAGACACTTGCACTAAAGAGATACAGCTTGTACTTTCTTCAAAAGTATAGTGTGATAGGAAGAAAAAAGATCCCTTCCCTCAACTTCTCAGCACTTGAGGGAGAGGAAGCATCAATTACAACCAAAAATTATGGCTGGCTAATAAGCCAAGTCAAAATACACGGGTGGCCTTGTGAATAGCTGATCGATTTTATGTGGCCCACAGCAGACAGAACTTTTGAAAAAGCAGCACAGAGGAAATATGGAAGGCGGATGTAAGAAGACAGGAGCCAAAAACCAGAAAATCGATTGCTGACTAAGTTACAGTGCAGACAACCTTTCTGTGTGGAATTTCCCAATTATTCTACAGGAAGAAAGGCTTGAAAGAATATTGCAGTTTTCTAGCCCAGAATGCTAACCTGGATTTAGCCAGCCTCTGTACACTTTTCATAATATGACCATGGTGACCATGTATCTCCTGCCTTATCCTCAAAAATTAACATTTAGCAAAGGAAAAGGTCAAGATCAGATAAGGAGAGTTTCAGAATGCACTCTGTATTCATTTAGCGTGGGGAAGGATTCAACTGAGTTCAGTGGAATTTACTCCGGCATCAGATTAGGATCCATCCATTATGGATACTACACCACTGTTTCCCAAAATACTCATAGTTGCTAGACTGTGTTATCTGTGCATGTGATAAAGCATGTGCAAGAGACCTTGTTGTATAATTGTGGTGACTTCATTCAGTGTCTGCGACTTAAGTTCTATATCATCCTCACTGAAATCGTCACCTGCAGTCTGTTGCCTGCTGTCCTTTTCAGCTGCAGCACCCTGCATGTGGAGCGACTCTTTACCAGGCTCTTCACCTGAGGTTGCATCTGTTGAGTTTCCAGTGCCAAGTAAAATATATATTTACTGGCTCAGGCCTTTTGTTGAGTCATTATTAGTTGATGTGTTGTCTTTGACTTGGATGTTTTGCTTTGTGGTTTAATAATTAGTATTTCCCCTCCCTTCTGTAGTTTTTTAAAAATAATTTGGTACATATGGATTGGTTTCATTTGGTCTTATTTCTCTTCTATCCTGCTTTTAATTTTTTTAAATGTTGCTTACTCTGTTATGCAATACATATTTCAATTTGTTTATTATCGTTATTTGTCAGTTGTGGCCATGGGATTGGTTCGTTTATAATCTTTTTTATTGGCTTAATCATGGTTTCAGCACACTGAAGGCCTCAGAGACAAGACATAGGGTAGATATTTATCAAAAAATCTGTCTCCTACACCAGTGAGGTTGATACTTTCTCATTAATAATACCTGTGGAAACTGGTTTAACTAGCCTGTTAAAGGAAACTTGTCTGAAAGGAATAGCACCAAAAATCCTGGGGTAACTAGTGTTAAAACAGCAGTACAAATAGTCTTGGAATACAAAATAAGTAGCTCAACATCCCAGATGATGGGGGGGAGGAGTTAGATGGTATACAAAGTAAAGCAGAGTTTTCTGTATTGTGTCTATGACTTCTATCCTACCAAAAAGATCCGCTGATGGAAGGATTTCTCTCAGCAGAGTGCAACTTTCTCACTTCCACATTCAAGCAGCAGCTCAAAATGTGCCCCAAAATGCTGCTGTTGGGGGACAGGGAGCAGCATAAAGGAAGAACTGCAGGTCTGTGCCTGGAAGGGAGAACCAGTAAAAACTGGTCCTCCTTCCATCCACAGAAATTATTTGTCTGATCCAACCCTGTATATTTTAAACAGATTTTCTCTTACATTTTTCATTGTCAAAGTCCTATTCTAAAACAAAACAACCGGTGGTCATTCGTCCAGAAATGTCTTACTTGACTTCTGGTTTTCAGCCACCAGGTGAAGAAAAACATCTTTTTCATCAGCATGATATAACATTATTTACACAGCCAGTCTTGGTAACTGACTTTGTTCCCAAAACTTGGTTAATACAATCCACGCAGCAATTAATCGCTTTGTTCTATCTAATTTTTATTTTTATTATAGTTTTATGTAGCTGTTTAACAACAAAAGGGAGGGAAAAACACAAATGTCATTCATGTAAGGAAGAGAAACCATTAGTAGAAGAATTAAAGAAATGGAAACAAAGCTATATACTGTTCTTACAGGTACTTTGTGACATCAGCAACAATGAGCTCCTTCCTGGTTCTCTGGTCACTTTTGCTATGAGGGGGTCTTTCAGTTTTGAGTC
Source organism: Gekko japonicus (assembly GCF_001447785.1). Lineage (NCBI taxonomy): Eukaryota > Metazoa > Chordata > Lepidosauria > Squamata > Gekkonidae > Gekko > Gekko japonicus. The sequence continues at coordinate 762,590 of NW_015172008.1, forward strand.
TATTGTTGTGATATTGACCTGCTGACATTTTATTTATTTACTTCCAATTTATACCCGGCCTTGCAGACAAGCGAGGAAAAAATATTTTCATAATAAATAAATAAATAAATACACGTTAACACAAAAGACTTCCAATCATTTAGTCATCTGGAGATGAAACTTAACGAAAAGGACTACTGTCTTAATGGAGGCCCTGAAACATTAGAATCCTTTCAATAAAAGTAATAGAGGAGTACCAGTTTTATTTGAAACACATCTGATTTGACTTGTTCTTCATGAATTTTACGCACATATACCAAAATCTTTTCAGAATGTCTGCAGCATGCTGGTGCCATAATGTGCTTGATACTTGGTTTTTATGGTACAGTCAGGGAGGGGCTGTGGCTCAGTGGTACAACATCTGCTTGGCATGAAGAAGGTCCCGGGTTCAATTCCTTTCATCTCCCATTGAAAGGACCAGACAGTAGGTGATGTGAAAGACCTCTGCCTGAGACCCTGAAGAACCACTGCCAGCATGAGTAGAAAATATTGACAGCTTCAGTATAGCAGCGTCATATGTGATCTGTAGGCATAATGTGTGATTTTAGCTTATATTTTGGTTCCATGCAAAAATCATGAGGATCCATGAAAACCCATGTATGTTAATGTATTTTTTTTTTTTTTTTGCACCATGCTAGTATTACAAAGCTCACAGTCCCCCCGTTTTGGTGCTGATGTCTGTGTTATGTAATTTGATAGTGAATTCTGGGAGACTCCATGTAGAAATCACAAGGATCCACACTATGGATACATGTTTTCACAATGTGAAGCACTACATCCATGTTTTTATGGCACTGTCCACTGATAACCATACGATTTGCAATATGATGGTACTTCTGCTGCTGTTGTTAAATGCTGTTAGTCTTCAAGATGCTCCTAGACTTTTGCTTTATTCATTGTAGAAAACCATACCAATACCTGAGGATCCAAACTTTTACCCAATTCCATCCCAACAAAAGCTCACAAAACTAAGTGAGTAAGGTATTGCACTATACTAATTGCTTACCGCAGCCTCCAGTGTAGGGCAGAAGAAAGTATTGTCTCAACATGCCCCCACAACCAACCGTACTAGGACCTTTTTCAGGCTCCTTTCAAAAGATCCCTACTACGGTATCTCAGGCAAAGTGTTCATTTACACGCCCGAGTTTAGTCAGGAGAGTACAAATGTGGCAAGATGGGAGAGGGTCTGGTCCCTGACAACGAACCGCGGCCTTGGCAACAGGCCTCTTCCCTTGTGGGGCACCTGGGCCGGTTCCCCGCATCCCAATCGGCCCCGCATCCCAGCTCGCCCCACTTACTCAGCCCGGCCCGCCTCATCCTTGCGGTCCGTGCGCTGCCCCCTCTGTGCGCGGGAGGGGGGGGGGTCTGACGAAACCTCTTCAAGCGACACTCGGCCAGAGAAGGGGATTCCCCTCTAAGAACTCTGCCGGCACCTATCACCCCACAAACGCCACGACATCACTCAGCCTGCACAGTGCCTTCTGGGAGACGTAGTTCTGGTTTCGATTTCTCAAGGCCTTCTGGGTAGCGTAGTTCCTAACGGAAACTGCGGTCTTCTGGATAATGTAGTTTCGGGAGCTCGAAATTCCAACACGGAATGCTTATTTGTGGGGTGTTAGTGCACCCGCGATTCGCTGTTTAAAAACCAATAAGTAAAAGCGTGTTTTTTAAAAAAATTAAAAGTTTCCTCCTTTCGACGCATCTGAACAGCGAGCCCCCCCCCCCCCCCCTCAAGAGTGTAAAAACCGCAATCCAAGATTGTCCCGAGTAGAAGAAGCAGAGTGCGGTTGGGAAATGATTCGTGGAGCGAAGCCTCTTCTGCATTTCACCGTGATCGATACCGTTTATTATGTTTTCTGTCTTCAGTTTAATGTCTTGCACGGGATTTATTTCTTGGTGATTTCCTACATACTTTTAAACGACTTCCTTTGTGACATCCTCTCTGGCTTTGTTTGTTTACTTACGATTAATTGGCAACCCCACGACTGCGGGAAACAGTGGCATCCATCTCCCCATACAAGGGGGTATTGCTTGAATGGCCCCTGAACGTTCAGCTCTTTTAGCCGGGGCACCAATATGTTGCTGAGACCAATTTAAAAAACTCCGAAAGTGGGCTGCCTTCCAAAGACTCCCAGCTCTTCGACACCGTTGTCCGTTGTTGTTTTTATAGTCTGGTTGTGGGGCACCAATATGTAGCAAGACAAGTCTATGCTGGGAGAAAAGTAGTTTATAAAGATACGCTAGGGGAAAAGTAATTGTCCTTCAAGCTGCTGTGAATGGTTCAAAACATAAAACACTTTAAAGACTAAAAACTCCAGCAATGCATTTGAAATGTAAATAAGGCCTTCCTAACGGTACTAATGTGAAGTCTGAACAGTGGCTGGGGGCCACATGCCAGAAGATAAGTGCTGCTACCCTTGCTAGAATGGAACGCCTGGAAGGTATGTCTGTGGAACTGTTTGTTCCCAGTAAGCACAGAGAGGCCTTCACATCTTTTCCTATTTTTGCCTGTTGATGAGAAGGGAGATTTAGATATTATAGCATTAATACACATACACCCTAGCCTTGCCTGCCTTGCAGGACTGTTGTACAGATTACTGAGATACTGAAAGTGATGTCCTTTGTCCACTCGTAAGAAATCAATACTCTCACTTATTTAGGAGTGTTAGATCGCGCTAACAAAGGACTCTTAGAGTGATTCAGCAAGTGATTCAGCTTTATTGGAAGTAACGAACAAGCACTCAACTCAGTAAGAAACCAGAACAGAAAACAGTGGGAGCTTATGCTCCTTTTAAACATAACCGGGCTAATGTAGCCACGCCTATTTACAATTAACAACCAATGAGATTGCTTAGTTAAGGACCAATGGGAGTCTTTCCCTCCTAGGGAATGGTATCGTTCTGATTGGTCGCTGTTACGAAGCGACCAATAGGAAGTTTGCTCAGAGGAGCCCTGGTCTGGCTCGAAGCTTAACATAGGAGTCCTATGAGGTGATTCATGTAATCATTTCAATACATTACAAGGAGTAAACCCACAGAACAGTCTTGACAACCCGAGTGGCTGATAAGGTAAAACATATTTTATTAAGTAAAAATAAGCTCAATGGGACTCAATAATGAGTAAACACATATAGTATCATCATGCAAACTCCTATAAAAAATATGCCTGATCTCTCCTGCAACATAATCCAGGTCTCTCCTGCAACATAATCAAAGGCAATGTTGGTGCAAGTGGTGCCGTAACACTTCAGATCACTGTGTTATTAAACTCATAGTGAGCTTGAAATGCACCAAAATTAATTTGCAAAGCTAACTGATCTCCCACAACTTTCCTCCATGAGAAAGTTTTATGAACATTGAGGTTTATCATCTTATATTAAGAATGTGACTCATTCCACATGTAACAGGATTATAGATTTATTTCCCTTAGTGATAACCTTGAAAGAAAAATGCTGCATTTGGAAGATGTGAATCACACGGGGACAAGTAGTTTCTTCTTTTTATAATTTTGCACAAACTCTTACAAAACTGTTCTTATCAGTTTCTGTGTTATTCATGGAACAACTCTGTTTATTACCATTACAACAGAAGGATACAGGATATCACAATATGGTAGAAGTAAGCATACGGTAGGACATATATTTTTTTAAAAACCAACGTGTGCTTAATATAACACATGCATACATCTAGCTATCCCTAGTGGAACTGACAGTCATGAGCCCAGCTTTTTCACATTCAGGCAAAAAACATGCATTTCTCATTTGCTTCCATATTTTTTTCCCATTTGGGTTCCATTTAGCCATTTTGAGAGTCAAGCTCCCTTTGTCAGATACAAGTCGGAGGAAGCATTGATCCTCAAGAGGTTATATCCCCAAAAACTTGGTCTCCGAGGTGCTACTGGACTATCTAGCTGTTCTACTGCAGACCAACAGAGCTACCTTCTGAAATTATCTTTTGAGGGTGTGTCACGGCTCAGTGGGGTGTCACGTGATGCTGCCACCACTCTGGTTCCAGGCTTCCTTGAGAAGGCCCAAAGCACCCTCCCAAGACCTTCTGACCTCCCTTTTGACCAAATAATAGGCGTGAGGACCAGGCAGAGTGAACAATGAAAATACTTTATTTTATAGGAGGTCACACAACAAAGTGCAGAATATAACAGTAAGTGGGTGAAAAGAAATTAAATGCCCTAACGTGTCTAAATATATACTGTCCCTAGCTCACTATTCCAAGTGGCACTAGACTACTCACCCTTCCCTCATGATGAGGGTCTCTTCCCCACCGCAGCCTCTCCTGGCCCTGTTCCCTGGGGAAAAGAACAGCTTTTCCTGCTGCACCAGATCTTTTATTCCAAGCCCTTCTCTTTTCCTATTGGTCAATTTTGGCTCCAAAACCTCTCAGGGGCTTCTGGGAGTTGTAGGCCCAGTCTCACCTACTGCTAGCCAGGCTTCCTGGGCCTAGTAGGCCTCTGGTGGCACAGCCCAGATCATGACAGGGTGAATTCCTTAAATTAACTACATGGTTTATGAAGAAAGACTTTTGTCTGCGTGTCCTAAGTCTACTGCCCATCAATGTAATTGGATGCCCTTCAAATTCTACTTCTATAGAATATTATTATACTTTTTATTTATACAATGGTGGTATAACTTCTAAGCAGAGTGGCTTGTGCATTATAGTGGTACCTGAAAATATGTTGTTGTTGTTCAGTCGCACAGTCGAGTCCGACTCTTCGCGACCCCATGGACCAGATCACGCCAGGCCTTCCTGTCTTCCGCCATCCTCTGAAGTTTGCTCAATTTCATGTTCATTGCATCTATGACACTGTCTAACCATCTCATCCTTTGCCGTCCCCGTCTTCTTTGACCTTCAATCTTTCCCAGCATCAGGGTCTTCGCCAGTGAGTGCTCCCTTCTCATTTGGTGGCCAAAGTATTTGAGCTTCAGTTTCATTATCTGGCCTTCCAGGGAACAGTCAGGGTTGATTTCTTTTAGGATTGACTCGTTTGCTCTTCTTGCAGTCCAAGGGACTCTCAAGAGTCTTCTCCAGCACCATAGTTCAAAAGAATCTATTCTTCGGCGCTTGGCCTTCCTTATAGTCCAACTCTCGCAGCCATACATGACTACTGGGAATACCATTGCTTTGACCATGTGGACTTTTGTTGGCAGGGTGATGTCTCTACTTTTTATCATGCTGTTTAGGTTCACCATCGCTTTCCTCCCAAGGAGCAGGCGTCTTTTAATTTCATGGCTGAAAATATGAGGCAACGGTATAATAATCTACATTTTTGTAGCCTAATCCGCAACTCAGTTAAATTGAAATATTTGGATTTAAACATATATTTTAAAATATTTCCTTCCCCTGCAGCTAAGATATCTTTGACAAAGATATCACATGCCTATGAAGTAAATTTTATCACCCATGAAAGCCCCAGAATACCGTGGCCTCTAAAGAAGCAAACATGCCATTCTGCTTTTTCAAACTGCTATATATAATGTTCTCTTAACAACAACACCCCTTCAGTCTGTTTCTCCCTAGTATATTACAGATGTTGGCTGGCATCATTAGTGAATTACCAAGCTGTTGTTACAGGCAATTATGTGGAAGAATCTAAATTTTCACCCGGTTTGCTTTTTTTGTGAGACATTTCTTTCTAAACCCCCTCCCCCACTTGCCTGTAAATGGGTAATGCATCAGTGTAATTATATAATGGCTGACTGAGATTTTTTATCAGCACAGTCTACAACTTCAGCCACATAAAAGCCAGAGCACATCCCTTTCAAACAAGCTCTTTCTCTTTTCAGCAGGGAATAATGAACGTTTTCTTTTCTCCTAATTTAACATTGTATAGCTGTTACTAATAGAACCTGGTAATTGCAAACACATAAATCACTTGGTTGGTTCAATGGAATAAATTAATCAGCTTTAAAATGCTGGCTTCTGTGCTTTCTACTCAGGCATGATGTCCATTGACTTTGCGGCATTCGATAGCCATTCAAATGACATTGGCTGCAGTCCTAAAGTTATTTGCATTGAAAGAGCCTTGCTTCCTTGGATGGAAATTCTCTGCTGTGGATAGAACAGACCTGCCTATAACCTCCAAGAGGAATTCTGGGGCTTCTTGCTAATAAAAACTCTATCAAATGGTGAAAATGTTTATGGAAACCACCTCTACTGCTTCATTTACCTTGATAAGAATGCTCAGCCTCCCCCCAAACCTCTCAGCTTTTCATTAGGTCCCCTGTAACATCTTTTGCACCATCCACAGGAGCCTCTTGTTCCCTTATTTCTTGCTTTCTTCTGGATTTGTGTGAAGCAGATGTTTCACGTGTGCTTTGACTACTAGAACTATCTAATCTTTTCTTCAAGGAGCTCATTATTGGGATATTTGGTTAACATAGTAGAGTTTGTCCAGTCATAGAGGCATCATACTGAGTACAGTAACTAAATCTCCCAAGATATATATTGCAAAAAAAGGTGAACTTAGATTTATCCAAGTAGATCCAGGCCCAGGTCACATGGAGCATTTGCCCCGCTGAAGGCACGGTACTCCGGCGGATTTTCCGGGCGCAATCTCACCAGAACATCTGGGAGGCGTAGCACTCCCGTGGCCAACCCGCAGCAAGCCGCCAAAGCTGTATAGTTAAAAGCTACCAGGATCGACCTACCAGCAAATGGTTTGCCACGGCTGCCTTTGAACTCCTGTGGTGTGATCGCACCCGGTGGAAGCCCCGGTGTGCCGCCGTCAAGTCTGATCGCATCAGATTGTGACGGCGCAAAGAACCACGCCTCCCCCCTGCATTTTCTGGCCTGTGTGACCAGGGCCCCAGTTCACATTCTGGTTGCAGTCAAAAGGAGAGAAAGAAGCCTGATGTAAACAGTACTTTCCCTGTCACAAATGGCCAGCTTGTCTGGCATCAGGTGTGTGGGAGTATGAGAGCACTGTGTCTACAGGAGAAACTTGCAGAGATGCATCTCCATGGAAGGCCATGTGAAGTGAGAGGACAAAGCCAGAGGAGGGGTTAGAGGGCAGCTCCCAGGTTAAGACAAAGAGAGGCATCCCATTCAAGGAGATAACACATGTACACACTTAGAGCGACAGGACCCCCCAATGTCCAGGCATGGTGAGTCGCTCACTGCAACTCACATCAGTGTGCACGGTCTTCCCCTTCCTTCCTGGGTCCGCCAGACCTAGTCCATTGTTCCTATCAATGCACTACACTAGTCACATTCTTTCTAGACAGGTATCAGGTGAGCTTTTGAGCTTGATTCTTTAGCACCCCACAGCAAAGCATAACTTTATGCTATTTTTTTACAACATTTGTACCCTGCTGTTTTGCCCCATAAGGGCCACCAAAGCAGTTAACAGTTAAAGTAAGAATTATAAAAACATCATAAAAACAATTCAAATCAGAATTAAAATACACATATAAAAGCACAGGAAAACAGTAATTAAAACATAGGGCAAGAAAGAGGGATCGTTGAGGGAACATTAGACAAAACCCATGAGTGGAAGATAGTGACAAGGGGATGAATATCTTTGCTGAGAGGATTCCATAGTTTTGGTTCCATGACCAAGAAGGCCCTCTCATGGGCCTAATCAAAGAAGGTGAGGGCACCTGAAGCAGAACCTCAAAAAATGACTGTAGTCGTTGGGTAGGTTTTTTGTATGGCAGTAGGCAGTCCTTCAGGTATGCTGGTCCCAAACTTAACACCAGTACCTTCAATTGGACATCAGTGTAGATGGCCCAATATCAGAGTGAAAAGTGGTCCTTATGACCCATACACCCCAGCAGATGTGAGTAGCCTAGATGGTGAGAAGCAGTCCGTTGCTGGCAACCTTTGATTTAGCAGTACAGAATACGCCACACCCACTTGCCACCTAGACGTTTCTGATCGTGCCCATGGATATAGGGGACAGGAGTTTGCAAATAGATATAGGAAGGAACCAAGGGAGTGGCCTACTGGCTGCTATTGTTACTGAGATACAGGGTCCTCCCAGGCTTTGTGTGCTTTTCCATTTTGTAGTTCCTACAAAGTCCTGACTTGGATGGCCCAGACTAGCTGATCTCCTCAGATCTGGGAAGCTAAGCAGGGTTGGCCCTGACTAATACTTGGATGGGAGACCACCAAGGGAGTTCAGTGTGGCAATGCAAAGGCAATCAATGGCAACTCGCCTCTGAACATCTCCTATCTTGGAATCCCCATGAGGGGTTGCCATGTCAGCTGTGACTTGACAGCAAAAAAAAGAAAAAAAAGTCCTAGGAGAAAGATAGACTTTTTTTCCATTGCCTTTTGCCTTCTTTCCCTTAAAACATCTCAGTGATATTTGTCCCACCCAGGTCAGCAAAGCAGCTTAGGAAAATGAAGTTGACCAATGTACATATAGAGAAAAACGTGAGAATGTTTGTCTATGAGCATGCCATAGAATCTACAAGAATGCCATAAATTTCAGTGAGATTGTGTGGAACGCTTTCCAAAAGTGTTACACAGCAGCCATAGTGGTGGGCAAAACTCCAATATTTTGTAAGGATCATTTGTTTGCATTATTAGGGACTGGACTGCACTTTGTAGCACCAGCTATGTATATAAAAACATTTTTAAAATGCTACATCCACAATGAAAGTTGTGATGGATAGTCTGCTTCAGGAAATAAATCTACGTCTAATAGCTGGTGATAAAGAAAAAGCTCTTATTTCTGTACAGAATTATCCCCAAAGCTTGAGGAAAATGATGTTTTGTGGCCCAAAGAAAGAAAGCAATTCTCATGCAGAGGGGAGGCAATGATCAGGTTCTCTGCCAGCTATTTGAAAAACAACTGGCTGCCTTTTCAATGTGAATTCACCATGTAAAATAAATATGAAGAAAGAAACATTAACTATTTTGTTAGGTGCGATATAATCACAAAAATACCTTGTCAGCATGTTGGTACCTGACAGCCTTCCGTCATGTTCCCATTGGATCAAGCGCTATGTGAAGACCAAATATGCTTGCAGGCAAAGATATTCATCACAGCATGTCATAAATCACTTGGTATGTTATCCTTTCAGTCTTTCTGCCTGCCACAACACGGACAAAAATGTAAGCAGGAAAACTAAAACCCAGCAAACTGTAGAAGAAGCATCAGCAGCCCTCCCCTGCTCTGCCTACCCTCTTTTCCTTTCCTTGGCCCTTTCTGCACCCGGATTTTGCCTCGGTTTCTGAGCACATCCTATTCTTCCATTCTGCATTCCCTCCCGCATTCCCTTCCACTTTGTTTTGGGGCTTTCTGTTGTTTCTGCATTTGTTTTACAGGAATCTGCATTCAGATTGCTTCCAGCACACTGTTGCCCTGCAGCGACCAAAACTCCTTTTGCTACAATTCTTTGTTCTCATCCACTTTCAAATTGCTAATCCTTTCTAAAGTAGAATTGTTTCTGCAGGCATTTAAGTGCTGCCTATTGCCCCTCCCCCATTTCCACCTCTCTCTCTTTAGGTTGACACTCCCTCCCCATTCTTTTTTCTTTCCCTCCTTCTCCAAAGACAGAAGAGGACAAGTCCTCCGGCTCAGGCAAACTTTAAAAAGCCAGAGAGAACATAAGAAGGAATCAGTAAATATAAAGGACTAGGGGATTCCCTGCTCCCAAATGTGTCAGTCTTGCATGTGTGGGTCTGGATTTCCCCCCTCCCTTCCCTTCTTTTTGCAGAATCAGGGAGGGAGTGAGGGAGGGAGGGAAGGGATTGGCAGCCAGTTAGCTCAAAAAAAATGTGGGTTTTCCTTGTATATGCAGAATGCATACAGAATATACAAATAAATAAACAAAAGGGGGAAAACCAGTGCAGAGGGAATGCAAAGTCTCTGGAGCAAGCTGTCAGTACAGAAAGGGCCCTTGTGGGCCTTTTAGCTTTCCCTAGGCAGTTTAGGTGGTATAAATATACAGGGGCTTGCTTGAAGGACAGGGTTCCTACTAGAAGATAATTGGCAATGATTTACTTAAATATTTGTGTCCCCACTTTTCTCCTCAAAGTAGCTGATGTTACAACAGAAAAGAATAAAAAAGGGAGCTTCCAGTGGGTGGATCAGCGATGGCGGTCGCTCTCCTCGATGTCTGAGGAGGCGACTAGCACACCTTCAGCCCACAGAGCCCTTGTGAAGGGTTCCAGGCCAGGGGGCTCTTGAGGGTTAGCCTCTTTGACGGCTTGATGCCGGAGAATAGAGGCTAAGGTACAAGCCAATCTAACCGAGACAAGCGCAGGAGATTGAGCAGAATAGCGTATGAAGAGAGTGGGGTCAAGATATGACCAACAATGAACGTGAGTTTGAATTAAATGGACTTTTTCTTTAAAACGGATCCCCCCCGTGGGAAAAACGGAGCACAAGGAGGGACGCCTCCTAAGCACTTGAGCAGATCAACGAAGCGAAGGGGGGGAGAGGGGAAAGAAAGAGTGATTTGTTTTGAGAGACTTACTTGAGCACCGATACTGAACCGATGAGTCTTTCGAGCTCTGGCAAAGCGGTTTTAAACTGTAAACAAAGTGGGAACATGGTGGCTTCTCGAGGGAAGCTGAAACCAAAAGGCAGTCAGAGTCCAAGACCGGAAGAGGGAGCAGACGTCATGAAGATGTTGGCGGATATGCTGAAGCCGGTACTGGAGCAACTCAGTGGTATTAACCAGCAACTGGCCACGCTAAACCAAAACTTTGCTCTGCAGCAGTGCCAGCTGGCAGAGACGGAGAAGAAGGTGGAGCATGCAACTGAAAAAATCACAGAGATGGACACTGCAAACAAGAAGATGAAGAAAAGAGTGACAGATGTGGAAGTTAAACAAAAACTGCAGGAGAATCGTTTGTTACAGCTGCAAATGGATAAAGCCAACATGATTATCAGATTTCAGGGAGTGCCTGAAAATGAAAAAGAAGATTTGAAGAAGACTCTGGGTGAGATCATCGCCCCAGTAACAGGCACACCAGCGGATGAAATAGTCAAAGATATGGAGACTGTCTATCGGGCATACTCCAATTACATTAAAAAAACCCAGCCTGCCCGGGGAGATTGTGGTCAAGTTTGCAAGAAGACAAACCAGAGATGCAATATTAAAGGCAACTTCGACAAATCCACTGAAATGTGGGAATTTAACTGTTAAGACTTTAAAAGATATCCCATTTGAAATTCGTCAAGAGAGGAAGAGCTACAAGGAATTAATCTAATTTCTTCAGACAAATGGAATACAGTACAGGTGGGCGAATCCTGAAGGTGTCATCTTTAAAATCAATGATAAAAGAAAGAAGATTGACTCCATCTTTAAAGCGAAGGAATTTCTGAGACGGCAGCTGGGGTCAGGGGAAGAACTTAAAGAAGAAGAAACAAAGTCAAGTGACTCTGCCACCTCTGGAACGGATGAGGACTCTGTGAGTAAAGCAGGAGCAGGAGCAAGTAAAACTGTGTATGATTTTAGAGAGAGAAAGCAGAAGTAAGGGCAGAAGGACTCTTGAAATGGCCCTTTGAAGTAAAGAAGATGCTCAAGAAGTGTTCTCAAAATAACTAACTTACTAATATTGAAGCAGTAGTTTTTTTTAAAAAAAGAACTCACGAATATATTGTTATACTAACACGTATTAACTTACCTATAGATTAACATGGATATGATCTCCTACTCTTGGGTTTTTAGTTAGTGTGGGTATCTTTATCCCTAGTTGTATCCCCTCCCTTTATTTTCTGTTGTAGTTATATAGTCTTATGAAAAAATAATAAAATTACCCTCTCGGGGGTTAAAAAAAAAGAATACAAAAGAAAGGAGCTAACAAAGCAACAGACTATGTCTTGGGCTGGTCTTGGATTCAGTGGCTGGCTCATACAAAGGCACAGACCGAGAGCCAGGGCTAACAGCGAAAAGGCCAGGAGCTTGAGCCTCACACCATACCCAAGCTTTATAGTAGCTGTGACAGGAAGAGAAAAGCAAAGAAGTTACAGCTGGCAAAGATGTTCCTTCCAATCTTTCCCTCCCTGCTCTTCATCCTTCAATCACACACTGAGGCTGTAATTGTTAAACACTTTCTTGGGAGTAAGACATATTGGATAAGTTTACAGCCAGCCAGGCGTTAAGAGAAAACTGGTACAAAATGTTTTTTTAGATGGTATATCACCCCAAAGAATATTGAGAAAGTGGACAAAAACTACCAAGGAAAATGCTAGAAATGTCAAGATGCAGATTGAACCTTTTGCCATGTGTAGTAGACTTGTAAAAAGCTGCAAAATTATTTTATCAGATCCAATCAGATGGGCTTGCAGTTCCGGAAAGCAGTGACCTTTCCCAGGTGAGATCTACAAATGGAGATTCCAGGAACATTCTCATATGTGAGAAAAGCTGCCAGTTCTAATTTTTCCATTGAGATTTTCTGGGTTTTTTTTTTAATATTAAGAATACATCAGCCTCTTGTCATCTTTCTTCTCCATCTGGTGGAATCTTTTCTGTGCTTCCAAATAACATTCTGACACATCTTAGTTGCTTGAATGTGGGTTTTTATATCAGTAGTCATTCATTCAGTGGGGTTCAGCCAGCAGGAATCTTTACTACTGTGTAATGGGCTTTGGGGTCAGCATATTTATATTCAAAATCTGTAAGAAGCCACATTCTGATTGCTACCTAGTTTATACATAATGCTAGCCATGTTGTCCTTGTGTAACCTTAAAGTGACATTCAGATTGTCAGCTTTGACAGATTAATAATCAGGTGAGTGGGTGATATGAATTCAGCACAAGCCCCGGAGCTTGAGTTTTAATGAGTGCAGAGCCGAAAGAGGAGGAGGACTTGAATAACAGTGACTGGCTTATATAAAAGCCAGAGGCTGTGTTCAAAAGTGGTTAATAATATGAGGGAAATGGGCATGTGTAATGATGATGCAAGGAACACACCATCCCAAATTCTTCCTGAAGGAGGTAATTAAATCTTGACGTGCTAGTTTGACGTCTGCTTGTATTGACCTTCATTTTGATGGCTGAATCTCTTCCTTTTGAAAATACCAGATGTATTTTCACTATAAATAAAGTGTTAACCACATATGTTCCTGTGTTAGGGGTCTCATTACTATTTTTTTTAAAGGAATCTAAAAAAGTAAGTATGAGCGAAACAAACATGTGCATCATATAAGTGTGCTCACCAGAGAGCTAAGACTGACTGCAGTTCCCTGCCAAGGGAACTTTTGGAAGCTCCGTGTTTCTTTTTCTTTCAATAGCAGGTTCATGGGCCCAATAGGGTCTATGCTGCAAGGGGGAAGGGGGTTTAAGGCTTCTGCCCCATACCAGTTTCCTGGTCAGAAACAGCCTCACAGATCTACAGTTTGACCCAAACAGATACTAATAACTATTTTTACCTCAGTACGACAAATAGCACTTTTATGGGGCCATTTCAAGTTAAGAAAATGTCACAGGGAGAAGGCTTAAACAGGCTCATCTCTCACATCATGGTCCTGATCCAAACTGAATCCTTCATCCTGTTCAATTATTAATGAAAAAAATCACTTGCAGTTAGGGCTGCCATGTGGGGGCGGGAGACGGGTAAACCCCCCGCTTTGGAGGCCCGATTTCCGCCGCTGCGGAATCGGGCCCCAGGGGGAACTCCAGCTCCCGAAGTGCAGCGACCATGTCACTCACGTTTGGGGCGTAGCCCTGATCGTCGGAGGGAAAACCCCTCTGATGATTGGGGCCACGCCCCCAACGTGAGTGACGTAGCGCGTCACTTCCTGTGATGTGCTGGAGGCGCGCACGCGGAAAGCGCACGCGCATCGCCGCAGAGCTCCCAGAGCCCGGCAAGGCTCCCCCGCCACCAAGGTGAGTAGACTTGGCAACCCTACTTGGAGTTCCATTTGCTGAACTCCCCTCAATCACAGAGTCAGATCAGCTGCATAGAATGCTGGTGCCATGACTGTACTGGTGCCATGACTGTACTGCCTCCATTTTGTGATCTCAGTGCCCCTGACCTTGCAACTTGGAAAAGTCTTGACTGAAGTTGGAGGCAGCAGGAAAAGAGGAAGGCCAACCATGACGCATCCATAGCCCTTAGTTTGTAAGATTCGAGAAAGGCTGTTAATGACAGCACATTTTGGAGGTTGTTAATTCATAGAGTCCCTGTAAGCTGATGGAACTTAACATACCATCACCTCTCAGTGAGAAGGGTGTATTATAAATAAAGAAAATGAATAACAAAGAAGTGGTTTGTCAGTGTCAGATGTTTATGACTTTGGTTTTGACTTGATCAACAGGCTATGTTCCCAGTTTTAGCCCTTCTCCCTCCGACGGTCATCCTTCCAGTTTGGTTGCCATTTGGTGCCAATTCTTTTCTATGAGGGGGGGGGGAAAGTGACACAATATTCTTAGGTTCAGATGGGTAGCTGTGTTGGTCTGTAGCAGTTTGAGTCCAGTGGCACCTTTAAGACCAACAAAGTTTTATTCAAGGTATGAGCTTTTGTGTGCACGCTTTCTGAGGAAATGTGCATGCACATGAAAGCCCATTCCTTGAATAAAACTTTGTTGGTCTTAAAGGTGCCACTGGACTTAAACTTTGTTCTACAATATTCTTAGGAATTTGTTTAGTAATAACTGGTAATAACTGGCAAAGCCCCCTCAACCTTAGTTAACATCTGGTTTCTCAAAACTTTCCCCAGTGTATTTTGTAATATAATTAGGCTGTTTACAGAAAATTCCCTTCCTTGGAATGGAAAAAATAGCAACAGTATTCACTGAGCAGAAGTCTGAGTCAATGTGCCTGTCACCTGTAAACCCCACAGAGACTTCATCAAATCCTGATTCTTTTTTAAAATTATTTTTAAGGGGATACAGAAAGAAAAAAGGGAATACGGAAAAACACATAGGAAATATAATTACCAAAGATATCAGTTTTACAGATGTTGAGGGTATTACTTGATCAGAATACATATGTAAATAAAAGAATCCTGATTCTTGACAGTCTAAATGTCTGACTAAAAACTAGCAGGATCTGAGGGTATTAGCACCCAAAAGTACCTTAATATGAAATCCTTGCAGTAGGTATCATTTCTGTTTTGGCACTGAAGTGCTGTACCAGCCATGGGGTTCTCCCCTCACATTGAGATAACTCTGAGGCAAATGTGATTTTTTATCACATTAACATTATTTCAAGGTGAAAATTGGATATAAACCCAAATGGGTGAGGGTAAATGTGACAAGTGAGAGAAACTTGTTAAACAAGGAGGGAAAACCAAAGAATGAAGATGGTCAGTTTCCATATAGAGAGTGGGAATGGTGTAATGGCAGGAGTCTCTGAAAACATTGTTGGCTATACAGCTTGCTGACATCAATGAAATTATGAATGTGCTTGCAGGTTTTCGGAATGGTTACTTATTTTAGCTAGTATTTCCCATTATCTTAATGACTCACAGTGGTATCACAATAGTGTTACACATTTCAATTTAAACCAATGGGTTTAGGATAGTGTAATCATGTGCTTAGAATATCACTGTAACTGTGCAGTCCTGTCAAGAGTCACTCCATTATAAGCCGACTGAAATCAATATGTTGCTGTTCAGCTGAAATCCCACTTGAACGTCTTACAAAGATATAGAAGCTACATGACACGGGGGTGGGAGAGGAACACAGCTGAATATCCCCTACTCAGTCCATTGCACCCCTCACCCACTTCTGTGATGTTCATCTGCAAATGATTACATCGCTTCTAGGAAGTTGATGCCTGCACATAGACAGTCCATGACTTACAGGAGGCTGTTTTCAAAGGTGACGGCTACGAGAAGGTTTTGCCACTGCAGGCAGTGCTTTGTTGCTAAAGGGTAGGACTCTGATACTCAGGAGATTCAGACTCTCAGAGTGTGGCCTATGTCTAACTTTCTAGTTTCCTTTTTCATTGTTCTCCTTGAGAATATGCTTTGGAAAGTATACTTTTAATTTCAGAATCTTGTAACTACATGCCAACCTAGCACTTCGAAAGCAAGAAATTGCAAGAAGATAAATAGGCACTGCTTTGGTGGGAAGGTAGTAGCGTTCTGTGTGCCTTGGCATCTAGTCGTGCCGGCCACATGACCATGGAAACGTCTCTGGACAGCGCTGGCTCTTTGGCTTGGAAACGGAGATGAGCACCGCATCCCTAGAGTCGGATTCGACTGGCTTTCGAACAAGGGAAACCTTTACTTAACTACATGCTAACTTGTGCCTCATCTTTTCATGCCACCTTAGCACCAAGAAAGGATAACTGCTTTTCAGCTCATATTTGCTAGTTAGTAAAGCTATTTTTTTAATCTATTGCATAATGTTCCCATGAATACACTCTCTGTGCTTTATTTATCTCTTTGTCTGAATTAATACTTTTTAAACTGATGAACAGATAATGTGAAGAATATATAAAAACAGGTGTCTCCATATGCCTTGAAAAGTAGATGAAACCCCATTTATATAAGATTGCATTGGTGATCTTATATGGTGGGGAAATACTGCTATTTTGACATTCTTGTGACTGAGCTGGGAACTATTTGAATATAGACATGATAATAGGTTGGTTCATATCCTCTGGAAAAAATAAGTCCAAGGAAAAGACAGTTATACATCTTGAAGTATGTCGGGCTGAGACTAGAAATTACTTTTTATAACACCTTTCAACGTTTTCTTTGTTCTGTTATGGATTTCTGCAGCTGTCTTGTCTCTATAATGGGAGCCAACCCTGGCTTAAAAGCACTTTCTTTTATGCATTCTGCAGACCACTGCCTCAATTCTGATACAGATCATACTTCTACAGTAATTGGCTGGTCTTCTCTTTGCTTCTTAAGAGCCCTAGGATGTTAAAATTTAGTCAAACGTTTGTATCCAGCTTTTCCTCCTTGTAAGAACCAAGGTAGCTTATAGGATAGGACAGACCACTAGGACAACAAAGAAATCCCTCACTCTATCTGCCAACTTCCACCTAATAGAAATACACATTACTAAACCACAAAAATTCTTTATTATATCAGAGTTACCTCTAAAAAGACATATCCTCCTTTTTTGGTGTCTATCCTCTTTAGGGCTCTTTTTAAAAAGCTGATGAAAATGTCCTTTTGGGGGGTTGGAAGGTTAGGAATAGGAATGGGCACAAGCCGGGAAAATGGAGGTTCATCCCGGTTCATTGTTTGAAAGTTCCAGTGAACCATGAACCAGGATTAACCTCCCCAGCTTCGCAAACCAGTTTGGTTCATGCGGTTCATGGATCTTCCCACCCTCCTTTCTGCTGGTGGCAGCTTCCCGAGGCCAGTAGAATGGAAGGGGGGGGGAGATATTTTGCAAAAGCCATTTAAAAGGAATGTTCCCTTTAAATGGTTTTTGCAAGCCATTTCAGCAATCCCTTTCACTCCCCCCCTATGCTTCCAAGTGGGGGGGGAGCAGAATGGATAATTGAAATTGCTTCCAACTGGGAAGGCATTTAAATTCTGTTAGGCTGAAATATATTCAAATCTGATGAACAAGACACTGTCCGTTCTTGAAGATATGAATTGAGATTAGTAGAGCTATTCATAGCCAGTACGATAACGAGGTTTATACAGATACAAATAGGATTGTTACGTGAGAAAAAACACTTTGACACCGAATTTTGACAAAGATTCTGAAACGAACTTGCAAAAACTCGAGATGTTCGTCAATTTCATCTAAAATGCACCTGTGGAATAAAGAAGAAAACAATTATAGTTTTTGTATAATTCTCCTTTGTTCTATGAATGTGTGAACTTCTTACAGCAATCACTTTTGGCTTTGTAGTTCGTCATTCTTACTTTGCTGTACCCTTGTATGACCTGTGAAATATATTCAAGCCATTTCAGCAATCCCTTTTGCTCCTCTCCTGCTTGGAGGCGGGGGGTAGCAAAATGGATAGCTGAAATGGCTTCCAACTGGGAATACATTTAAATGGCTTTGCAGTTCATTCACTAAGTTGCACCGCCTGTTAGGCTGAAATAGATGCAAGCCATTTCAGTGATCCCTTTTGCTCCCCTTTACTTGGAAGAAGGGGGGAGCAAAAGGGAGCACTGAAATGCTGAAATCACTTGAATTTAAATGCCTTCCCATTTGGAAGCCGTCTTAAATTTAAGTGCCTTCCCAGTTCACTTGCTGAGTCATGCTGCCACCTTTAAAGGGCTTTTGCAAGCCATGTCAGCATTTCAGTGATCGCTTTCACTACCCCCTGCTAGCTTCCAAGTGGTGCAGCTTGCAAAAACCTTTTAAAGGTATCCCTTTAAATGGTTTTTGCAAGCAGCTTGGAGAAGGCATTGAAAGAGACTGCAGTCTCTTTACATTCCTTCTCCAAGCTCTGCTGCCTGTGCCAGAACATGTCTGCCAGCACAAATCACCCAACCACCCTGGTTCATGGGGGGTCGTGAGGGCGGGATGGCACAAATCGAGGTTTACAAACCACGAACCGGGCCTGGTTCGTAATAAATTTAAGTTCATAATTAGGTTCGTGCCCATCCCTAGTTACAAATATTCCTAGTTAGTAGCAATTATCACAGCTTAAAATTGGTAAGCCTATAGTGATCACTTGCTTAAAGTACTCAGGAAATATGTCTCTCTCTTTTTTTTTTTGCTTTTCAAAATATGGTAAGCCTATATCTCCTTAGACAGCACCATATTATACAATGTTGGCAGAGTTTAGATACACAGTAAAGCAGAGCACAAGCTTTTAAAAGAAAAAATCAGTTTATTAAGAAGAGAACAAACTTTGTAAGAAAGAGGAGACAGAAAGAGAAATCTAACTGTTTAGCTAGGAGAGAGTCAGCAGCTAACAGTTCTTAGCAGGAGCAGGAAAAAACCCAATTGAGAGAAGAGAGAAGAGAAGAAATTGGATTTATACCCCGCCCTTCACTACCCAAAGGATTCTCAGAGTGGCATACAAACTCCTTTCCCTTCCCCTCCCCACAACAGACACCCTGTGAGGTAGGTGGGGCTGAGAGAGCTCTTGACAGAAAAGGCTCTTTTTCAAGAACAGCTCTTATCAGAGCTACAGGAAAGAGGAGACCTAAAGAGAAGTCTAGCTGTCTAACTAGCTAAGAGAGAGTCCAGTAATGAGATCTCAGCAGAAGCAGGAAAAACCCCAATAGAGCCAATCAGGAGACAGGAAGGAGCCTATTTGAAAATAGTAGGAAGTCCCTAATTTCACTATGCTAACTGGTTGCCCCCTCTGCTGCCTCCCCTCCCCCCCGCCGGATATTCTTGTCATCATCTTTATCTATGCACGATAGACTTTGCATATTCCAACATACAATACACTGTCCAACAGAATGAAATAAATAAAAAGTTTAAAATATAGCTATTACAATGAAACGTAACAATTACTTTGACATCATCAGTCCTACCTTTCTAACCTTAATTAGAAGACAGAAGTCCCACTATGAATCTTTCTGTGAAATGATGAGTTGTCAGCTACATGAAGAGCTTTGGTTGACCGTTCTGAAAGTGGAGTTGCTTTATGTAAATGACCCTGAGCTGAAATATGTAAGATGTGAAGCACAAGAAGAAGCAGAGTAAACACACTGGTGCTATGATGCATAGCTGAAGCTAAATGACCTTAAATAGAATATGTAAGTTTTAGGACTTTAAAAAAAAGATGTTAGCTACCAAGGCTTTCTGCAGTGTTAGTCAAGTGAAACAAATCATTGTAATTAATTTCTTTCCTGTGCCATATTATTAGAAAATGCCAACATTCTACAATGAATAGCATGGAATTATAAACACACCTCTTGAGGAAACAGCTAGCTCCCTGTGGGAAGTTGTCACACACCCCAATCAAGGCTTCATTCTGTGACTTTCTGAGATCCTCACACTTCCAGGCCAACATGGACAACTGCTGTTTGATTCCAGTCCAGTAGCACCTTGAAGACTAAAAAAATTTGTGGTAGATATGAAGCTTTTGATTTATGCCAGAGAGAAGAGCTATACCGATTTTGATGCTAGAAAGACGTGTTCTCCACTTGTTTTGGGCCTCCCATCTAAGGGTAAACTTTCCTACTTAGAATCCTTGGTTAGCCCATAGTTATGTAGGACCTTTTATGCATTCACAATTCAGCTGCTCCTTTTCAATGGTATTGCTGGGTCATCTGCTAAGGATCCCCTTTTCAGATATGTTATGTCAGTTGGTGGACTCTCTTGCACATATTCTCCTGCAATACCCTTATGTGCTCCAGTTTAGGCTACAATGGATTATGCCTTGTCTTGATACATGGACTATGTTTCCTCTAGAGGAAAAAGTTTAATTCGTCATAGAGGATTCTGATTCTAAACATACTTATTTTGTTGCTCAGTTTCCAGAGGTGGCAGAGAAGTGTTGAAGGGAGATGTTTTCAGACATGGGGTCTATTTGGAGGAGAAGGAGGAAGAAGTAGTGGTGGTGGTGGTGGTGGTGGTAGCTATGAAGCTTCTCTAAGCTGACATTTTATGTCCAGTCCTACCTTCTGCCACAATGAGAGGAGGAGACTTCATCTGATCTGGTTCATTCCCCTTCCCCCTTTAGTGTTGGCTGAGTGTAGATATGCAGTAAAGCAGAGCACAAGCTGTTTAAATAATGAAGTAGGTGTATTAAGAAGGGAACAAACTTTGTAAGAAAGAGAAGAGAGAAAGAGAAGACTAACTAGCTAGGAAGAAGTCAGTAACTAACAGAAACTCAGCAGGTGCATTCAGCCAATCAGGAGAGGGTAAGGAGACAATTTAAAATAGTGGGAAGTCCCTAATCTCAGTATGCTAACTAGTTGTCCTGCCTCCTGCAGGATATTCCTGTCATCTTCTTTATCTATGCACGGTAGACCTTGCATATTGCCACATTCAGAACTCTGAGACCACATTCACACTACAGGATCAGAAAACATATTCCTCCAGTCTTCCACAACCAAGCCCAACTTCACTCACATTTTGATCCATCTCTCTCTCTCTCTCTCTCTCTGAATCCCATTTGAAAAAGCCTTGACTTTGCATTTGCCCCCATAATTACCCATGTCGTTTCCTTCCCTTTCTTTCCAGCCACCCACCAACAATACAGGAGATATCCTGTTTGGGAACAGTTGTAGAAAGGCATGGCTTCAACTAGGAATTATTTGAATTGCTTGTTGATTGCAATTTACCATTGACGTGAACCAGAAAACGGAGATTGTCTTTACTAGATAGAAATGGTTGTCTAGTATGCCACAGAAATAAAACAATATGCAGACCTGTTGGAATGGGCGTCTCAATTCTGAGGTGAGGGCAAACAGTGGAAGTAAGTCAAAAGATGCCAAGTAATGTAACACCTGCCAAGTAATGTAACACCTTTTTGAAATCCTGGTCTACTTATTCTAAATCAGCTGTCTAGTCACCCATCCCTTAAGAAGAGAGCTGTGACTCAGTAGTATAGCACATGTTTTGTATTCAGAAGTTCCTAGGTTCAAGTCATGGCAGCTCCACGTAAGGTCTCAGCCAGTGACATGTCAAGAATGATCTTTTTCTGCTGGAGACCCTAGAGCCAGTGCCCGTCAGAAAAGAAAATACTGAGCTAGATGGCTTGGCAATAAGATATTTCCAACTTTTCTTGATTAAAAATTGAAATGGAACTCTGAAAGTTGTCAGCAATGTACAACTAGTTGCATTTTATTACATATAAAAAGAGAATACGTTAAAAATATACCATTCTATTCGGAGTATGTCCTTTGTATTCTTTAGAAATCCAGCAAAAGCATGATCAAATATCTTTCTAAATGCTCTTTTCACAGATGCTGTGGTTGAATAATAGTCATCAGCCTTTATTAAGAGAATCATGAATTTCTGAATGAGATGAGGAATGAGTTAGCAGCATTGTACTGATTTGCTGTGAAAACCAGGTTCATTACAATACTGGCTCTTTTCTTGCGCTTTCTGCACTGCCTTGCTAGCACAGCTATAGTGAAAGGGTTGATGCCCTTTATTTTTTATTAGCACCTCATTCATTTCTGGGCCTTTAGAACTCCATTGTAATATTTCCTTTGCCTAGAAACATGGCATACAAATTGTAATTTGAGTTCCTTTGTTCCTCCCCCTGCCATGTTTTGTTGAAAAGGCTGTTCCTTCAGGTGCTACAGGATAAGAGATAGATACTTATCTGTGGAATGGAAATGGGTGGGGCGAAGCTCCATACAAGATTCTGTATTCATGCCTGGCTCATTGAGAGCCATTTTGCACCTGACTTCAGTGATGTGATTGCAGTTTTCCCTGGAAAGATCTCATGCTTCAGTGGTGACATCTAAACGTAGTAATCACATGGAATGGGAGGACCACATAAGATGTTACTGTCACATCTTACTGGTTTTTTTACAGTAGTGTGCTTTATGGCAGCTTTGCATTACTGCATGTTGCTGCTAATCATCTAAAAGGACACAGGAGTAAGCTAGGGATCCACAAACAATCAGGGACAAGAAGGACTGCATGGTTGTTGTATTACACCAAAGAACTGTAAGCAGAGTTCCATTGGCGGAATGGATCCTTCCTGTCTCCTCATGTCTTCTGCAGCCCTGGCCACCAATAAAGCTGCACCTGAAGTGTGAGAAAATCTCATGCGCAGTAGGGGAGCTGACTGCAGTTTGAGTGGAACATGCCTGAAAATTGCAGTCCTTCTTGTGGTACAGTAAAACATCACACGCGAGAGGTGGAATGCCTCAGGGAGGCAAGAGAACGTTTCGCACCCCCCGCGTGGGTGTCGCAGCTCCCACCGAGAACAGCGGCGCTGGCCATAACTTTTTAAAGAGCCCCTCCCGAGAGCTGAGGGAGCCAGAAAGACCTCTCACGTGTGAGGGACATCACACGCAAGAGGTGGAATTTGCCCCTATGAGTCCAAGGCCACCACCATGAAAAGGCTCAGGGAGGCAAGGGAACATTGTGCCCTGCCCCTCCCCCCGCGCAGGCATCGCACTGCCGCCGAGAACAGTGGCGGCAGCCATACAAATTCACTAACCAAAAATGCTCGTTGATTCCTTCAATGTTTCTCATACGGTTTGTTCAAAAGGAGACCCTCAACTTCTCCTTGAAATTTCATTCACGATAAAATTGGGCAGGACCTCAAGTTCAAAGTCTTACCAACTTTGTCTGGGATACAGAAAGTTTCTCCAGCAGCCAAAATGCCAAACAGAGCATTCGAGGCTCAGGGTGGGCAGGGAATGTTTTGCCCCACCCCCCCACACAGGCATTGCAGCTGCTGCCGAGAACAGCAGCGCCGGCCATAACATTTTAAAGAGTCCCTCCCGAGAGCTGGGGGAGCCAGAATGACCTCTTGCGTGGTGGGGAAAAACTTTTTAAAAGGATTTTTAAGGATCCCCGAAGGAGAGCTGGGGGAGCCAGAATGACCTCTTGGACAAGAGGTGGAATTTGCCCCTACGAGTCCAAGGCCACCACTCCAAGGCTCAGGGAGGCATGGGAACATTTCGCCCCCCCCACCGTGTCCCAACTGATGGCTGGTGAGAGCAGGGGGCGGGGCTTATGTGCCCGCCCCCTGGGCTCCTGACTGGCGGAGCAGTGCTCTGGTGCGCTCCGGCAGGAACCGAGGCCTGATGCTTACTATCAAATCAAAATGCATCTGTTTTTGTTTTAAGGGAAATATTTGTGATTGAAGTCTGCTTAGCTTAGAAGTGCTTCTTCAAAAACTGGTTTTCCCAGTAGCTCTCCCATCCTCCAAACCACTGCAGACTTGAACCAAATGTAAATGTTCAGCAATTGCCCACGAGGAAATCGGTTATCATGTAAATTGGCTGCCTAACATATACCAAAGAGAAAGAGGCTGATACAGGGGAGGGCAGTGGGTGGCACTTACATATTTGCAGAAACAATTCTACTTTTAATAGTGGTATTGATTTCAAAATGGAGCAGGTTTGTGGCAAAAGCACTTTTGGGAAGTGTGGGGCAACAGTGTGCTGGAAGCAGTCTGAGTGCTGATCCCCCTAAAATAAATGCAGAACCAAGAAGAAGCCCTGACACAAAGCGGCAGTGAAATGCAGAATGGAAGATTGAGATGGGCTCAGAAACTGAAAAAAAAGACAGGTGCAGAAAGGGCCTATGTTTGATCTATCCATATTGCTATATATGGATCGTTTGCAAAATGGCATGCAGAGCAACAGCAGCATTGTTGGGAGGATATTTGGCAGACTGAGGATCAGGCTTTCTTCTCTTGTCAATCTGCAGTGTGGGAGTTTGGCAGCTATACTGGACAGCTGGTGACCTGTTGCCCTCTGTAAATTGGCATGCTGGCAAAGAAGGTCCTACAGTTATACAGAGTGAATTGAAGAAAGTATAATTTTGGATGCTAATAAAGGCCTTTTCATTATTCGATTTATATTATATCATTACGTCTTGCATAAATGCATTTTGCTGTTTGTGCAGGAGGCTGTTTTTGAATTTTCAACAAATGTGTACAGCAATTTGTGGCAGGGCCAGCCTTGAGTATTTTCTGTCAATCCAAAGCTATGCTGTAAGGTGGGGGGCCAGTCTTATTCTGCAGCATGAATTTTCACAGGTGACAAAGCATCCATTCCTTTTGAAACGAAACTGCAACATAGATCCTATGCAAACACTTAGAGCTTTTAATGCAATATATACTCCATTATAGGAGTGTACATTTCCCAAGAGAAAGATCTAGGACAAGTGTTGCTTTTTCTATTGATTTTAAATGGACTTGCTTTAATATTCATGTTTTGTACTTGAGCCTGAGCCAAACAAATCAAAGTAGAGGAGTCAAAGTTGTCACTGGGGCCATGTAAGCTGAGGTTTTTGATGCAGTCGCTAAATTGGCCTGCTAGGGAGAGACTGAGCGGTAGCATGGTAGATTCCTTCACTGCATTATGCCAGTCCGCTGGTAGGAAAGGCACCTTTCTTCCAACCTCCAGTTCCCTCCCTCCCACTAGCTCCCTCCTCTCCTGTTCCCTGGCTCCTGATTGGGCTTCCCTCCCAGCTCACTGCTGACTGAGCAGCTGCCCCCTGCCCAAGTGTCTGAGGAGGAGCGGGGACAACAGGACGGCTGGCTGGGCTGGGCTGTACCAGGCCCGGCTGCCTCGGCTGGCCAGGCATGCTCCCCCTGCCAGGTGACAGGGGTGGCCCAGGCAGCCAGAGCAGCGAGTGGAGAAGGCAGTAGCCACCAATAAGAGAGCCCCCCCAATGTGCCCAACCGGGAGGAGGAGGTGCCCACCCCAGTGCTTCCTGGAGGGCTGGCCAGGTAAAAGGCAAGAGTATGACACTCTCTCTCCCTGGCTCACTCATGCTGTTGTGCCACCGTAGCACCTGCTGCTTCCTCAGGAGCATTTCCCCCTCCCTCCCCATCCTCCCTCTCCCCCATCCTCCACTGGGTCTCCCCTCCCTCCCCCTCTGGCAGTTACTGCCTCCTCTTGCTCCCTGGAAAAATTTCTGGCTATGAGCCTGCCTCCAACCCTGCTTGACCTGGCCTTTCCTTTGTCAAATAGGGTTTAGCAGGGCTGTGTGCCTCCTTCCTCACCTGACAAGGGGTTTTCCAGGGCTGCACACCTCCTTCTCTGCCTGGCATAGGGTGAGGGCTACCCATCATTTGGGGCTTGGGCGACCCTGGTGGCAGTGTGCCCACCTGAACTTTTCCCAGTGGACTTAAAGGCCAGTCCTTCTCTGTGCCTGTAGCGCCCCTCAGTTATCAGCTTCTCACATTCACTGCTTTAACCTGGCTCTTGAATATTGAATAGGAAGATTTCTTTTAAAAATTACAAGAAAATTCCTAAAATTCAACTGCTGTTTTCAAAATGCAGGTTGGCTTATAAGATTATAGTAATATTATGAAATATTGATACTTACTCAACCTAGCCTTATTGATTACTCAATAAAAGGACTTGTGAATCCTTCTAATTGCATTTATGTTTAGTTTTTCAAAGGGGGTGGGAAGCATTTTTTCTCTCTCCCTTCTTCACAGATTTAATTTTTTTTTTAAATCCCCCGAGGGGGAATTTTTTATTTGCATTTCTATAAAACTACAACAGAAATTGGGGAGGGAGAGTCTACAATCTATAGGAAAAAGTAAAGAAAACCTAACTAAAAACCCAAGAATGGAGGTTTTGCAATGCTTAAAACATAGTTGTTACTCTTATACATTTACTTTCAAACATGAAGAGTGCCTGCCAATCATCACTTCTGCTGACAAAACCTGCTTATCTGACTGAACAGAGAGTAATTCCAAAGCTATAACACACATAATCACCGCCCTTAAGAAACCGTTAGCATCCCACGCTTTACTCCCCTCCCCTAGGCCAAATCTTTAAAACCAATGTTCCCCCAGTAAGAACTTTACAACACGTTTTTCTTCTTCTGTCTTCAATATATCTTCTTTCTTCAAATTTCTTTTAGTTTTTATAAGTCCAGATCTGTCCATTCATGATTTCCTTTTTTCCTGGAATATCCTCGCCTCCTTAAACGTCTTAGATCAAAAGTCTTTCCTTTTGTTGCAATAACAACCCGCTCATTGAAGATTCCAACCTTTCTCTTAGCAAGCAGATCATATAAAATTAGTGTACCGAGCCCTTTACTCCAAAAAAACGCTTTTCGATCAGCTTGCCAGTCCAGCCACAAAGAACTAAACTTAGAGTCTTCTTGCCATTCATATGTCTCTATGATCAACGTACTGTCCCTTTAAAAGTGTAGCTGCTTTTAGTACAGATCCAGATCGCTTCTCACTTTAGCCACCAGAGGGCCCATGATGCACTTTAAAGACAGAGTCTATGGTTAGGTCACAACCTAACTTTCCACTATCCTCCTTTCTGAAGAAAGCATTGGTCCCGCCTCCCTCTTCACCTCTCGTCGCCAACTTTTGGGGATGTTTACATCAGCCGAGAAAGAATGCAAAAAGGTCTGTTTAAATGCTCCACTTTCTTTTAGAAAAACTCTCCACTACAGTCCATCACCACAGTTTGATCAGTCCCTCCCTCCTTGCTTTTGCATTTGCTTAAAACGTTGGGAGATAGGGCGTCCTCTCCCCCCCTCCGTTTATCCGCTTGTAGTAGAGGGACTTCACTTCGAGGTTTTAGTGTCTCGCTTCAACGACAACTCACTCATCAATCCTTGAATCGATCCACCAGGTCCTAAGACGGCCCTTGGGATCACGCCAGGCAGAGAAAATCGCTAAACCTCCAAATATTTGTTCCGGTGGTCGTTTCTAATCCAGTACTGGGAATCAGGGCAGGACCTTCAGGGCAGAGAGTAGAAAGAGTAGCCCCCCTGTACCGGCTGCCGGCTGGAGGTAGGGCTCTCCAAAGCCCCCCGGCTAGAAGCCCATTGCCTATGGGCTTCATGGAGGAGCGTGCACAATCACGCTCCCTCCTAATCCCCGATTCATGGCACACGTCTCTCAGAGGACGTCTGTCATCGTTCAGAGCGGCAAGACTGGAAGTCCACAGATTTAATTTTCACAGGAACAATGTTTTACTTGTTGTTTTTGACAAACCAGAGTATAAGAACACTGAATTGCCCATATATTCTGCATGAAGTTTTCTAATTTCTCTAGATACAGAGAAAGCAACAGCCACAGGCGAACTAGCCATTACAGAGAAAAAAATCTTCACTTACACGTGGTGTGACACACATCCCATTAATTTAGAAGACACTGCTTTAGATCACAACCAAACATAGCTGAAAAAAGACTATTGTTGGAGTATGGCAAAAAATTCAATGTGTTTTATCCATTCTACCAGCTGTTATCTCAGAATATGAATATATGTGTATATATGTGTGGACTTCCGCTTTTGGAATTTTGCCATATTTAAAATTATATTAATAAGAAGTAAAGATATGCCCTAAAAAATGACTTTTCAAAATAAAAATAAATAAATATCACAATCCAACATTTCAAATGTGAAGATTTGATTTTTTAAAAAAAGTATACATGACTGAGCTCTAATAATGCTGGAGGCCTTATATTTTCCTTATGAAGGAGAACTATAGATACAACAGGTGGGTAGCCGTGTTGGTCTGAAGTAGCAGAACAAAGTTTGAGTCCACTGGCACCTTTGAGACCAACAAAGTTTTATTCTAGGTATAAGCTTTTGTGTGCATGCACATGGAAGCTTATACCCAGAATAAAACTTAATTGGTCTTAAGGGCGCCACTGGACTTGCTTTGTTCTACAGATACAACAGTCAGGGGTCATTTCCTGCAGGAGCGCACATGAGTGGAGGTCTGGCAGTAAGGAGCCCAGGGAGTGGGCCCATGCAACAAGCCCCACCCCCTGCTCCCAGCAGCCCTCAGTTGGGCCATGAGGAGCAAGAAGCAGCCAGGTAAGTTGCAGCTAGCAATCCAAAACAGTCCAGTGGAGCCTGAGCGGTGGGTGTTGCCTTCTGACACACTTCTGGTGATGTCAGGGGGTGTGGCATATGCAAATAAGTTATGCTAATGAGCTCCTGCACCTCTTTTTCTACTAAATGACCCCTGACAACAGTCATACTCCCCTCCCCCTCCAGTTCTTTAAATTCTTGTCACCTCAATATAGATAGGATTACCATTGTTTCTAGAGGAAAAAATAGATCCAGGGCTCTGCTGTGAACTCATTGTCTAACACTTAATAGATGGTTAACAGATGTTGTGGTTATGCTCAGACTGTCATACTGCTGACTTCCTATTGGAGAGGAAAAAGAGAAATCTGAGCTTAGTCTAGGTGTGTGCTGTCATCCTGAAAATCAACTTCGTCGGGGTTCTTCATTCAGGGGTTCTCCACGTGGTTTTTTCCCTTGGTTCTGGCCTGATGCTGCTTCAGTTTATCCCCCTGATTTCTTTATGGATTTTTGTGCCTTTACTTTTTGCTTTCCTCCCCCCATCCTCCTGATCCCCCCACTTTTGAAACCACTTTTACCCCAGTCTTTCTCTGGAAGCAAATTTTGAGTCGCCTTTCTCCTTGAGCATAATATTTCTGTCAGTTTTCTTTGTCCTACCCACTCCCATCCACCTCCAGCCCACTTTTTGATGATTGGTCTGTTGTTATTTTCAAACCACTCCCTCTTCTTCTCCCCCCCCCCCGGCCTCAAGACAAGTGGTTTTGTTCTTAATTTTTTTTTTAAGGCATTAAAATGTTGGTGTATTGACATAGCATTGTAATGATAGCTTCAGCAGGTTCTCTGAATTCTCAGCTTTCATTTTTAAGTAAATCTCTAGTCTTTTCCCTTGTGGAGACATGCCTTTTCCTTACATCTTCACAAGGGATACCCCGGCCATATGGTCTGTTACAACTAGGGCTGGCTCCAGCTTGTTTCGCACCCTAGGCGAGGAGCCCTTCTGGGGGCCCCGTGCGCCTACCAATTTTCAAAAATAAATGCATTTTAGGAAAAATGAAAAACACAAATAATCAAGAAATTCCCAGAGTATGGGGCCAGGCGCAGTTTGGTATCCCTAAGGGTACCAAAGGGAGCGGTGGCGCAGGCATTACAACACCTGCTGATAACATCTGGACAAGCAGCCGGAAGGCTGTTCGATTCCCCACTGTGGCCGGGTTGAGCCCCCGGCCCTTGTCCCAGCTCCCGCCAACCCAGCGGCTCTAATTAACATCAGAGGAATGGGTACCTGCCCTAGGTGGCAGGGGGCACCCTCCTCCCAGCCTTGTGTTGGGACGGTGATCGGCAGTGAAGAAAAAAGTCGAGTCAGCAGCAGCGAGAAAGAAATGGCGGCGGCGGAGAAACGGTGAAAGCGACCCAGGACGGCGGTGACTGGTCCGAGCAATGGTGGAGGCGGAGTTGAAGGCGGAGTTGGACGCAGAGCTGGAGCGACGTCAGAACGCGGGACGCAGCGCGGCAGGAGCCGCTTGGACGTTAGCCGAGGCTGCGCCCGAGGAAAGACACGCCGCTCCAAGAATAACAGCCAGCTCGTGTCCAGCCGACGGCAGCCGGGTCGCAGGAACAACAACAACAACACATAAGAATGAAGCTGCCGAACGAACGGAAGATCGTGCCGTATCAGGGGTGCTGGTAGGTTGTCCTCCCCCCCCCGCACCATATGTGGCCCTAGATAGGTTACTGGCTACTATATAGTAGCACATTGTAAACCGCTCTGAGACCCGCTAGGGGTTATGAGCGGTATATAAGTCACCTGCAAATAAATAAATAAAAAATAAGGGCCGTCCTGCTCTAGGCGATCGCCTAGTTCGCCTAGTGAGTGAGCCGGCCCTGGTTACAACTCATTGTGTGAGACAGTCATGTGAGTTGGGAAATCATCATCATGTGCTTCCTTTCCTTCCACCACCAACAACTGCCTTTGATCTGGACTGGGGGCAAGGAAGCGCATGTGATGACCCTGGCTCATGTGGCACATTCTAACATATGAAGCAATACAGGAGGGGAGATTGTCAGAAGGATGCCAATCTCCATTAACATTCAGACAACATCTTGGTCACGGCTCATGTCTGCATTCAGATTTTGTAAAATGGCACTTTCAGTTAATTTAAATCCACCCCCAGATTGGCAATATTACTAAATATTTCACAGTTCCCCCTCTCCCCAGTTCAAAGTGGTTTACAGGGTAGATACAGACAGCTACTTTACAGCCCATCCATACCTGTGGTAAAGCTCTTCTTGCTAGGGTAGAGAAACATACCACAGCAAAATGAGAGAGCCTATTCTGAGGTAAACTGGTTGCCTGCAGGGGTCCAAGGAGTTCTTTCATTTCCTGAAAACTATTATTACTATCAGGCAAGTGAACATCTGCTTTAACCAGAAAGAAAAAAAAATGGATTATAATAGGGACTTACCTCATATACATAAAATAATTGTTTTATGCATATTTATTTCTTTTCCGGCTAAACATAGATTAAAACCTCCGCTGATGAAAGTTGAATTGGCCTTCCAACATATTTGTTCTTGTACATACTCATTGTTTTGCACTTAGACATGTCAGAAGGAATTGGCAAAACAGTTTCCAATATACCATATCTCTGCTGTGAGCTTTATGGACTGTAATGTTAATAATGAGCATGTTTATGCACTAATTGTTTCCACGATAAGATTGCTAGTAAGTTCTTGAGGATAAACGTCAAATAAATCAAATTTAACAGCTTAGCTATAAAAACCCATATGTTCTCTTTTTGCTCAAGCTTCAGCCGAGCAGCACACAAAACAATGGGAACAGCAGGCAGCTAGAGAAGCAGGAGGCATTTGGCTAAGTAAGAACTCATTCCATCAGTATACAATCTAGCAGTACCGGAACTGGTGATGTGTCTCTATCAGATTCAAAATAATAGACATGTCAGATGGGTTGGATGAGGTTAAGAATACTATTTTAAGCAAGAGGAATGCCCTTTTGCTGTATGATGAACATGTGAAGTTGCCTTCTACTGAGTCAGACTATTGGTCTCTCAGTACTGCCTACAAAGACTGGGAGTGTCCCCCCAGATCTCAAGCAGACAGAGCTGTCTTTGATCCTTGATCCTTTCAACTAGATTTGCCAGGAATTGAGCCTTGGGCCTTGTACATGCAAAGCAGATGCTGTACCAAGGAGTGAGACTCTGCCCACCCCATCTACATAATGCAGAAAAGTCCCTGTTCTCTTTCAAGAGACTTCAAAGCTCTGAGAATGATCCGTGCACGGATGGAGGAATCAGATAGTGTAATGCATCCACACTCACAGACTCTGTGCAGAATACCACATCCAGCACAAGGAGGTTGGCAGCACAGCCAGCAGATTCAAACTGATTCCCCCATCTTCACACATTGATTTTTCTTGAAATTGTGGGCCCTTGCCGAACTATTTGTTGTTGTTGTTGTTCAGTCGCACAGTCGAGTCCGACCAGGGCTCTTTTTGTAGAAAAAGCCCAGCAGGACCTCATTAGCATAATAGGCCACACCCAACAGCAGACACTCATTAGGATTGGCTACATTAGGAGTGTGTGGCCTAACATGCAAAGGAGTTCCTGCTACAAAAAAGCCCTGGGTTTTGACAACAAACAAGGTAAACAGAATAAGAAGCAAAAGGTGGGTGTGGCTGGATATCCACACTTCTGGTAACATGGGGGTGCGGCCTAATGTGGTAATGAGCTGTGCTGTCAGGGGTGTGGACTAATATGCTAATGAGGTCCTGCTGTTGGGTGTGGCCTATTATGCTAATGAGTTTCTGCTGGGCGTGGCCAACTCGGGAGCCAGCCGGAACTCTGTTCCTGTGCGTTCCTGCCCAAAAATAGCCCTGAGTCTGACTCTTCGCAACCCCATGGACCACATCACGCCAAGGATTAACATTATTTTTTGGTAAAGAATATATACTTTTTGATTTGTGTGGGTGGTGGAGAATAATTTTACCGTTCCAGACAAGAAACTGACAACTGGGGCTAGACTTGGCCTGACGAGATGCTGTGGACTGTCTTTACTGAAGCAGAGTTATCTTCAGGTACAAGAAGGAGTGAGATGTGCAGTATGAAATGTTTGGATTAGCCAGGCCTGGGTTTCCCCCCAACACCCTATTTAAACATATAGGTGGGGCCTGGAGATCTCCCAGAATTACAACTGATCTCCAGACTACAGAGGTCAGTTCCCTTGAAGGAAATGGCTGCTTTGAAGGGTGGACTCTCTGGCATCATCCCCCACTGAGATCTCTCCCCTCCCCCAGGCTCCACCCCCAAACTCTCCAGGAGTTTCCCAATCCAGTGTTGGCAACCCCATCAGTTATAATTGTGGGAGATCTCCAGGCCCGTCCCTACCTATGTATCAGGGACAGGTCTCTAACATGGAAGACAACTTGATCCTATCATCTCCTGTAGTTGTTGCTGTCTATCCTTTGCCTGTGTGACAACAGCCACAGGGGCATCCTGTGTGATAAAAACATGGAAAAGCTTGGCCTATGGGCAGAGACATATTGATGTTACAAGCTGTGTTTCTCCTCTGCAGTCTTAAGCAGATGGTGTCCCAGGCCTTACTGTGCCATGAAAAAGAAACTAACTCCCCTTCCATTAAGCATTTGCACTATGTAATGACGTCTGATTGGTATGGCACAGAAGTACCAATGCTTGCTATTCCAAAGCAGAGCATGCGAGTAACTTCCACTATCAGAGCAAAGCAGCAAAGGCCGCCTAGCTCCACTGATGTGCCTTGTGCCTTGTCAGAATACTTGTACAGGAAATGTGTGCTTCCAAATAGTTTTGCGTTTTGTAGCAAGGAATGGAGGCAGAAAAGGTCAAGGACAGGTCAGAATCAAAGGCAACTGGAGAGAAGTTCAAATTCTGCAACATGGTATTTTGACAAAGAAATTGGAAAACTTCTCCAAAGGCCACTGCATCATCAAATACGACATTTAACGCACTGTTCCTCCACCTATATTCAGCAACGGAATAGGCTGAATGTGCCCATGGTAAAGCAGCCATCAACCACTGGAACATTCATATTTCCCCCCTAGGTCAAATGCATCTTTGGCTATGCCCATCAGCCTCAAGTCTCTTACCTGATTTCTAAGATTCCAGCAATCACCATATATTTGTTTTTATATTCATTTTCCAGACAACTGTGAGAGACAGAAGTTTGCTTCCCCACTAAAATTCTCAGGAAGGTATAGAGACCCATGTTTAGAAAAGAAATACCTGTGATTTTCTGGAATGGAGCAGCCAGCTTCCAGTGTTTCCTGCACTTCACTCTTCCTCAAAGATACATAGGGGACAGAGTCACAAAAGCAGCAACTTTGCATCAGAAATGAATTTTAACGTTAATGAACTTTGCATCAGGAATGCATTTAACTATTAAAATTAGGGTGGGTAATAGTAGTAGTTGGTAGGCTTGTATTTTGCTGCAGCTGGTCTTCTTAAGCAAATTTCCTACTTATTGCTTGGCACAATGAATACTTACTGTTATCAATTCATGAGTTGGATGAAATATATTAAGAGAGTTTGATTATTCTCCTTAGTTCATAATGGCACATTCCTTCTTCTGTGCAAGAGAAATCCATTTAATTTCCTGACTAAATGGGTTTAAAGGCATAGGCTCAATTCAGATTTTATGCCAAGCCATGATATAGAGATCTTAAACATGGTTTGACATGACATCCATACTTAAAAAAAACACATGCTTTGCAATAGGTCAGCAAGCTAGAATAGGAAATCATGGTTTGAAGTGTTTCCAAATTGTGCTAGACTCTGAGGTCTGAATTGATCAATTGTGTTTCTGAGATAAAATGATGAAGTACTTGCAACAATATAGTAATTTTCCATTCAGTTGCCTTGGGGTAGCTCCATATTAATATAGGCAGAATGTACTCATGATCTGGACAGGTCTAAATATGTTGGAAGGGATACCTGTACTGGCTAGTTTAGAGGATTCAGTAGTTAAAGTATGTCTCATGGCACTGTAATCATGTCCAGTCAACTGACCAAATTAAAGCCACCATGAATGAGACTATATTTTTATATTTCCAAAGCTCAAACTACAGCCAGCACTGTCAAATTTCTCATAGTTTACAGTTTTTATCAGGTTGAAAGTTTTTTGTTTTGTTTTTTTACTAGCACATAATACTTCCAAGTCATCTTTGGTCAAAACGTTTTTTCAAAAGATATCGAAGCACACGTACACACATGCTTGCACCCCTTGACAACAGAAAGTCTTGCATTTTAAGACAGAAAAGTCCATCAGGAATGTTTAATTCCAGACAGTCCTGTTGCCAGCTATTGCTTTTGTAAATCTCCTTCTGTGTTCTACCTCGTGCCAAGATTGCCTTGGCATATGGGATGTCTGACAGTGCCACCAAGGACTGGACTCTGGATCTCTGATTTACATCTGTTGGCACGAGGGCTGTTATTCTCATTAATACAGCTGGTTATACTTGTTTGGGACTGTATGCCTGCCAAGAGCTGGCACAGAGCTCTTCTGGAATATTCCTAGTGAACAAGGGGGGGAAATGGCATCGAAACTTGCCATATAGTTTTTATGCTGGCCAAGAACTCTTCTGTGACTGAAAGCATTTTATCAGGGCAGTTGCAGAAGGATTCAAACCTTTTTAAGTGATGGATCTTGTGTCTTTTGAAACATATTGGTGGGAAATGACATCAAATCACAGCTGATTTATTGTAGCCCTATTGGATTTTTAAGGCAAGAGATGAACAGAAGTGGTTTGTCACTGCCTGCCTCTCTGCAGCACCCTGGACCTCCTTGGTGGTCTCCCAGCCAATTACTAACTAGGGCCAACACTGTTTAGCTTCTGAGGTGTGATGGGATTGGGCTAGCCTGGGCCACTGAGGTCAGGTCTCGAAACATATTAGGCATATCCATACGGCCCTTCATGCACTTTTAGACTGTGTGCTCTACTGGAAGAGTGGGAAGTGGCAGAATGGGGACATTCAAAACAGTGGGCTCTAGCTTATATTTTTACTTTTTTTGCATTAGTGCCATTAGTACCATCCCAGTGTGACACCTAACATATGACTGCCTGGATAACAGTGATCCCACATGTGTGTGTGTGTGTGTGTGTGATGTGCTGTCAAGTCACTTCTGACTTATGACAATGGTATGAATTAATAACCTCCAAAATGTCCTATAATTTGCAGCCTTGCTCAGGTCTTGGAAACTGAAAGATGTGGCTTCCTTCACTCAGTCAATCCATATGAGGTTGGATCTTCCTCTTTTCCTGTCGCCTTCAACTTTTCCTAGCATTATTATCTTTTCCAGTGAGTCTCATCTTCTTGTAATATGACCCAAGTACGAGAGTCTCAGTTTAAGTCATTTTTGCTTCTAGGGGGAGTTCAGGCTTGATTTGATCTAGAACCTATGTATTTGTCTTTTGGGCAGTCCATGGTATTTGTAAAACCCTCTTCCAACACATTCCAACTTTCTTCCTGTCAGCTTCCATCACTGTCCAACTTTCACACTATTGTATGAATTATTATTGATGATTGAGAGCCAAAGAATAGAATTTTTTTTAACAATTTCAATTTCTTCATCATCAACCTTGAAGTTGTGTAATTCCTCAGTAGTCATTACTTTCATCTTCTTGATGGTCAGCTGTAATTCTGCTTTGGTTCTTTCTGCTTTAACCTTTACTGGTACTTTCTGCTTTAACCTTTACTGGTACTAATTTCAAGTCTTTTCTGACACTATTTTCTGTGTTTGGCTTTTATTCAGGTGTACTCAGCTATACCGCAAGCCAGCCCCAGCCGAGGTGGCACAGAGCTGCAAGAGAGGATCAGTTGGGGTGGCACAGAGGCTGGCTCCTCTTGCTGGCTCAGTTTAAACCTCTTCTTGCAGCTCAGGATCGACTGGGGTGGCAGGAGCTGACTGATCAACACAGCTACCAACCTGAATTTATTCCACAATATGTTTTTTACTTAATGCTGCACCAGTATAGAATGGCATTTATGCTGGCTAGGCTAAACACCTTTCTGTCTATGGTTACTGAGGACCAATTATGCAGGTTTTTCTTCTTTGGATAGGGGCTGTGAATGTGGGGGCGGTGAAACCTTGGAACATATTTTGCTGTTCTGTTGTTTTTGGGAGAATTTGAGGAAGAAATATTTAGGGCAGTTTATATCTTATACATTTCATCTTTCTTTGTAGAGTCTAATTCATATGTTATTATTAGATACAGATAATAGGATTACTTTATTAGTAGCAAATTTTTTGCCTACGGTAATTAAATATAGAAGGGGATAATATAGGGTTGTTTCAGTGTGATACTGCTTGTGGCCAGTTGGCTATTAAAGCAATATCATTTAAGGAAGAGGAGGAGGAAGACGAAGAAGACGACGACAACGACAAAGAAGATGAAGAAGATGATGAAGGTGAAGACGACGAAGATGATGACGACAAAGACAACGATGATGAAGAAGAGGATGAAGAAATTGGATTTATACCCCGCCCTTCACTCAGAGTCTCAGAGCGGCTTACAAACTCCTTCCCCTTCCTGTACGGTAGGTGGGGCTGAGAAAGCTCTTTCAAGAAGACTCATAGCTCTTCCAGTTCCAGTTCACTTGAATTTAGAAATGCAAATCTGTTCTTTATGTGCTCTTTAGATTTTTGTTTCGTTTGTCTTGTGGCACTATGAATGTTCTGGTGTTTTTCTTCAGTTTTATTCTGTTTTTTTAATATATTAACAGTTCATGGACTGTACTACAGTCAGCTCCTTGTCTTGTTTCAGCAGAGATAATAGAACTTTTCCATCTTCTGCTTCTGATTTGAATTCTGTATTGGCTATCCAGTGATATCCACATATATAAGCGTCTGTTGGGTTCCCTGAAGCACGTGTTTGCAACAAATAAATTGTTGTCTTCTCAAACTTCTATGAATTGCTCTCCTGCTTCATTTTGTACTCCTAGCCCAAATTTTCTGACAATATTTGATTCTACTTTGTTTCCTAGTAGTGCATTACAGTCACCTAGGATTATCAACTTATCTTGCTTAGGTATATGATTAATTTCTTCCTGGACACTTTCATAAAAGCTTTCAGTTTCTTCTTCA
The DNA here is from genome assembly GCF_001447785.1 of Gekko japonicus. Taxonomy (NCBI): domain Eukaryota; kingdom Metazoa; phylum Chordata; class Lepidosauria; order Squamata; family Gekkonidae; genus Gekko; species Gekko japonicus. The sequence continues at coordinate 799,999 of NW_015172008.1, forward strand.
GCATCTGTAGTTAGGGCGTAAACCTGAGTGATGCTTATATTGGTAAGCTTTCCATGAAGCCTGATTGATATCATTTGATCAGGGGTCGTTTCGTAGAGAAAGAGCTAGGGGAACTCATTAGCACAACTCATTAGCATATGCCACACTCCCTGACATCACCGGAAGTGTGTCATAAGGCCGCCCACCCGCAAGCCAGCCCCGCAAGGGCAAGGCGACTTGCGCTCCCTCGCTCTTTCTCTCTCGCCGCTGCAAACTATTCCACCAGACTTCCCCCCCCTTCCCCACCCCACGGCAGAGGCCCTGGGGCAGCCTCGGGCACATACCAGTGACGGGGCAATCCGGAGGCAACGGACCAGGTGCGGCCTCCAGCCGAGGAGCGAGAGGAGAGGAGGAGGAGGAGAAGCCACCGCCACTCCGGGCAGTCGGGCTGTGTGTGTTACACGCGCGCTGTCGCCAGCCGGAGTAAAGCTCCCCAGCAGCCGCCGGAGGAGCATGCGCCGTGATGGTGGTGGTGCTGCTGCTGCCGCCGCCGCTTTCTGCTGCTGCCGCCGGCAGTGGCAAGGCTGGGCTCAGCACCTGCCCCAGAGGGATCCCCGCACAGAAAGGGACCCCACGGGCGGCCGTCTCCCCGCCGAGCACATCCGGGGAGGGAGGAGGGAGGAGGGGGCAGGCGGGCAGGAAAGGGCGAGGGCGGCTCGGCCGAGAAGTTGGAGCAGCTCAAGGCAGCGGCGGGAGCGGCAGCAGCGGTGGCGGCTCTTCCGCTCGCCTCTCCAGCGAACCCACCTCTACAGTCTCGTGCGGCGAGGACCCAGACAGGCGGACCGCAGCGCCGAGTGCAGCTGCAGGGAAAACCTGGACTGGACTGCGGACTCCGGGCGCCTGCCCGGCGGCCCCTGTCACCTGCCTGCCTGCCTGCTCGTGTGCCCCGCCCCCCGCACCTCACCCAGGGGAACAGCAATCCCCCGCGATCCTCCCCGAATCGACCTCTGCATTTGATCAGGCTTTGCATTATATCTCTTGATTGCTACATCTAGCCTCACTATTAGTGCAACTGTTTCTTCTGTGTTTGTCATTTCCAGAGTAAAACACTTTGTAATTTTCTGAGTGGCAATGTACTAATCCAGTCCACATTAGTTCACTCACTTCCAGGACTGCAAGGTTTAAACATTCAATTTCTTGTTTTCCCATTTTGAGTTTACCTTGATTTATACTTCTCACATATTGAACAGCTTTGGACTTTCCTTTTGCACATCAGCCCTTGAATGTCCTTTCGGCTTTAGTTCAGTTGCATTTTAAAGAATAGTGCTATTTTTACTTGTCCTCTGCTCTTCCCCAGTAGCTAATTGAGTGCCATCCAATCTGAGGGTCCTGTCTTCCAGTACAATATGTTTTTTTGTTTTGGATTGTCTCATCATAGGGTTTTCAAGGTAAGAGATGATCAGAAGTGGTTTACTGTTGCCTTCTTCTGCACAATAATAATCAAGGTTAGCTGAAGTGGCATTTCTGTTGTCTGTGACAGATCCTCCACCAGTGTCATCTTCCACTACTGCTGCCACCCAGTAGCTCCCCTTCAAGGATTCCTCCACCCCATCACCATTGGAACTGTCCATGTGATTGTTGATTCCTGAAGGGAAAGAATGCATCTTAGTCTGGTGTCTCAGCTTTGACCATTCCATATTGAGTGACTCTGCTAGGAGTTTAGTCTCTTGATGGAGCCTATACTCCTGACGGTATTGCTCTCAGGTTTGCTGACACATTCAAACCTCTCCGCACCCCCCTCCCATTAAGGTATGAGTCCAAGATGGTTCTCACACAGGAGTGTGTGAATGGACATCTCCAGGGGTCATTTCGTAGAAAAAGAGGTGCAGGCGATCATTAGCATAATTTATTAGCATAACTTATTTGCATATGCTACACACCCTGACATCACTGGAAGTGTGTCAGAAGGCAACACCCACCACTCAGGCTCCACTGGACTGTTTTGGATTGCTAGCTGGGGGGGGATGTACAGATCTGCCCTCACAGAGGAGGGAGAGCTTGTACCCGAAGGCGGGCCGGGGGGGGCTCTGCAACTTACCTGGCTGCTTCTTGCTCCTCGTGGGCCAACTGAGGACTGCTGGGATCAGGGGGCGGGGCTTGTTGCATGTGCCCACCCTGTGGGCTCCTTACTGCCAGAGCTCCGCTCCTGTGCACTCTCGCAGGAAATGACCCCTGGACATCTCCAACCTGATAAAATGCTACTGATCCTGACACTGGGTTTCAAAAAACCAAATTACAGAAGACCCTTTCCCCTCTAGATCAGCTGTTTTATTTTCTCCCTCAGCTGATGCTGGCCAATCAGAGAGTGAAGCAGCCAATCACCTAAGCCTTTCTCTCCAGGGAAGATTAACTACTGACCTCCCTGACTCTGTACCAAGCAGCATTTTAAAAAGCCTGCTTTCCTTTGCAATTCCGTCACAGTCCCATATGGAATGAAAATTATAATCATGCACTTCCTGAACCTCCAGTATGGAATGAGAACAAAAATCTTTGATCTGCACACCTGTTATGTATTGGGACTGGAACATTCCAGGACTGTTTCTATCAGAGACTGGCTGAGCTTGGAGCTCTAGAACAGTAGAGGTGGCCAGTGAGGATTTAATGGTTCGGACAATGACCTATCGTTGGTAGTTGTTTGGGAAGTGGGTGGAGTTTGCATTGTTTTTTTAAACAGGGCCATTAGCCTGGGTCTTTGTCTTGTTCTTGCTGAATCACTAATAAAGCAGAGCTTGGGTCAGACCATCCATGGAACCCAGTATTTAACAACACCTCTAGTCCCACACTTGTCACAGCTACAGTCAGAGAGACACAGATGGCACAGTTGTGGAACACGTTGGACTTGATTGAGCATGCTGACTGTGAAGAATGAATATAAAACCGATACATATAATAATATTTGGCATTTAAATAACACTTCCCCTAAAGAACTTCCACTATATTTCCTCAGTAATTGTCTCAATGCACCTGTAAGGAAGACTGATGTTTTTATTCCTAAAGTATAGCTAGGAAACTGAGTCTGAAAGAGAGTGTTTGCCATGCAATGAGTTCTTGGTGAAGCTAAGGTTTGAACTAGAGGCTGGCTGCTTTCATAGCAGGACACTTTGGCAGGACACTTTGGCATTGCTCAGTTATTCTTCTTCCATCTGAATTGAAACTAGGCTTCCTCACTGCACTTAATGTTGTATTGTATATCTAATAGCCAAGTATGATTCCTCCTGAGGATCAAAGCTCTGCAAGGGGTGGCAAACAGTGCTATTTCTGCAAGTCTTGGGAAACTCCAAGTTTACAACAATATTAAAAATCATTTGTGCTAAAATAACATGGGGGGAGGGGCCTTTTTGGGTGATCTAGTAAACAGAAATGGTGGCAAATAATGGAAGGACATAGACAGGGGAGAAGCAAGAGTAGGGAGACCAGAGGAGGAAAAGGAGAAAGCATTAGTGCTGTGAGGGGAGAAGAAGAGCCAGTAAGGTGGGAAGAAAGAGTGGATATGGCAACAAGCCAGGAGGAGGAAAGATCAGGTGGGCAAAATTTTAATACCTCCCTCCCCCAACACCAAGAAATAACAATTAGCAATTGACTCAATTATTATATTGCCATGATAATAATAATTAATAAAATAAATAATCAAGTGTAATCAGAAGTGAAGGAGAAAATGTAAGGGATTCATGTCCCCAAGAAAGCTCAATAGCTCTTTGACTGTTCACACTAGACAGACTGGAGCTGCAACTGTGCTTTAAATTTAAAATCATTGCAAATCAGGTTTGTGGGGGAAAAACATGGGAGGATAACACTAAAATCCAGCACCACTGATCAGGTTACATGGATTGGCCTTTTGAATGGAGTGAGCAAAGAATGGCAATTGTAGACTAGACAACTAATGTGGGAGCAGCCTTCCCATTTACGGCTCCCAAACTTATCACTGTGCTACACCATCTCTGTTATTGTCTATATCCTCCTTTCGAAACCACCACTTATTTGTTCACATTGAAACCATGGAATCTCGCACCTCCCAGTCATCGTTTTGAAACCTGTGGAATATTTGCCATTGATTTCAGAGCAAGAAGATTTTCCCACTTTGCCACCTTTATATGTTTTTAAGATTAAGTGTCCTGCAGTTGACCCCAGCTGTAATTTCTGAGGGCTTTCAGTATCTGACATGAGCAAGCCCTTTTATCAAACAGGCACACAGGAGCTGGAGTTCTATTTGTTTCATCCCTTTGACATTCTCTGTCAGGTTTATAGCTGTGACTTGAGCAGTGGACCCAAAATCATTGAATTCTGAAGGCACATGAAAGAAGAAGGTGCAAGACTGCAGAAGACACAAATCGTTATAATTGTGAAAGAAAGGGACATAAATTCCATTTTGAGGTTGTACTGGAAAAAGTGTTCATTCTCTGCTCTTTGAGTGCAGTTTCTTCCAAACAATTCTGTAAAGGTTACTTTTAATTGAATGTGACTCATGGACTTCTTTGTATCCTACAGTTGAAAAATCAAAGCAATTTTCCACTGAAGCAAAAATATTTTGTCACCGCCACCTTTTGAAAACTTGAAATGCTTTAATTCTATTTTGTGTACTACAATTGGGGGGGGGAAGCTTCCTAAGAACTTAAGGAGATCCACTTTTGGGTCAGAACCAATGGTCCAATTGGTCTAGCATCCTATTTCCAATGGTAGCAAATCGGAACGCTTCTAGGAAGCATACAAGTAGGGTATGAATGCAGTGGAACTGCACCACCCCTACCAACTGGAATTTAGAGGCACATTTTGACCCTTGAATTTGGAGGCTCCATTTAGTTATTATGTCCAATAGTTCCTGAGACTATTTTCCTCTATGATTTTGTCTAATCCTGTTTTAAAGCCATCTAAAGCCACTGGCTCTTACCATATCCAGTGCAATGAATTATGTATTATTCTATGAAGAAGAGCTTGTATTTGTTTATCCAGAATCTGTTGCTAATCACGGCGGTTATCTGTGTACAATGCAGATTTAATTCACTGCTTCAGTCCCTCTCTATCTGTAGCAACAACAATTGACCCTGAATGGAAAACTGCTGTCAGATATTAGAGATTTAATTATTCACACATTCCGATGCCAACACCGCTTCCCCTCCTCATACCAAGCACAAAGGTATAAAATAATTACCTCTCAGCCCCAATTTTTGTAGCGGGTTTTGGATTTATCCTGTTACTGCAGCCTTATGGTTGCCTCTCCTCCTTACTGAATAGACTCAGGGGTCTCTGAGCTGCTAATTGAGCACTCTTCCTTCTTTCTAGCCATCTCATGGTGGACCCTCCTCCGTCTGCGCTCCAGTGGTTCTGGAGATGATGGAAGTGAGGTAGATGGTGGGATGTTATATGGTTCTGATCCACGGGCCTGAACAGCTGTGAAGCTACTGTCAGACTGTGAATCACTACTTGGCAGGGTTGTAGTAGCTTTTTTGCAGCAGGTCCTCTGCAAGTGACTGCAAGCTGGGAACTCCTTCATCTGCCCGTTCCTCTTCTGCAGAATCCTCTGCCTCTTCAGGGTTGGCTGTGCCTGGCAGATAATAGTGCTTGCTCATTCTTTGTGCCTTGGCTTCTGCCTGGTAGATCAGCAATTATTTCTCTGTGAAGTTGACTGAAGGCAAAGGCTCAAAGCATTCACAGCAAATCAGGTCAACGTCTTGCAAGGTGGCACTGAAAGTGCCTTTTTGGAGGAGCGTGAGACAGTAGGGTCTGAGGCACTGATTTGCCTATCATTTTTAGGCACATATTTCTTGTTGGCTGTTTATACAATTGCCACTGAGTTCATGGATGATTATAACACCTTGTCAACAGTCTGCCAGATGTGCATTGTTATACTGTCAGATTGCACTAAGCACCTTGGGTGATCCTGTCATGCAGTTTGCAGCACTATCTTTCATCAACATGAACTGGTATTCTGTGTTCATTACATTTCATTCTATACTGATGATATCTTTTATGTTAAAGAATAATTCATCAGAATGTGACTCTTAGCTGCTGTTCCCCAACAGTCTATGTCCCTTACAAAGAGCATAACTTTATTGTCCCAGCGGATCTGATTTCCCATAAGATGCCTGTTGTGCCTCTTCCCTGGGTACTAAAATCTGCTGAGAATGCCTGGTCCTACATTTCTTTTCTTGTTAAAATATAAGCCACAAGGCTAAGGTGATTCATTCAGTTGACAAGTGTGTAATTCACAGCAAACAACTTAAGAGAAGAACTGGACTGAAAAACTGGTCTTGTATGCTCTGGTAACAAATGGACTGTGGAGAACTCGGGTGTTTATGCAGAGTTTTTGCAGTTGAAACTTCTGCACTGAACTCTCCATTCATCTTCCTCAAACCAAACAGATGTCCCACACTTTAAAAACTCTCAGTATAGCCACCACCCCACCACCTCACCATCCAGAAAGTTCTCAAGAAGGAACTGTGTGTTTACTTATGAATGAATCAAATGATGAAACAAAAAGCAGTAGTTGTTAAAAATGTAATATCAAATATGATTTTAAAAATAACATCTCTCTATATAATAATTGTCTTTCGGTGGTGGCACTTTCCAGAACATTCCACATGCTCCCAAATCAGTTGGCTCCCTGATCTGTCACTCACAAGGTGTCTCTATCAACTGGCTGCATTGCCTTAGTTCCGCCCAGAGAAGCGGCGCCCAGTGTCTCGGCCTCAGTGTGCTGGGAGGTGATGGATGGGCTGGATGCTCTGGCGGTTGGAGGGTGATGAGGCCGATCATGGTGGTTCCACAGCAGTCGTTGTCGGCCGTGGCTGGCTGCAGGTAGCCAAGTGAGCGGATGGGGGCCGGCGCCATGGCGGAGAAGGCAGCCAAGGAGGAGGGCGAGGCTGAGATTCAGGAGCTGCATGGGTCTGAATAGTGGTTCAGTGAACTCCACTACCTCCGTAGCCCAACTTGACAAGGCTGCATGCTCTGCATGCACTGCCAGGGTGGAGGGTGGTGGAGGCGGCCGCCAGAGGCGACCGGGCAGTGACAGGGCGTTCCACTGGCCCTCGGCACCAGGGTCTGGGGAGGGGGGAGAAAGCAGAGTAGCAGGAGGGGCCTGTGTGCAGGCAGACAGACACGTCATATCTTTCTAGCACTCGTATTGCTTTTGCAATGGGATTTGCTGCTTATGTCCCCCCCTCACTTGCCTAGGAGACAAGGGAAGAAAAATGAGCTCTTTCTTCTTTCCCATTTGCAACTTCAATGTGTAGCTATTTTGCTGGGGGTGGGGTGGATCACAATCCCACTCCCAGTCCACCTTCTCATCAGCTGTGAATCAGCTTCTGAACAACAGACAGCTGCAAAGTTTTTCAGTAGTTGTTCAAGTTGCTTGATGCAGCCTGATAGGCTCACAATCTGTGAGTGTTGAACAAGGTAAGTTAGATTCTAACTTAGAATGCTGAACAGTCTTGCTGAGAAATTCATGCAATCCCTGGTTCTAGCTGCTCAGTAATGGGAAAGGAAAGCTTCTGTGTTTGTTAACTTCCATCCCCTCCATTCTTTCCCTCCAACCTAGACAAACAAGTAACACAATTCAGGGCTCTTTTTGTAGAAAAAGCCCAGCAGGAACTCATTAGCATATTAGGCCACACCCCTACCAGCACAGCTCATTAGCACATAAGGACGCACCCCCATGTTACCAGAAGTGGTTATCCAGCCACACCCACCTTTTGCTTGTTATTCTGTTTTCCTTTTTTGTTGTCAAAACCCAGGGCCTATTTTTGTAGCAGGAACTCCTTTGCATGTTAGGCCACACACCCCTAATGTAGCCAATCCTAATGAGTTTCTGCTGTTGGATGTGGCCTATTATGCTAATGAGTTCCTGCTGGGCGTGGCCAACTTGGGAGCCAGCCGGAACTCCGTTCCTGTGCGTTCCTGCCCAAAAATAGACTTGAGAATTATTAAGATTATTTTCCCCCCATTTATTTTCAAGAGCATGTTCTCATACTACTTTCCCACAGCTTCCTCTCATTTTATTCTGCAGCCTTTTGTGATGGTGGTTGTTTACTTGTTTGCTGCTTTTATGTACTTTTTAAACTGTATTTTCAGGATTTTCAATTTTGCTATCTCAGTTTTTACATTTGTAATTGATGGTGTTGCTTTGAGCACTTTCTGGGGGTATATACAGCAAATAAATTCATTTGTAGATTAATAGTCATAGGAACAAATTTGTGTCAGGCCATTTCGGCAATGGACTTATTGGAGCTTTCCATAGGGAAGTATCATCATGCACACAGTTCCCTAAAGCATACCTAAACACACCCCCTACTCCCGATAGGCTATTTACAGTAACCGGGCGGCCATTGGTCTCCCGGCTGGGAAGCTAACCCTTTTGATAGGGCCAGCTTGGATCCTCCGGATCCTTTGTCTTTCGACTGAAGCTAACATAGGAATTGTGCCAGGCCAGCCCGGGCAAGTCCGGGCATGTCAGGCTGAATACATTACATTACCAGAAGTGGTTATCCAGCCACACCCACCTTTTGCTTGTTATTCTGTTTACCTTGTTTGTTGTCAAAACCCAGGGCCTTTTTTTGTAGCAGGAACTCCTTTGCATGTTAGGCCACAAACCCCTAATGTAGTCAATCCTAATGAGTTTCTGCTGTTGGATGTGGCCTATTATGCTAATGAGTTCCTGCTGGGCGTGGCCAACTTGGGAGCCAGCCGGAACTCCGTTCCTGTGCGTTCCTGCCCAAAAATAGACCTGAGAATTATTAAGATTATTTTCCCCCCGTTTATTTTCAAGAGCATGTTCTCATACTACTTTCCCACAGCTTCCTCTCATTTTATTCTGCAGCCTTTTGTGATGGTGGTTGTTTACTTGTTTGCTGCTTTTATGTACTTTTTAAACTGTATTTTCAGGATTTTCAATTTTGCTATCTCAGTTTTTACATTTGTAATTGATGGTGTTGCTTTGAGCACTTTCTGGGGGTATATACAGCAAATAAATTCATTTGTAGATTAATAGTCATAGGAACAAATTTGTGTCAGGCCATTTCGGCAATGGACTTATTGGAGCTTTCCATAGGGAAGTATCATCATGCACACAGTTCCCTAGATTAAGCCATTGATCAATATGACAGCCCCTTCGCATGTGAAGGATGCAAAGATGCATGGAATGAGAACTGCAAAGTAATTTTCATATTTCGAATTGAAATGTGAGATCATACTTTTTATCTGAGAAAGGTTCTTAAACTCGAGGAAGTAAAATGTCACTGACAAGCATTCATCAAATGGAACACCTCCATTACTTGCTTCATGTTTGTCTAAACAAACTGCAACAGCAGTAGGTACTGGGCTGTGTTGTCCTGTTGTCCTCTTATGGCCCAATCAGCACATATGAACAGTTGCCAAAGTTCTCCTTTTGGAAGGAGAGGAAACAGAAGGCAGTGAGCAGTGAAAGTCAAATAACTTTTGGGCTTAGCAGCCAGGAGAAGGTGCTGAAGTGATGAGAAACAAGCCACAAGAGAAGAATGGGCTGTGAGGCCAGAGTTTAGGTCAGAGAAGCAACCCGCCTCAGACAGTGGATAAATTTAAATCAGCAAAGAAGTGGTTCCAGTGAGCAGCAGAGGTGAACCAAGGACCTTGTATCTTGGCGCAGGCCTCTGGTGACTGTCTCAAGCTTGGACTTTAATCTGTCCTGTTGGGGTTCCACGTGTACTGAACCAGTTCACTTAGATTTCCCCAGCTGGGCAAATAACACCCCCTGAGCCCATTTCAACTTTGGAAAACATTATGAGGAGGGAAGTGTAAGGACCCTGTCCACACACACTCTAATTCTGATCAAATCAGCTCTGCATGCCTGGGAATTGAGTTCCTAGGAAGGAACTCTTAATGCATGTTTGACTGAAAGTCCTCACAGCAGACTCAGACATGACCCAAGGACTTGTAACAAGTAGTAGCCAGTTTGGTGTAGTGGTTAAGTGCATGGACTCTAATCTGGGAGAGCCGGGTTTGATTCCTCACTCGTCCACTTGCAGCTGCTGGATGACCTTGGGCAAGCCATAGTTCTGTCCGGCTGTTCTCTCAAGGATAGTTCTGGAAAGAGCTCTCTCAGCCCCACCTACCTCACAGGGTGTCTGTTGTGGGGAGGAGAAGGGAAAGGAATTTGTAAACCGCTCTGAGGCTCTGAGTGAAGGGCAGGGTATAAATCCAATCTCTTCGTCGTCTTCTTTTAGTTTGCATTTGCATTTTTGCATTTTTACCCCGCCCTCCCTGCGAACGGGCTCAGGGCGGCTTACACAGGGGCACAACACATACATAAAAACAATGTAAAACAGTAAAAACTATTAAATTACAACAAATCAAATGAAGTGCTCCATACAAACAAGATGGACTCTGAGGATGGTATCGATCATTTCTGTAATGTACTCCGCCATTACCACGTGCGCGACCGTTGGGCCATGCGGTCAAGCAAAGCCCTGAAGCTTCGCTCAGGGAGAACAATAGCAAAGCGGATCCTAGCTCACACCTATCAGAGGGCCAGGTCCACAGCCGAGAGCCTATGGGACTCTCGGCTACTGTAAATAGCCTATAGGAAGTAGAGGGTGTGTTTTGGTGGTGGGTTTTCTGGGCATATATACCGGCCTGCGAGCCGGCAGTCTTTG